>NW_006799957.1:1316256-1388218 GCF_000485575.1 Poecilia formosa | reverse complement strand
TGTTTAAACTGTCACAGTATAGTGACAGTTTAAACAAATATGTAAAAGAAAAATGTTTAATAGAAACCCAAATACTGCATCTTTAAGTGTTTCACATATTTTATTCTTTCTACATTTATTTTTATTCTGTAACCTTCTGTTTTATCAAATATCATATCCGCTTTTCAATTAATTGTTAGTAAATTGGAAGACCAATCAACATTAGATTAACTTGATAACTTGGATTCCTTGTGCCTATGCATTTTGTTGCAAATAGGCAGGAGCAAAAACAATATGCTCAACAATTAATTATGAGAATGTTTGTGAATTTGTCCCAAACTTCCTCAGTGTCTTCTTTTAAATTGAGTAATCGAACCTAATTTCTGAGAAAATAGTAAAGTTCACATAGCATAGCATACATGATGTAAAATTAACTTTCATCTGTTTGATATATCTTTGCAGTTTGACCATTGTTAAATACGAGGTGAATTACAAATACAGAATTTTATTGAAGTTTTGTTTTTAAAACATTTTAAATTCTTCCTGTTTATTTTTTAGTTTGAGTATCATAAAAACAACCCTATTACCAGTAGGTAGTAATAAAGAAAATAACCAAACGTGGCGAATGCACCTTATTTTAGTGTATTAAAAAAATGCCTTCTGGTTTTCATTTTAAGAGGGTACTTCACTATTTTAAAGTCATTTTTGACTTCTTTTGAACACTGAAAGAAATTGTGCACTTAAGTCATCGTGGACTGAAGATCTATTAAGATTTTATGTATTTGCATCAACATGTTTTACTTAAGTCAGCATAATTATTCTATTCCAGCACACGTTTGTCTTATGGAAATTAGGACTACCACTTATCAAGTAGAACAGCTATGTTGTTGCATAAGCAGAGCTGCCTTAGCAAACACACTAATTTGTTGCACAGAAGAATAATGAAGTAGAATGCAAGATAAAACAGTACACAAGTCATGTGACCAGGACTGGAGCGACATAATCTGTGTATAACTAATGAAGTGACAAAGTGGACAATGAGCACAGAGAGAAGATCCACATTTATCCTTTATTCCACAAGGGAACTCAACAAGAAGGTTGTTAGGACTTTGCTAAGAAGTAGGTCATGTCTAGATAGAGGTGAGCTCCCTGAAGCTGTTGGAAATCATGATTTATTGCGAGTCAGTCAAAGCCCCTCTCTGCAGTGACACAGTAGATGACACTGTAGGTAAATCTGATATATAGGCTAAAAAAGCATTGTGGTTTTATAAGCAGGGAGTGTCTGGTCACAGAGAGGATAGAAGTTCATACTGCAAAACAAATAAGAGAGGACGAAGAAGGAAATAGCTCCTTATTTTTAATATTCTGGAGTTCCTCCTTCCGGCTAGAGACTTGGGCTTTTTGATATAACCACTCACAGTCAAAAACATGAGCCACTCTCTGAGCAACACTTGCTTTGATTATGTTTAAAAGTTTTTGTTCTTCCCAACAACTAGAATTAATGGCCAGGATGTTCTGTCTTTTGTCATTGAGGCAGGTTGGAGCTAAACTAATATGAGGAACAAAGGAATGTTCATCTCCTTGAGATTCACTTGTGTACCACACTAACTATCATTCAACAGGATTGATTTGGCTGCAAAAGACACAATTAAGATCAATGCTGAAACTGCATTCTGATTAATGTTTTGCAGAATCATTATTCAGTGCCGAAGAATACCTGTGTGTCTTTCACATGACCCAATTTTGTCTTCACTTATCCACTAGGGTTGTATATTGTCATTATTTCTCCAAATAAAAGATAAAATTTGTCATAACAAAAAGCATTTGAGTTTAGCATATATTCTTGACTGTTATCCTGTAGAGTTTCAATATTTTGCAAACAGCTGCAACCTATCACTGAAGTTCATTTTGTCAGTAAGCTATTAAACAAAGTCAAAATGGCTGATGTACAATAGGAAGAGCCTCTCTAGTGATAATGAAAAGGTCAGTGGGCCAATAGCTGAGGTTTAACCAAGTTATTGTTTCAGAAGTCACACATAAGTCTTAAGTTTAAGTCTCAGGTCAATACTGAAAGTAAAGACATGTAGAGTAAGTCCAGAGTCAAGTCTAAGTCCTAAACTTTAAAGTTACAGTTATTTGACTAAAAGTAAGACATTTGTCCTGTTCTGCCTCCAGCCATGAAGGACTGAACTACAAGAGGCTGAGGTAAGAACTAAAAATCCCACAATGCATTGCATGCTTCTACTTTCACTTTCAGCAGGGAGTTTCATTGCATGAATGTGAAAATCAGGTTAATAAAACAGAGCTCCTGTAGAAACTCTGCCTCTTTGTACACTCGTCTGTGAGGACGACATCGTTTCGAAAAGCATCTTAATCCATTGTTAATTTTAAAACCCTTATCAGGCAAGAATTTATAGATGATAACTGAGGCTGACATTTTTGGCTATTATTTTCCTAATAATCAGATGGTGCCCGATTTGACCATTTTTATTTAAATTGCTTGTTTTGTTAACACCAATTTAAATAAAATTTTAAATTATTGTCTGTTTTGGATCATTTTTATGGACCATATGAATATAAGTAGTCGTTTATATTCATAATCAAACCAAATTGTTGCAGATCTGACCAAATATGTCTCTTAATAAAATAAGTAATAATTAATCTGTTGAATGTATACCTTGTTTTTAAAAGGTATATTATGTATGTCCAGGTGACCAGAAAGGGAAATATACAAAATTTAAAGGACGAGATGGACAGTCACAACATGACCTAGAAAGAAAAAAAAAAAAAAAAAAAACAATTTTTTATGTTCAGTGAATTCTCTCCCAGATGTACAGGGTTGTTGTCTAATGCAGTGGCATTGATTTTTATATTACATTTAATATGTATAGAGCAGTGACGTGCGGTCAGGGGAGGCAGGTGAGGCAGAGCCTCACCTGTCATCATGCAAAAATAATGATAATAAAACCATTTACATTGCTATTTTCACCCTGTAGTTTTTACTATAAAGTATCTATTTTTTTTCTTAGCTTAACCAATTCTGATTAGTTTTTTCTTCAAAATCGCTGGATTTTTCCATTTTCCCATTCAAATGCTCAGAAGCGAAGCCGGTGAGGCAGCAGCGAGCTGAGCCTCACCTGGGATTGCGCAACCTCTCGCTAACTGCATTGGCTGCCATTCTATGGGAGAAAGTTCGTCCTGTCTGTACGCCAGCAATAAAATGGCTAAAAAACATTTAATTTATGGACTTATTTTCCACAATTTCGCTTATGTATATAATCTACAATGTTATTTTTTTTTGTCACCAACTGTGTTTGTATCGTGTTTTGTGTGCGGAGGAGCGATCAGAAACGGCAGAGAACAGACTCGAGGTGAGGCAGACAGTTCTCTTGCCTCATGACAGGGGGCGCTCATGATCCCAGATATTGTGACTCCACAACTGTAGAGTAAGACACAGTGAGGTATCTATGGAGCTAGCCATACAGTAAATAATTAAAGTACAGCGATATATTTATTTCCTCCTCTCTTTTGACATCAACATGAAAGACTACATTTCTACACTTAAACAGTTTTCTAAAGTGGATTTTCAATTGAGGCAGGAGATAATAACTAAAGGAAGAACAACACCGGAGCTGAAAGTTTTGCTTTGAGACAGTTTGATGATTCTCAAACGGAGTAGAAAAGACATGCTAAGGATAGACTTGGCTTTGGATGAACGGATATTTTTGTGCAGAATTAGCGGTGCATGGATTTCATTGATACATAAAGGTAAGACAGCAATAAGATGTTTTTTTTTATTTTTTTTATGAAATGTTCGTTTTGTGGGCAGTTTATATGTCTAAATAATTCAGTAAAGTAGAAGTAGTATAATCTACCACAGCAATTATTTATTAATTAAACATTGAGCCTAAAACGTACTACAACAACAGACTAAATGTTCTGTTCTGTGTGCAAAATTCTTGAATGTTTTTTGGTGTTAAATCCTAAAACATGAAGTGGCATTGTTGTCAGTTGCTATGGCAACGCGTCTGCGTAGCTTGACGAATACAGATCACTTTGCTGCGAATCATAGCACAAAATCAATACCTACATTTCTAAGTTTCACTGAGTTAACGCAGCTAAGGATGACATGTAAAGGATTAGTCTTTTTGCCGTCCAGCGTTGTATGCTTGCGCGAAATTTCTGTACGTCCAATAACATGCATGGTGTCTAAGCCATAAGTCAGTGCGTCACCAGCAATGAACCTCACCGCACGTCACTGGTATAGAGTATAGTTAAACTGATACACATATAAAAAATAACTGACTGGGGAAAATAATCATACTTGGCAGATCTTTGCAATAACCTCTTTTATTCACTCTACAACAAGACACGCTGTCAATTCAAAAATGGTGACGGGTTGTGTTTTAGGAACACACACTGCCTGTGCAGGGAGTGGAAAGAAGTAATCACAAATTCACATATCAAACCAGAATTGATTGTAATTATTGTCCAGGACTCGAATTCTCTCTTACACTAACAACGCCTCACAATATGCAGGAATAAATCAAAAGTCCTTTCAGATGCAGTTACGCATGTTTCAATTTAATTCTTAGTTTAGACATTAGACATTAGTTTAGTATGTGATCCTAACTAAATGTAAAATTTGTAAGTCATGTGATAACGTCTTAAATGTATCACTTCCCTAATATTCCTCCTGTATTCAGCAGCTTTGGCTGCATGGTGTTTACAACCTGTCTTCAGATATGTGGAATGTATGATGCTTTTTCTCTGAAAATCCTACTGACAGAGAAATTGGTACAGTATTTCATCCAGTTTTAACAACCAAATTGGTTGCAGATTCAAACACACTAAGTGGCTTTGTCTATGCTTTACATGTTGCCTTAAGGCTACAGTTCATGCAATCACAAAAACAAAAAAACATAAAGAAAAAGGATGAGAAACTACAGTGTTTTCATTTCAAGATAGAAAATATATTCTAAAAACAAAAGCATTGGCATATGAAGGATAATGGTTTGTGTTACTGTCTATATAGCACAAATAAAAAGGCAATACAAACTGCTTATTAAGCTATAAGCTGAGGTGCCGAGATAAAAAATCAGAAATCTGCTGCAAAGAAAATTGGCACATTTATGGAAACCACATAGCATCTTTTGTCAACAACTTAAGCACACCAGTCCTCACTGATGGTCAATTAGGCGTGAGGAATAACAGGGGGCAGTCTGCTTTCTGTGGTAAGCTTGGCCAGAAACTACGCTCATAAAACTGAAATATTTCAGCCTCTAATTACCCACCACCATCTGCATCACAGGAATCCTAAAAATTGAGCTGTGAAGCAAACTGTGCCAAACAAAAAACCAGGAGCATATATATATATTTTTTTTTTGTCAAGTTACATAAATATCTTTAATTAGAGCAGTCTATTAATAGAGACAAGTTCACCTCAAATACTGCCATAGCTTTGCATTTAAATGTGGTAATATTTACTAATAACCATGAAATGTGTGTTTCATAATTTAAATATAAACTGTATGGAATACAGAAAAATGCAAAAAATATGACTGAGTAGGAAGTCAGAGAATCAGTGAAATGTATACTGTTCATCTTGAGGGCAACTGAACTAAGCTTTACAGAAATTTATTCACAGATTTCTAGAGAAAGAATAGTATGCAAGTCTGCTTGAACATGTACTGTACACATTAAAGGATCAAAGACAATATTTTCCTCTGGAAAACAGACCTAAAATTATTAATAATTTTAGGTTTCAGTTTAGCCTACAGACTTCACATTCAAGTAAATATACAGATGGGTAGAATAGATAGAACAGACATATATATGTAAGTAGTTTCATACTGTTCACAAATGAAACCTTTATTAGTTAAATTAATTGAATAAATGAATGTATAGTATATAAAATGATCAACTTATAGGATGCGTTGTAATACCCAGGCCTACAACAACACACAGAATGTACCATTAAATATATTTCCACAGATGACAAAATTATCAAAGAAATTAACATGGCACATGTGGCTTCAGAACTACGATAGAAAGGCAACAGTAATGCACTTTTTTTAATAACATTTAAACTTATACAAACAATAGTGGACTAAGGCTAAAAAAAGGACCGATGTGTGTTTTAATATCAGAATAATTGCAGATTCTAACTCAAACATAAGCCAAATAATGATGACAGACAAGCTTCATAACCATATGGACAAAAGTACCATTTGTTAATTATGAAATAGTAAAGTTACATGGTAACATAAGCAATACATAAATTGAATAATGTCCTCAAAAGACAGGAACTAACTCAAGACCAGTGTGGAAAGACATAGGATCACACCGCATAAAGCTTCACATACAAAACTAAGTGTGCATATTTAAGATTTGAAAGAAAAAAAAAAAGTTTTAACAAAAATGTCCAATTGTGTGAGCTAGAGCTAAATGAAGCCAAGCATATGTCCACATTGCCAGTCATCATCCTTTCAAAGCATTCCCTTAGCAATACCAAGGAGTCTAGGAAGTGGAGCATTTCAAAGCAAGCATTCCAAAAGCCAAATGAGTCTCACAAAATTGTTGAAAACACTCCAAGAAATGAGTGCAGGGAGCTGCTCTGCATGTGTGTGAAAAAGTTCAGACAGCATAAAACCTAATGAGTCTCAGTCACATAAGCTGTGAGTGCCAACATGTTTTCCTGGCTTTTTATCTGGAAATGTTTGCGCTGATGGATATTACCTCCCATGGAGTCAATTCAGAGAATACTGTCAAGAAGGCTTATAAGTATCTGAGAAGGCCTACAAGTATCTGAGAAGACCTACAAGTACATGAGAAAGCCTACAAGAGGCTCTTTTTCTCCAATGTGACTTGCTGGGATCTGACACCTCTGACACACTAACATGGTGATAACCTGCTACAACATACTTAGCTAATGATGTTGGGAGTAAAGAATAATCCAACATTTAAAATGTTCATATATTTTTTTCTGTGAATGGGTCATCACATATGTAAATGTTTTGTCCAAGAATGTTTTTGTAAGTTATCCTATCTTGCAGTGTAGAACTCAGAATCGTTGTTTGAGTACAAATGAGAAGCCCAACAGATTTACTTCCACAAGTCAAGCATTACAGTTTCCTCTATAATGCTCCGGAAAAGAAGGGAAAAAGAGAGCTAAGAAAACAAATACAGGGCAAAATGTTGCAAGCTAAAGAGGGGGATAAGAATAGAAGAGAGGGACAAGGATAAAGGGAATACAAGAAAAACACCAGCAAATCTGCTTCTACTCAAATGTACTGTAGTGTTGATTTGTGTTGTTATTAATACATTTAAACAGGTAGGGTTGGGAGACAGCAGAAATGCCCCCCGTTTGCTGAGATCCATCAAGAGAGGAAAGCCCCGGCACCCCCCAGGGTGTCCACCAAGCCCCAGCACAGAAGATAAGGTACAGCCACCCCAACATTTGGTCAACCCCCATAACAAATAGAAGTTTGAGCTTGCTCCAACTTAGAAAGCACCAGCAATGAGGTGATAACTTCCCTGCTGGCTCCTAACCCCTACCAATGCATCAAATGTGACTAGGGGTTCCCCAGACCTAAAACAACCACGATATACCAGCCATGACTCAAGCCTGACATACCTTAAAATCCCAGTCCCACAGCTACCAGATCAGTATGTCTGCTGGCAGACTCTCTAAAGACATTGCATGCAGCTCATAAGTCACCTCTTAAAACCCCAATACAGCAATAATACCCCATGGAATGAAACCAAAAGCCCCCCGTCCCACTAGGTGATGGAACCGATCAAAGGAACCCAGAGAGATTGCTCTAATGTGGAGGCAGAGGCTGTCTCAAGATTAATATGGTCTAACAAAAGGCCTCTATATTGGTTAACACTAAAATATTTTTTTCCCCAGTTCTGGAGGACAGTTTTCTTAGCAACACATAAGTCAATGGGAACCATGTGAACTGAATTTCAACTGAATCACTAAAGTTGTCCAATAAGTAAACAAGGGGGTAAGGTGGAATACTACATTTCAGACACTTTGATAGGTTTTCACATATCCAGCCCCAGAACATCTGAACAGGTGGGCAGAACCAGAGTATATGGATGTGACTGTCAGGTATAATACCTATGCACCATAAGCAGGTTGCCCTGTCATTTCCCGCTCCAAAAAATATATATTTTTGTGACAAGAAACATGCATTGTCTTATTTGGGTACAGAAAACGGCAGATGGAAATTTGCATTGGAATAGAAAACCCACTGAAGGGATGGATATTATGTGAACATACTTGATTACTAAGTAAGAAGGTGAGCATTTGGTAATAACTGCATTATGGGCCATTCAGACTCATAATGCAGGGTCTGAATGGCTGGAAAAAGAAGATATTCCTGTGTTTGTGTGTAAGTGAACTGTATGACACAACTTTGTGATGATCCCTTCTGTCACAACAAGATCATTATCTAAGAGCGCTGCAGTGTACTGCTGTGACTCACAATTCAGGCTGGCACAATTGGGTCTTCGTCTAAACTTCAACACAATGAGTAGTGCCACCACGATTTTATTTTATTACAAAAGTAGATGAGCCTGTCTTAAGGTTTAAAGAAAATCTATGTTTCTGCTATTCACAATACTTTGCAGTATTATTTTTATTAATGACATGGTACAGCAATCGTCACAACACAAACAAATGCTGCTCTAAACATGGGCCTCTTCAGGACACCAGTGACAAAAGTGTGATGCACACAATAAGCACATTTATTAATAGCTTTTGAATGTACTGATTTTTATTGTTGTGCTCATGGAATAAATGATGACAAAAAATCATGAAAATAATAATTCAAGCAAAACAGTTGTTTTTGTAGTATCCAAAGATCATAAATTGGAATATATTATTGTCATGTCACAATAAATCAAAATTCTTACAATAAATGTGAATAGATTGACTGCAGCGAGTGGTCAGTGTACTACTCACTGCAGTAGTAGACTGCAGTATATATGCATTCTGTGTACAAGTAGTACGCAGAATGTGTTAAGTTGATATCTCAACTTTATTGCTCCATTTGTCAATGTTGCAGTCATTTAAAGTATTAATCAGTTTACTTTTAAGGCAATAAATTCCAAAAGTATCTTTACTGACAAAACTGTGGAAAATTGCCTGAGCTAAAGTTAACAAAACGAGAATATGCCACTGAATTTAAAACACTTGAAAACTTAGAACAGTGACCACTGGAGAATAAAGGAAGAGGAGAAGCAGTGCAAATAAAACATCAGCATGACGAAGTTTCCTAACAAAACACTTAGGCGCAAGATGCAGAAGGAGTAATAAGAAGCAGAAGTGCTACCTCGATATCCATGAAAGCAGAGCTACAGCATTACACCACATTTCCTTCTGTCTACGCTCTGTGCACAGTTCGTAGCAGGCCTTTATTGGGAAAATTTGCTGCTTCCTCTAAAGAAGAGGAATGTTGTGCATAATAAATCCAGGCAGAAAATACGTTTCAAAAAGACAGATTTCTATGATGAAAGAAACCCTGGTGATACAAGTCAACTTTACCTGCTGAGGCAAAAATACTTGTGGCCTGAGTTCTAACAAAAACCAACCTTTAATTCTGTAATTCTACAGTAATGTTATGAACTTAATTTTTTAGACACTTACCTATTGGTACGACTTTTTTGCTTCAAGCCAGAAAGTCTGTGAGAAACAGTTGTTTGTTGCGCCTTTAGCCTAAGAAAGTAATGTGAAAAATCTCCAGCCTGCCTAATTTGTAAACCCCAGTCTACATTTTTGAAAGGCTTGCAACATTGCAAAATGAATTTTGCGCAATCCTAAGGCAAAGTCAGAGTGAGAAAAAAAATCTGATGAGAAGGTCTTTTCTTTTCCCAAAAGAAACAGACAGAATATAAAATGAAATAAAGCCTCTTGAATATAAAAAGACACAATCCACAGTCTAAAAAAATGCTTTAGAAGAGACAAATGTTGTGCATAATTGGATGTATGGTGTTTCCTATCTTTAAGTTATTTCAACAAGCTTTTTGTCACATATGCACAGTTAAATCCTAATAACTAAAAATCTTGAATGATGGAAAGAACATAGACTTTGAAAGAACTGGATCTGTTCTATAGCTCGCAGGTGCTCAGATGAATCAGTGCAGTCTGTGAGTCTGTCAGCTGTTTCGAGAGCCTCCCTGCTGCTTGTGTTTTAGTGCAATCACAAGTCCTTGAAGCTGACTAACTGCTTTCATCTTGCTGTAATGACTGAAGGCACTGACAAGGAGCAAACACAAGAAGAAGGCACACGCTCTTTGTATGTGACCCATAAAAGAAATTAATGTCAGCAGATGGACTTTTGAATCAAAATGAGTTGACATGGGCAGATAAACAAAAAGAAAGAAAAAATACTGAATCAATGAAGACTGAGAAGCTTGGTTTGTGCAGCAGTGGCTCTGTACACAGTCAGAGGTGAGATTCCTGGAAAGGTTGTATTTGCTGAATGAAGTTAACAGTTGAGAATCCATAGTAAAAAAAAAAAAAAATGTTTTTCCGTATCCTTGTGGTAATAATTAGTTGTGCTGAGCATAACAAGTTTAGTGTTAAAAAACAGGGCCGTGGCAAAAACAGTTATTACACAGCTAATAATGACGAGGAGAAACAAGAAACATCTAATTTAATGAATACATTCCAAATGTAATTATAAGAATATTTGACTTCATTTAGCAGGATCGCACTATAAGTATATTCATGAATAACTATTTAAGGGCCACTATACAGAAAAACACTGAAAAATAATTCATGTGATTATACAGAGGAATTCATATGATTATACAGAGGTTTAGGTCACAAACCCAGTCTATTTTCCTATTCCTATTTGATTTACATTTTTATTTATTTACTTTACAGCAGCAGGTTTCCTGAGGATCAGAGTGAAGGTGGAGCATTTGAAGCAGGAGCACCACACATAGTTCCAGAGACCGAGTGATATGAGTGAAAGCAGGAGGACACTGGTCAGCACAAACTCTTAGGAAGAAGGGAGACACTTTACTGTTGTTTTGCTAAGTGGTTCCGCTAGTTTAAATAGTCATATCACTTTAAGCAATGTGTTCACTTCACTATTGTTCATCTTCAATGGCATACTTGACTCAAGTCCAGAGACACTCTGTGTGTCATGAAGCTTAATTTTATTCCTTGTCGACAGGCCAGGTAAAAAGGACCGCAGCCCTTTGACAAGATATGTAAAACTGTCAGTATTGTAACATAACCTTGAATATCTTTAACAAAATGCATACTTCCCCTATTGTTAGACTTAAAAGCATGCAAAGCTACAATTTTCTCAGTTTGCTTGTAAGCGACAAAGAAACAGTCCCCCTTCATTTGAGTCTACCACTGACTGTGTTTAAATACATCATTCACAGTTGGAGCTGCATGACTCAAGTCACAACAAACATAGCCGTAAATGACAGAAATAAAACCTTATTTAGTAATTTTATTCATGGCGATTACACTCTAAACACTAGCACACCTCCACACAAGCTGATAAGAGGATAATATGTATAAAAAGGACAGAAGAGAGAAAAGATGGACTACAACTCATCAACCTTTGGTTTGGTGGTATATAGAAATTGGACCAGAGCTGAGTCAAAATATGAATTAATATGTAATAAGATTTTTTTTTTCTCATGTAGGAACAAGGCCACATCTGAAGTATATTCATACTCTGTCATTCTTTCACTGTTAAATCAGATAAAAACTACATAGATATAACTGATGCAAAGCAAAGGGCAATTAAAACATTTTTTTTTTTTTTTAACTATTGAACAAACACTTAAAAAGTTCTGGACAGGCTAGGCTTGTCATAATAGGCTGCTTGAATTTTGACACTTTTATCCACACAGAACCAGTGGGAATGAGTCACATTTGTGAAACCACTTTGGTGTGTGCAGACCAGCATTTCAGGTCTGCACACACATTTTACAAGGGACTGAAAGTAAGACTTTTAAATGGCGTCTAAAACATTGCCTTTAAGCCGCTTTGCTACCCTTTCGGAAGTATGTCATCATTGTCAATTTGAAAGGCTTTATCTTTCCAGTCAATGTTTGAGATGATGCTTCTCTATTTTCAGACAATGTTTTTTCCACCTAACTCATCTATTTTGTAAATTACAACAATCCCTAATCCATCAAAACACACAGAGCATGATGTTGCCACGCTCATACTTCACAGTTGGGATTGTGTTTTCAGGTTTTGAGATGTTCACCTTTTACCCCCCAGAATTAAAATCTTCATCAGTCTGTGCATTTTCAAACAAAAATTTGGTTTATGGGGAAATAACTTATTTCCTTTAGAGCTGCCGACGACTCATTTCACAGTAGTTAATGACACTCTCTTGCCAAAATTTTTACAAGAGGGATCACACATTTCACACCAAAACATGTTTATCTCTGGGACACAGAACCCATCTCCTTCCTAAACAGTAGGATAACCAGACTTTTCCATGATGCTTAGACTTGCACATGATTGAAAAGAAGACTGAGTTATGAAATAAATTATATCTTTTCTAAAAGAAAGCCACATCTCCATTGACTAAAGAATTGAAAGCCTTGCCTTTAAAATATATACATGAAAAAAAATAAATAAAAAATAAAAAATAAAAAAAAAACAAAGCCAGACAGTGGTAAGTACATGTGGACAAACAATAAGAATGCTGGGTCTAAATGGCAACTCAAGTTTAAGAATAACTCTTACAGAGTTATTCTTAAAAGGGAAAGAAGAATGTAAACGATCTGCCCTTTTATGGCCAAAGCTGGGGATGTTTTGGTTTTCTTTATTAAATTCAAGATTTTAAAAATCAACTATTCAATAAAAAAATAAATCTAAGTTCAAGAAAGAGTACTTTGCAATTACATTTTTAAATCTTTACATAATGTGTTGAATTTGACTTAACTAGACATTGACAATTTGAGAACTCTTCATGTTTCAAAAAGGTTTTCAGATTTATGAGGAAAATTAACTTGACAATATTTAGGACTCAGGAAATATGGGAAAACAAAATCACTTTAGGATTAAGTTAAGAGGCATAAAAATGGTTACTGTTTAATATAGCCATTAAACCTATTCTGTCAATGAATTACATAAACAATATGCCTGTGATGCAAACACTCAATATTATTAACTTTCAGTAAATGTTCTCTGTCTGCTTTTTACTGTCTGCGGTATCTAGAATGACTGACTGGTACACATAAACGAAAGATATGTCACTATGTTTTATTTACAGTTTGTTCGATAATGTCAGTCAGGTTTTATAGTCCATGCACAAAAACACACTACAAATCTGAAATAGAGTCCCTACTCATAGCGAGTCCCACTTTAACCTCTTAAATCTGTGACCTCTTTGCATGAGGTCCAGCATAGTTATTATAAGTATTATAATAGGCCTAAGTATTATAGTTATATAATACTTAGGCCTGTCGCGATAAACGATAAATCAATTAATCGCACGATAAATTAAACCTATCGACCTCATTTTAATTATCGGCTTTATCGTCTCTTCCTGTCTTTTTTTCTTCCTGTTGATGACACTGAATGACAAAAGGCTCAACTCCGGTGCTCTTCCTTAGTGTAAAGTCCAGCGCACACACTGTCGGCCCATTTTCAAAACCTGACAGAAATCCTAGGTATAAAGGTTCAATCGGGTTTGTCGTGCCGTGTGGTGTCCAGCCACATGGGCACAAAATAATGGCTACAAGTCCAGTTAACTAATTTTAAAACCAGGCATTAATCAATGCTTTACTAGAATCTACCTGTGATGCATGTGGCTAGATTCAGCTTAAAGTCCTGACTGAATGAAAATCATTATAACCTATTTATGTCAAGTTAACGAAGAACAGCTGAAAAATTTGTTATCGTGACAGGCCTAATAATACTTATCAGGCAGGTCATCACAAAAAACCAACATAATGATGAGATTAGCTCATATTATAAAGGATGAAATTGTCCAGTTGAGAAAATTATATACAATCCAAAATTTCAGTGCAATGTTTATTTGGGTTTTGTACTGCAAACATACATTTTATGCATGCTTATGTTTTTAAAAAAGAATGCTCCATAAAACTTCATATGTTGATGTTAAAATTCTGGTTTTCATATGTAGTTTTTTTCATTAATTATGGCAAAAAGCATGAGTAAAAATGACTCAAAAAGTCATGATAGCTGCAAACAAAATAATCCTAATCCTCCTCTAATTTATTGCAGAGGAATAGTCTTGGTGAGTCATCAACACAAAGGTGATTTAACCTTTTGCTAGTTCATCTAAACTTTGCAGCAAATCTCACAGCCATGCAATGAACCATGGTTATGTTTTAATAGTATATTGGCTACTGAAATTTTAGTTTTAGGGGATTTTCTTTATTAAAATGATTTTTTCTTGTCTTTTGTAGCTGCAGGAGGTAAGAATAAGTGAAGCACAGCTCTTTGCACAATATGACAAGTGTGGAGTCTGGAGGGATTACATTGAAAATCTACAATAATATACCTATTTCTTACCCTTCGACCTCGAGGCTAAACCTGTCATTCACATACACTCTCCCTGAAAATATGTGGATTAAATCTGAAAAGTACATAAAAGTTCAGTTACTTTCTGCAAAGACCTTTTACATAGCTTCTGTATTCTTGCAATAGTTTTGTGGTTAGTAAATTTCTTGCAATTTTGACAAAGTGGAAGACGTTTTGGGGTTAGACAAACAAAAGTTCATCAGAAAAGGTTATGATAATAGAGAAATACTGTAAATATAACAGTATTTTCTACTTTCTGTTGGGGTTGTTTTAACACTAGAAACATCTCTGGTAGTAGAAAGAATAAAATCAACAGTTCTGCTCCATATATATCTCAACTACTGTATGAGTTTTTCTTCCTGTCTAATTCTACCTCGGTCTTTATTCTGTTCCCTGGTGATTCATCACATGAAAGAAAAATGGTTTCTGTGAAGAAATCTAAGCTGGTAGAGATTGAGTGGGGTAGGAAGTAAGCTTAAAATCTTTTTTTTTCTTCCCAAGACAAAACATACTGTTTGGTTAGCTGAGCTCTATCTACTTATTAAATATTACAGCAGCATACTGTTTGACAAAATTACTAACATGGCTTTCATCTTTGATATTTTCAAAGAGACTAAGACAAAAGTAACAAAAGATCATTTGAGTTCTCATTCAGATTCATATTGCTGTTTCACCTCATGTACTGCAGACAGATGCAGAAAAGTCCCTATAACAGAAACTAATTCATGACCTATCAGGCTCCTTAGCTAAAGAATGGATGTGTAGCATTCAGTGTAAGCAGGGCCTGACATATAAAGTTTACAGTTTTTTGTCTCTCAATTTAAATGGAAACAGACAACGCTACTAAGAAAAAATAAGGTCCAATGGAATAATAAATAACAGTATGTACAACAGCAGCAACTTTTCACAAGTAGATGACTTCTTTCAGCTGTGAACTCCACCAGTACTTAAAAAAATGTGTTATGCTATATACCAGAACTGCATCTTCTAGAGCAGTGGTTCCCAAACTTTTTCGTCTGCGCACCCCACTGGTTTCCAAACATTTTCTGCGCCCCCCCTATGGATTACAAATGGCTGTCTGGTTGAAACGACGCGTGTGAGGTGGGGGCATCGACTTTTTTGGGGGCAAAATGAATGTACGTAGCTGAAAATAGACACCAACATCGGTAGCCTACTTGTTAAGCTTAAGGTTCTGTATTGATATTAGCTAGTCATCTTTTAGCTAACATTACCTGCATCCAACAGCTTTACTCAACTCAGTCGGTTAGTTTGGAGGGAAAAACTGTGAAAAGTTCTTTGCGTTTTGCTGGTTTGCTGCCGTGATTCTAACACAAACCTACGTAGCTCCGCACAGCAGCAGCAGGTCTCCTTCACAGGCGTAAACCCAGCGCGAGCGTCGTAGCGCTCATGTTGCATTTAAAGGCGGCTCGGAAAAAACAGGTTACAACATGTTAACAACGGATTAAACAGTTTTAACTGCTGATAAAAGTGACAGAGGACACAAATATGGGAAGTGTGGAAGCCTCTACTGTATCAAATTGACATAGGAATAACAGAGAGTTGGCCATTCTAAGGTAAAAACCCAGCGCATACAGTGTTCATGTTTTGTTTTGTTTTTTTCATCCAGACGGCTTCCCCCTGCAATGACAATGCGCCCCCCTAGGGGGCGCGCCCCACAGTTTGGGAACCTCTGTTCTAGAGTAAGTTTAAATATTTTCATTTTCACTAAAACATTGATTTATTTGAAATCTTGTCCTAAAACATGTAACTGTATCTTTAGTTACAAAACAGATATTTGCTCTTTGTGCAAAAATGGTTCACTCTTTTTTTTTTAAATAAGAATCTCCTTAACACACAATGTAGTTTTACATAAGAGCTTGTTTTTGGACAGGGGATTCTCAATGTCATCTTTTTATGCACCGGCAACTGATTTGCATTTGCATGGAGGTGCCCTTTTCCAATAGTCAACCTACTATAACATATGTATTATGTATTCATGAAATAACAAAGCAGGCATAACATTGTGATAAACCCAATGACAATTTTGTAAAGTAAGCAAAATACAAATAAAAAGAATGACACTGAATTATTAAGCTGAACCGGATTTGGTACAGTATGATTTGGGGTTGTGAATAATTTGCATCTGAGGGATGGAGTGAGTCCATTTGAAGTGGCCTTTGGGATCAGTATCTTTGATGACTTCTCACTGGTACTAAGACTAAAATTTTAGGTCTACAATTCATAATGCAGACACACCCTACGCCAGAATCCAAGAAAACTCCAAGAAAGCTGGAGTGATGTTAGTCCTTTTGTTTGTTCCACTTAAGAGTCCTGCTGCACAGTTTTGGGTTAACCGAAGGCAATCAAAGGTTTTTTGTTCATCCATGTGAAAAGTTAATCACAACAGGGTAGACTGTAGGAAGTACAAGCATGAATAACATTTCAAAAAGCTGTTTTTATGCAACCTTCTTAGTTGGTAAATATTTTTCAAATACTAAAAAGGGTCAGCACAAGCTGTTTGGCATGACTCTTAAGAAATGTTAATTGGTTGAAAATAACACCTAATTCCTTTAAATTTGGCTTAAATTGTCAAGTAGAAATGTCTAATCTGTTGCCCTGTTGCCCTGTTGCCCTATCAGAAGAATTTTTCTGGGGCAATAATCAGGCACTTGGAGGCACTCTCAGAGTTTACCTAACCAATTTGTCATTTTCTTTACGTAGTCAAGTGGATCAATGATTTGAGGATTACAGAATCTTTGAAGGAGGAGTATAGCTGCATGTCATCTGCATAAAAACGTCTCCATTAAAACCCAATTTCCATTAATGCAGGGTTTATTGATACATTAATTTGTTTGAACTTAAATGGTTTGCCAACAGCATCACACCTGGACTATGTCTTACTGGTGAAACAGTAGCACATATTCATAAAGTTGGCCCATGCTACAGTTGGGCTTAGACGTGTGTATTTCTGGTGAATGAAATTCATCCACATTTTACACTGGCTTCTGCACTGGTATTCACAGGAGTGTGGAGCATTCGCTCCCCTGAGTTCCTTTTCACCTGGGACTTCCAAGAGAAAGGTCCTTTACTGGAGAAATATTTTTATATTAGAAATATATTCCTACAACAAAGGCTAGTCTGCCATCATGGCTGTGCAGGGGTCCATTATTGTACAAGAGTTATTGTTCCTGTCCCTGCTAACACTGCAGTACTCAACAGCTCCTATAAGGATGAGTTATGGTGACCAAGACGGAGAGATATATTACAACGAGGCATCACATGATGGATCACCTCTTTGCCTGGGCTTATTTTGTTGGTACTTAGGGCGGGCTGTGATATATACCAAAAGCTGTGGCCCAGTACAAAGGTGGATTGTCTACCAGGTCAGTTAACATTCAGGCCAATGAACTCAAAGAGTAAGAAGGCTTTACTGGAAAATGCATAATGTAGAGATTTATTTTTTGTGATGTTTTTTTAGAGTTAAATTTGCTCTTTTGTTTTAGCTTCATACAATATGGGGTTATCAAATAGATTAAATGACAATTTGTTGGTCCACTGGCTAAAAGGTCCACTGTCTTCCCATACACCAACACAAGATTTCTCTCTGTTAGTACAAACATTTGTTTTTATTTACATATTTAATCCTTTATTTTAAAAAATATATATCATGCATGGCATTTGCCATCAGAAGCAATGGTCAGTGCAACAACAATCTGGACTCCAGCTAATTGTCAACTTTTAGTCTACTGAATTCTACTAGATTCTTTGGCATTTAATTGAGGCCTGATACTGTAACTCTTTTGTTGTGATGTTTTATTTTACTTACTTATTTCTCTAATTCATATATATATATATATATATATATATATAGAATTTCTCTCTTTTCATCAACTTATTCTATTGTCATTTTTGTACAGCACTTTGGTCTAGTTTTAAACCTGCTTGGTGCTATATAAATAAATTTGACACTGGCATTGATACTATCTTAAAATCCCTATGATACGCCACTGACTTGTTTTTTTCAAGGTGTAGGAGAAAAACAGACCGCCTCTTAGTGATACAGAAAAAAGGATAAAAGTGTAGTTATTGGCTATGTATGTATAAAGGATGTACAATTAATCAAATTTGTATTTCAATTTCCTATTTGGCATCATATATTCACAATAGCAAAGTAGGATGTTAAAAAATTTATTATAAAACAAAAAATATTGGCCATATTTGCAGCAGAATGTGTCAAACTCATTTCAAATGAATTGCTTGGTTAAATTTTTGATATGCATTTATTAAGAGATTTGTTACCACTCAGCCACACAACCTTTACTTGTGCTAGTGAGTTGGAATGTTATGAATATACAGACCAAAGGCAAGAATTAATTTTTTAGATTTTAAAATACACATGAAAAAAAAAAAAACATTCTAAAGTGAGGAAAGGTATTTTATGAATAAGCCTATTCAGTCACTGGTGTTGAAAAGAAGCCATTTCTCACTCAGGTGCTTGAAATTATTTTTTCTCAAAAATAATAGTATGCAAATTATCTTAAAAGTGCAATGCGGGGTAATTCACGATGCAGCCTTTTGTTAGATTACACATTAAGGTGAAGGCATGAATTCAGCAGAGCCATTTTAAAAATCATCTTTACAAAGTTGCCTTATAATGTCCTTGACACTCTTCTCTTTGAAGCTTCTTGCTTTGAAATGATGCTTCAAGAATAATAATTAAAAAAAAGCCAAATATGATGTAATTTTTTTAAATAATGTCTAAACAATATTGGGGTCAAACAGACAAGAAAAAAAACAAAAAAAAAACAGAAAATATAAAAGAAAAAATAAAATGTCCTACAGCAATCTACTGACCTTTTGAAAAATGAATTCTTACATTTTCACAATGAACATTTCAGACATGTTCTTTTTTCACTATTCTCATTTCACAAATCCATCCATTCATTCATTCAATTGTTCATTCACGGTAACCATTGTTGGATTTCCAGCCATCAAGCACTGAATACAGGAGGCTGGTTTAACTATTGATGCATTGATAAATGAACTGCCATGACCTACTGTGGTTCTGGCAAGAGTTCGAGGAGGAGTTTCAGGTAGGAGACCCTGTGACACAATTTGAACCCTATAACCCTGGACAAAAATGTAGGACTAAGACAACAATCGTGGACAAAACATGTTAAAAGTGATCAATCAATTTGTATATTTGAGATATGTTGTCTCAAAAACAGAGACTAAACGATTTGAGTACTTTCTTGATAACTAAGTGGTGTTCTGATTTAGTAATTCTGATTACTAAATTACTAATTTTATTAGTAATTTAATACTAAATTACTAATAAATTTAGTTAGTAAAATTTAGTTAGTAAAATAATTGCACTAAGCAATTATTTAAAGCTATTTATAGCCAAGGAAGACTCCTTGTTGCACAACGCCACGTAGGTTCTTAATGCTACAAAAATCTCCAAGTCCAGGTGAGCTCTTTCTGTCCAATTACAGTAACTAAATGATACAAAGTGTTCCAGTGTAGCAAAGACCTGAAATAGTTTAACACAGTATGTATACAACATACTGTTGTATATATACAATAATACAGTATGTATACAACATACAATTCAAAAGATCCAACACCTCATTATAGCATTTCTGAACTAAAAATTGTCCCCAGAGAGTGTGAGTTGGTGTTTTTTTGGCACCTTTTTTCCATTTCCTCTCAGTCACTCACTTCACCTACTTGTATTTGATGTTAAGCCAAGACAAAGCAGGACAGATGCTTCCCAACCTATAAAAACAGTTCCACTTTATTGCTGTGGATTCTTGTATAGAAAGATATGATGGGCATGTCAATGGTGGTCCTCTATGATAACATTTCCAGATGTACAATTCACTTGCATATATTCTTTCTAAATCTTTTTTTTTTTTTTTTGTTACTGAAAACATACGTTTTCTTGTAGATTTTTTTCTGTTTAGCAAAGTAATATGTTACTAAACAGGGAAAATCTCTGTTTAACAAAATACCCGGGCTAATGTGGTAAGGCCTTTGTCTCTCTCTTCACTACACATAAGAACACCTCATAAGAAATAGATGATCAATAAGATATGAAAGTTTAAGGCATTTTCATTTTCGAAGATGCATCTCATTTAAAACTATTTTGTATTCTACTCTACTTTCTTTACTCTATAAAATCCCTTTAATGCACTAGTCACCTTTTCAGTTGCACCCTGTTGACTGCTGAAGATGGACAGAAGCCCACCCTGCCACCCTAGCAACCCTGAACAGGATCCAGTTGGAATAGAAATGGGTATATATAATATACCTCATTTTAACAACTGCAGCTGCACAGTAATATAACATAGGTGGTTGAGACAGTTGTAAAAAAATTCAGGCACGATAAATTCTGGGCTATGTTTTTCAGAAAACCTTTCAACCCAAGATTTCTTCTAAGTATAGAAGTAATTTCTTGCTTAGTAGGAGTCCTGTCACTGGAGGGTAATATAATACACTAAAGTGTAACAATGCCATCTAGTGGCAATACCCACAGCAAAAGAAGCCTACCCGAATAAAACAAAATTGTGTTCCTCTCACCACTAAAACATATTTAAAATTAACAAAAATGTATCAGTTCAAACTAGTCTTTCAATCACTGATCCTCAGTGTGATACCATGATGTAGACAAGGACCTGTATGACTTATCCTCATTTATGCACTCTGAAGAAATTGGATCCGTGTTTTTGCGGCTGCTCAGCACTGACTATCAGTTTTCGAAGAACTATTTTAAACCTTGCTGGCCAGCCACAGACTACTTATATGAGAACCCACCTTCATCTCACTGTTATAGATTGCTACCTTAAAGGTTCAAGACACAAGGCATGTTTAATTTAAGTAAATCAATAATTCTCTGAAAGTTTAGAACAAGATCCATCTTGACTATGTGATGTCTCTTGTGCCGTTTTTACCCGAACATATATGTTATGGGTGTGTATGCGTCTCTGGATGTGTAAACAAAATAATATTTTCTTTAAAGATATATCAGTAATCCGATTATGCTGACATCTCTTTTTGACTTATTTTTAGTCCAGCTAGGATTATATATGTGTGCTATTGAATGGTTGTTTAATCGTCTACTTTACATATATATTCATTTCAGAAATTCATATACACACCACATTACATGTATTATTGGTGTTTAATTTAATTCAAAAGTATATAATCAGTATTTAATCTTTAACCATAAAAATACATTGGAAACTCTCAAAAAAAAATTGTTACAAAAAACAGTGGAACTATGGAAACTGGAAAAAGCTGTCTATGCAAGTGTGTGTGCAAGCAGCTCAAATGTCAAAGGCGTTTACTGTTACTGTTACGTTTACTGTTACACAGGAATTAGCTGAAATGGGTCAGAAGCTCTGGAGCAGAGTATCATCCATCATCTTCAGGGCAGAGTAGGACAAGGGGAAACTAGTGACACTAAGGTCATTTAAGCTAATGATAAAAAATTAACAAGATGCTGAAAGATTAATCACTCTATAACATGTTTAGAAATTGCAGGAAAGTAATATGCAAAAAAACCACAAAAAAAATACACAAAGATATAGATATTTAGGTAAAAGCAATTAAAAACTTTAAAAACTTATTTAAAATTGGTTGGAATTATAACACACATGCTCTGATGTAAGCTTATTTTTACTTATAGTAACTCACTGAAATGTCTCTGATGTTACTGTACACACAACACTAATTTAATGCATCAATAATTGGCTTTTTCTCTGGTTTCTTTAAATTTCATACACAGGACTAGGTGAGCTGTGAATACACGCGTTACATGTTGAAAACTACCATTATTTACTCACTTGGGGTAAGTCGTAGCAGCAAGGGGCAGGAAGTCATTGCTTCAGCTTTTACAAGAATTAAAATTCAATCACTAGCAATGTCTGATTGCTAGAAAAAATATTTGCTACAGTTGTAATTAATGAACAATGTTAAAGCTGCATCTTCAGAAACAAATATTGAAGTGCTGAAAAATAGATTATCAAAATAGTTATCAAGCTGGCAAACATACATAAAGAGGTCACAAACAATCTTTCTGCTTTTGAAACAATGACTCATGGCTGCTTTAAAAAGCTACTTCCTATAATAATTACATTCCCTGCAATGCTCAGATAACTTGTTTCCTTGAACATGACCAGAACGAATTAAGATTTGGTTTCAGCTATATTTAATTCCGATCAATGCTACAGCTTCCAACATTTTTATGATGTTGAAGCGGTTGCTGGGACTACTGACCATATTTCCCAGGGTGCTTAGCAGCATGGATGGAGGTGTATTACATTGACCTCCCTAATTATTGATTCCAATCCATAGATGGTTACACGAGCGTCAGAAGTGAAGCTTGAAAATGACATCATTAAGAGAAATTGAGCAGCTTTTGGTAAATAGAGAGAGAGGGAGCAAACACCTTGAGGTCAGCTCCCTGATGAACACTGGCTTCACTGTCTCCATAGAATAGCCACCACTGACTAGATAGGGGAAGCAAGCTCCCTGTGTCAAGCCAGGCTGAAGAACAGAGCGTGAGAGGGAAACAAGCCAGCAGCAGTTGACGTGATGGAGTCAGTGCCATCTGCAGGCACCATTTGTCAACGCTAGTAGGTGCCCAAATTCTAGCTTCCCAGCCCACCATGGTGATGCAACAGCCTGAAGAAAGGATCTCTGCAGTGGAGCTGCATTTCAGAGTTACATCATCCAGGTTGACTTGGCTGCTAAACTGTGTAACTGGTCCCTTGAGGAGACACCACTGCAAGTTGCCCTGGACTTAGAGATGGGTGCCTTCCACGTATTGTCTAACATAAAACCAGGGCAATGCCACAATTCATCATTGGTCCACGAGGGTCTTTCAGAGATGCTTTAGGAGAAGGAGCTATCCTGAACATGTAAGGGAGAAGTCAATCAGCTGCTGGCGCCTGAGGGGCTATTCTGCTACAGACATGACAAGGTTATTCTCATTTGGTGATAGAACAGAAAGAAGAAAAAAAAACTTGCCCTGCAAACTTTTATTAGGTTCTCTCTGGCCAGGGAGTTCTGATCAGCCAGACTCCATGAACATATTTGTGTACAGTCCCCAGTTAGCTGATTTGTGGTCCTTTTGGCAGCAGAAAGAATGGAGTCCATGCTGAATGTCGGAAATGACAGCCCTATTGCAAGTTTTAATTCAGCCCAAGCTAGTAGTGAGAGTGATGAGAAAAAGAACTGCCCCTCTGCAAATACCTCAGCAGCAACAAAGAGGAGTGGATTGCTTCCGATCTGGATAGCTGGGTCACCTGACTCGTGGTTGTCCAGCTCCAGCCCCATGTAAGATAAACTTACTCCCCCCTTTCAGCTGAATGGGGGTAGTGCTGAGGAGGGCCTACCACCCATAGAAGACACTCCAGCTACTGAAACTGCATTGTGGTTGGACTGGCATGGCAGATTGCATGGACTATAAAACAATATCAGGCTCATTGGCATTCCCCTCAGTTCCCTGATGAACAGTGGCTCCACTGTCTCCATGGTCCAAGCAGGCATACTCCCTAGCACTAAAAGACCAAGTCCCAACCAAGAAATGCACTACCACAGCCACTGGTGAGCAACTAGTGGGTGCTCAACGTAGAGGACAACAGTCAGAATAGCTGATATGTTCTTGGTAACCTACATCCAAGACCCATACATTGTTGGACTGGACCTACTTGGCAGCATATGGGAACATAATAGATGTTGCCACACTTTTAGTGGGCCAAAAGCCATGGCCAGGAGGTGGAGCAATGAGTCAACAAAACAACACAATTGAGAGGCCGCAATTGGGTCTCACCGTCACCACCTGGTGACTCAGTAGTGATGGGCAAGGCACATGCTGTGCTACTATTCACAGAACAATACAAACTCTGCTTGAGTTGTCACAAATAATACAAGGCCAAGCCAGGTACAGAGTGAGAAGTTACAAGACTTCCTGGAGATCAATGATAATATTTTTCATTCCAAAGAAGTGTTCTCGCATCAATCTGGTCCAGCACAAGATCAACACTAGTGAGAGACCTATGCGTCTACTAGTGAGACAATACCTATGCCTCTACAGCGTCATTGAATACCTTCTGGAAGGCGGGTTACTGTGGAACATAAGATTGAAGAGGAGGCTGACATTGTACACTCTTCAAACAGCCCCTGTGCTGGTGGGTGGTCCTTGTGGGAAAGAAAGACAAAGACTGGCAGGTCTGCATTGACTTCTGGCAGCTGAATGAAAACACAAATACATACCTCCTCGCAGGCATTGATGACACCCTTGACTATATTGCTGGGTACAGTTGGTTCAGTACCACTGACCTCTGCAGTTGCTAATGGGATGGGTACTGGCCCATGTCCTGTGAAGCTGCTGTGTTGTCTACTTGGATGACCTTCTTGTGGACTTTGTTCTGGGGACATGGTTTGGGTGCCTAGTGTATAATAACTAACTGTCCTAAAGTTCACCAGCCAGCAGGCTTGACCCTCTGTGTGTGGTTCTTCACTGTGACTGCCTACTCCCATCCCACACAAGTGTGCCTTCAGATTAAGACACTTCTCGCTTCTCCAATGGAGGCATCTCCCTCCCCACGGGTTGACCTAGATGAGTCTCTGCACACCAGTCATAGAAAATGGCAGTTGTTAACAAGTCTTAAAGATTTAGTAGTTGATCTGTAAAGAGAGATTGTTGTGTTCTGGTTATGTTCTTGTTACAAGATTGTGGTTAATTTTACATTACTGTGGTTAAGGTCATCTTTACTGCTAGAATATGCCAGAGGGGCATATTTTAGTGGTTGATGGGGGTGATCGGGGTGGACTACCTACTATATTTCACAGAGTAGTTTGCAGCATTTTATGTATCCTGTGTTGGATCCTGACACAAGTGTGTTATATTGAGTTGTCTCTAGTCTCTAGTGTTATTAAAAGACTGTTCTGCTGTTCAACTGTGGTGTCATTATTGATAACAACCCACAGAAGGTTACAATATATAATATATACATACAGTTTTCATTAGAAGAAATAAGTTGCGACAGCCTTCCATCCCTTCTGTTACGATCCGTGTTTCTGTGTGTTTATTTTTGAGTTTCTGTGTAGTCCTGTTCCCTGTGAGTCTGTCTCTGCGTCTTCCCCGTTGATTGTTTCCCAGGTGTGTCTCATTCCCTTAATTACCCCGTGTGTATTTAAACCCACCTGTTGTCTGTGTTCCTCGTCGGGTCCTTGTCTATGTCTAACGTGTCTACTGTTCTAACGTTTGTCTTATGCTTTCCAGTAGAACTGTACAGTCCTGGTTTGCTAAGCTCAAGATTCACATTGTCAGTTGCTACCGGTTGTTAGCTGTGAGCTAATTGTTCCTGCCGTGCTGCCTGACTTGGACCGTGTTGAGCCACTTCATTAAATCATCATCTTTTCACTATAACCTGGGTCTCAACGTTCTCTCCTCACCACTACCACCACCAATCATGACACCTTCAAGGATAGCAGCCTTCCTCTAACCACAGATTAACACTAGATTATCACAAAATCTAACACTTCTACAGTTTTCAGAAGGAGGTTAAACAAACACCTAGCAGTGTTCATCACTGCCAGGTTTTCGGATTAAGGATCTTATTGTATTAATAAACATGTTACATCATAACATTTTCATAAAACATTTCAAAAGTACATGAAGGAAAAAAACAGATGAGACATAAAAGAGACATTTTGAGGCAATTATCCCATATGTTTCAGTTTCTTCAGGTTAAGTCTTCCTTATGTTTGCAGTGGATCTAGTAGAAGTAATTGGACTCATGTCACCAGTAAAAAGATACTGTTGTGGGAGGAGTACATTACTAGTGCCAAGTTTGCAGTATCCTAAGTTAAGTGTTGCGGCATGCACCAGAAACAGGTGGCACCATTATGAGTGCTCCAAGTGCTGCATGACATAAACAGCACTGGGTTTACTGCCATGATAGGAAAGTAGGAGGGAAGAGAAGGCTAAAGCAGGTGAAAGATAAGCAAATAGCACAAACAAGAAGGGTTTCCTACTCTGGCTGTGCAGTGTATAGAAAACATAATGTTAAAAAAGTATTTGTGTCTAGTGTTTATTTCTAATTAATTTGTGGAATAACAACCACATTGCTTCTTCGTTGGAAAGAGTCATTCCAAACGACTCCTACTCTTTCCTGCACTGTAATTGAATTCCAGGCAAACCTATGCTTGACCTCATGGGGCCTTGAAGATAAAACAACTTCTAATTATGAATTGAGAAATACATTTCACACAAAACTTATTTTTTCTGTTTCAAAAAGTTATTAAATCTGTCAGTTATATACACTTCTTTAACAGAAAGCATTAATCAGAAAACCCACGTATCTAGCTTCAGGTTAGTGCAGAAGCAGCGAGAAAACAGTCATCCAAGCTGTTTACTCAGCTTTGTGATCTTGGGTTCTTGTCTCATTTACAAGATGTTAATAACTACACTTGTCTAACTTTAATACCAGAATTAGAATGTGTAAAGTCTACTGCAGCAACCAGCAGGGAGCCCTGTTTTTTTTTGTTTTTTTTTTACAGCTTTTTGGTGCACAGTCAAAACAAGTGGGGATTTTCAAATTAACAACTTCCATGTGCACAAACTATATCAAGTATAGCACATCCCATTCCTTGTGTTATCATTGAAGATGCCACTGTTTGCTAAAACTACCAAAAGAACTTCATCATGTAAATGGAACCGATAGAAGGAGAAACAACAAACGAAAATTGAGAGGTGTAATCCACTAATCAGTGGGGGGCTTGTAAAGATTCTCCATTTTCACATTGACTGCGAAATCAATTTGACAGACATTGTGTGTTAACTTGCTGCTGCATCACAGTGCACCACTTTCAAAGTGAAATACATTTTAACCACAGACGGCACACAGCGTGCTAAACATCACACGGTGCTTGATGCTAGGCAAGACTGTAATTGAAGGGTTTGTAATACAAACTTCACTGGTGCTGCTTCCGTTGTGAGAATAGTTTTAGAATGACTTTGTAAGCATGTGTTTATTTAACTTTAAGCCAAGTTAACACCACATACTTCACACAAATCTAATCAAAGGTTCTTTGAGCTAGCTGCTTTAGTCAAAGTTGTCTTTGATCAATGTCTTCTGGTGATGTAGTAAAGCAATATTTTAAAAGTGCGATTCATCTCAATTTGAGTTTTCCATGCTCTTGAGTCTGTGACAGGAACATGATGGGTACCACTTTAAGATCAGAGAACTGTGAAGAGCAAGCATTACATTATTGTGGATAAAGTAAGAAGTTTAGCAGCTTTTCATTGCTCAATGTATGAATATGCGAGTGCTTGAAATATAAGTTCAGGGGTCAGACGGAGGCCAACTACAGCCAGACATGAAATAATTTTGCCTTTCTGCCATTGAACTTTAAAAAAAAGCACAGGAACCTATTTTACACCAACACATTTCCATCTTATATATGTAGCATACTTGCAATGAGAATTGACCTGTAAAAAAACTGCATTAACTCGGGTACATATTTTTTTTTTTTTACATTCTAAGGAATAGAAAATGCTTCCAGATTTAGCAATCTGCTACTGTGGCCTGAGTCCCAAGCTGTGTGTGTTAGCATTGTAAAGCTAGCAGAGCAGTAAATCAAGCTCATGTTGGGACCTCATCAGCCCCTCGCCTCTTACAAGGACTGGAGGCATCAATTTCCCTGATCGCATGGTGCATTTCCCGAAGCTTTAAAACATTACGAGAAGCTGATAAAAGTGTCTCTCTGATTATGAGACTATTAAAATTATCTAGACAAAAAATATGGGGCAGCCACCCAGAAGAGGAAATCTAGTGACCTGCACCACTGGCTGGAGGAAAACTGTTTTCATGTCAGACTGATTTTAACTATGAATCGTCTCAATGTTCTCTAAATTTCAAACATTACTCAACCAAAAGATGCACAATACACAAATAAGGGATACTGCAATGGATATACACTTAATTTGTAGTAGTAAAGCTCTGACATACCATTGTGACTCAAATGGATTAATGGCAAGAGCAGAAGAGATACTGATGGAGGAAGCAGACTTAAATTAAGGAATGAGATGTGCTATAATTAATATAGTTTTATAACTGGATGGTGGGTTGGAGGTGAGAATTCTGAGAAAGAACATTAGCTAAGATTTGGTGAGTTATAAATCATAACTAATTTATGTTTATATTGAAATTGCTAAATCTTTACATTTCTATGTGAATATTTACAATACATTTCAGATCAGTTACTACTTCCTGGTGATCAATGATGAAGTTTATTTGTACAGCATATTTCAGCAACAAGGCAGTACAAAGAGCTTTAAGTTATAAAAACATCACACAGTCTACAGTTGAAAAAACCAGTAAACATTACATTACACAACACAACAAATCATATATCCTTAAACATAACCAGAGAAACTTGACCGAGTCAATGTATTCAATACATAATGCAATAATAAAGCAAGTCAAAATTTGCAGAAACTAAAACCTCCTGAGATACTGACATGAAGTTTGTATGTGGTAATGCACTATCAGCTACAAATTTACTCTATTTCTGAGTCTAAACAGACAGATCTAAGATCCCCTGGAAGATGACACTTGGAAGTAGAATTCTTTGCGTACAGTGTTTCAGATTTATAGTTGTTGTTGTGTGCTGAAGTCAAACTTTACTGCTAAAGCCATAAAGATTTGGGGAATGCTGTAAGACTGGCATGTGGCTAAAGAAACACATTTAAAAGAGGAATGCTAGACTGTGTCTGTTTAAAAATATTTGGTAACATTGGTAACATTTGTGGGTGGTTTTACCAATTTCTATATGAAGAATAAAACAAAACACTGATATTCACGATATGGACATGCTGATGCTACTGGGGATGTAAATTTTAAATACTGAGTAAATAAGAACAGATACTGTAGGAAGAGTACAAATAGAATTGGATATCACTTGGTCACTGGATGTTGGATGCTTAGGATCAAATTGCAATGTTTGTCTAAAGGCGCTTTTAATAGTCTCCCACTGCATGTGAATTTGTGAAGGTGAATGTTTATTTGTCTGAGTAAATTATGATTGTGGATGCTTTAGATCAAATTTCAGTTGGAAATAGAAACAACATAGCCTTCCTGGCTCCAGTAAAGGCTGAACATGCGATGGGATGGAATAATGTGCCTCTTTATTTAAGTGTTTCTGGACAGTGACTGGCAACTTCTCCCTTCTCTTTAAATAATACATCTACTCACAATGACCAAATGTAGTATCAGAGGCTTTAATAGACAAACATGTTTCCAGCTAACTCTAAGTACGCTTTCTTCAAGTGATATGATATTTTGAATACTATTGTTGTCTGACCACTTCTAATTATAAGACTATATGGATTATGGCTTCAGTTCTAAAGTGTCTGCAGCAAAAATTGTCAAAGATGACAGTTTCTCTAAGTAGCAACCTTCATCCAATAGACATTATTGTCATTATTTCCACCCCAGTTTTTCAAATCAATATCAGCCATTTCAAGACAGCTTATTTTGTTAATTAAAGTTGTCGGGAAAGTAATTGCTATGTTCAAGTCATCAAGAATCAATTACTGGAGGTGAATGTCTAAATCAGACTGTGAAATTATAAATGCATGACAGCACACAGAAGAGTGCACAAATGTTTATGTTTGTGCACTTAGAGACTTATCCAAAAGAAAACTTCTGCAGTTGAGCATTGCACCTCTAATAAGAGAATAAAAATTTAAGGATGCCACGCCTTAAACATTCATGGTTTCTAAGCTGCAGGGCATTTTTTCACCTCAAATTTAGAGCCAAACTTGCATATCCAGACCGAAGTACAAAAAAATCTTTACGAAGTATTTAACCCACCCTGCTTCACCGCCCACTTGACCTCTAATGCCTCTGGAGTCATCACTGACATGAAAAAAGCCTAAATGGATTTTGGCAGTCACTGGGTCCGAGCTGAAGTAAAGCATCAAGCACTGCTTTGCAAGCTGCAGGAAGGATCTATTACGGTTAAAAAAAATAGGGGAAGGCACAGTGTGACCAGAGTGCTGTCTGAAAGAGAAGGGAACAGGTAGGTGGTCCACAAAATGAAAGCTTGATCAGAAATTTTACAGAGCAGGGGAGTAAAAAAGATATATATTTTTTGCATGTTTCCACATGCTAACATCCAGATTAATGCTTCGTGTTGAATGATGGGATAGAAAAGATAATTGCACTAGTTTAGGCAGTTGCAGTGGAACTGTAAAAAAGAAACCATGAGTGTTATCCTTGTCCAAGAATAAAGCTTGCCGTTTTAAACTCAATACCTTGCACACCTAGTATTACATTGCAAAGTATTTTAAAACATTATTCATTAGGCTGTAGATTAAATGTTGCATATTTGCTTCTGATGCTTGAAATCACCTTATGCTGGTTACAGAGCTTAAATTTCACACTTTTAAAGAGGTTGGATCAGTGAAATATGGACAGAGATGTGAAGCTGTTGGATGAAAACTAAGTTTAGATGAAGGTATCAATTCAATAGTAACCTGAGCTTTAGGGGCTGGGAAGCAAGAAGTGGACTGTAGTTTGGCAAGTGATCAATTTCTTTTGACGTTGAAGAATCTGCAGAGCTGTGTTTCATATTGTCTTCTCCATGCATCTTTAGGTGGTACACCTTAAAATGTATGCATATCAAGATCATCGTTAGAAACATAAATGTCTTCAATGCAATTAAATAAAGCAAATAAAAAAATTCTAAAATGGAGAAAATATTTTTTTTTTTCAATTTGACATCATGCTATTTTTGAACACATGAGCAAATCCAAAGGGAGGTTCATGTAGCACCATTAGAGCTCATTTGTCACCAAAGGTCTTACCATTAAGCTGAGTTTTGTGAGTTACATTGCTCAAGCCACTTTCTGTCTTGTTCACCCTGCTGTGATCACCGACATGTTGGAGGAAAAAAAGCAAGGAGCGACATTTGAGAAGCTACTAGATGCCATTTTCAGAGTATGTGGTCAGTGGTGCAGTCAGCTGAAGTGGGTGGAAGCTGGATGTCACGTACTGCTATTATATTAAGTATGTTCTGACTTTGTGTTGTGCGATGACTTCAGAGACTTTTCAGAAAACTCTTCTTTTAAGATGTTGTTTGTTCTTTTTGCAGGAATTGGTTAAGTATAGCCCAAGGCAAGTTATATAGACAGTAAAAGATTAAGAACATTACCCAATGATATTTGTGTACATATTAATGTTTTCAAATGTGTGTCTGCTTTATAATTTTGTATGCTACTAAAGTGTATACAAAATTATAAAGTTTTGAATATGTCCACAGTAAATCAAATGCACGTCCAATATTGTTTGGTGTCCGTTTTACAGTCAAAACCGATTTAGATTTCAGTTCAATTAATTTCAATTTATTAATATATACAATGCCAATTGATAACAAATGCCAGGAGCCAAACAGATACATCAATATACAGAAATGTTCAACAATTTCCATCAACATATAGAGACACATTCAAAGTCAATTACATACACACCAATTCAATCCTAGTAATAAAACAGTGTCCTCAAGTTCAGTTTATCACGCTAATTGGTTATAAGTTTCCAAGGAAACCCACCCAACTGAACTGAGCTACTGACTTTTAAAGCATTCAGTTATTAACTTTGCAGAAATTGCTCATAATGTGCATGGATGTTGTGAACATGGAAAAGAAGACTTCCTTTTAATAGAAAGAAAACTACTGCAGAACCTGGTTCAGTGTGAACAGTTATAAGTCACAATCGACTAGAGATTTAAGAAGACAGAGGGAAACTCAAGAAAAGAGCAACACTTCCTTTGTTTAAGAGAGGAACAATTCAAAAAAGCTCTGAGTTAGGGGTAAAATCTATGGGATGCAATACAAATAGAATTAGATGAAGCAACATCTTTAATGCCTTCGCTTAGGAGAGAGATAAAGGATTGAACACAGAAAGAAAGGGGTCACATTTGTCATCTACAGAGATGACAAATGTGTGTGTGTGTGTGTGCGTGCGTGCGTGCGTGCGTGCGTGCGTGCGTGCGTGCGTGCGTGCGTTCTTCAGCAAAAAAAAAAAAAACTTCAATCTGGACAGATGAGACTAAAATGGATAGAGTGTAAATTCCAAACCAACTAACCAAACGGTGTCGTTCCAAACATATAAAGAATAGGAGTTTAGAGAGTCATTTCTATTGTAATACTTACTGCCAGCTTGGCTTTTCTTCTTCTAAAATTTGTTGCAACATTGGATTAATATCCCATGGTAATGGAAGACAACTGTTCCTCGTGAAAACCTTGCATTCTAATAAAATTGCTGCTATGTTAGCATTTCCACGGACCTAGCATAACCATTATATAGCTTTTTAGTTTTGAATAAAATGCGAAAGTCTGCTGAAAGTAGTCAGTGGACTTTTGGCAGACATTCAACTGAAAGTCCGCCGACAGTCTAATGGTGGTCAATTTTGAGTCTGGAAACGTCTCCCAGGTTAAAAAGAACCACACTGATGGCTTTTGTCAAAATTCATGATAAGAAGTGTGACCGTTTTAGTCAGTTCATGTCTGCATGAAGCTACAGATTACTTTGTTGCTTCAGTACGCAGAGCTTTGCCAAGTTGTGCACATTCCCCAGGGTATTGTACCAGCAAATGTTGTTTTTTATACCTGAAAGTAGCTTCTCTTGCAGATTTTTTGTTCTAAAAATATGTAAATTCTTTTCAAATGCCCAAACACTGCCACTTTATGTAGTTTTAAATATTCAATTCTTCTTCATGCATCTTTAAGGCTTCACTAAAATCTGTGCTTAATTTACAGCTGCCTGTGAAGACCTCATGAGACAGGAACTCGGATCATGTTATGATCAAGTTACTGTAAATAACACCAGCTGCTGCCTCTTACTGTCAGGTTTTGGAAACTGCAATCAGTGGGCAGGAGTGGTATAACTAAAAAGCCTTTTGAACTTGAAGTTAAAAAAATGTTCTGAAAATGGCAGATATTTCTGTAAGAATCTTTGAGTGGTCTGTGCTTATATTTTCAAAGAGAATTCGTTAATAATAAGATATAAGCCATCTCTAAGTCTGTCTCCTCAAAATCTGGGGAAAATATGAGATATGTATGTATGAGGTGCTAAGAGTTTTTGTTGTATCTCTCTGTCTTTTGTTCAGAGTCCTCTGAATCTGCTGATCTGAAGAGGAAATAAAGATGTTGAAGAAGACAAAGGTGGACGATGAAACTGCCACTGGGCAGGCAGGTAAGTGCAGAAGTCAGCCAAAGGTTGGTATTCCAGCTGCCTCTCCTTACATTTTCTTTTACTCCAGAGATCATCAACATAGTACAACTTAACTACACTTTATAAGTAAACTTCATCGTCATTTAAGATTGCCACCAAGAACCAAATATGTACAAGACGTGGACATACTCAAAACAGCAACGACAAAGAAGACAGTACCAATGTCATCGAGTCTTGAAAGATCTTTGAAGATGTGGAACCCAACAATTTTTGGTCAATGCCGGGAACAGCTAATAATTGCAGAGGAAATAAAATTAAGTGGAGGAACTCAAACTGTCAGTGACAATTTAGTTGCTCTTTAACCTTTAATGCCAAGATATCTCACCAAAGAAGATACAGACAGAAATGGTGAGATCACCCAATTCATGCATCACAAAGACAAGAAACAACTATCAAGTTACACCGGTCAGAATTGCATTCTGGTTATGGTGCTTTTCTCTTTCCCAAGAACAGAATCAAAAAATGTAGTCAAAGAAGATTGAATTAAACCAAGATGTAACCAGGAAACAGGAAACCTCTCTGTTCCTGATGAAATGTGGTAACAAAAAAATTACTGAACGTCCAACACATGACCTGATGGCGACATGGGAGTCAATACACCACATTAGGGATGCTTTCAAATAGTCACGGAATTGAAACAATATCTTTCTAAAATGGATGTTCTTACAACCTGCTTTTCTCCAAGTATTACCTGAATTAATCTCAAGCACCAAGCAGAAATCATCCTGAGAAGTCTGCAATGTGGAACTATGTAAGAAAGCTTCGTGTTGAGTCTTAACAGTTGCACGGCACAACTCTTCCAAGCCATATGCTAACATGCTGCATTATCTTTTGTATATCACTAATAGTTTTTGTTGTGTTGTCAGTCTCTGCATATTTGATCTGCAGATATTCTGTGTTGTATTTGTCCACCCAACCTTGGGTTACAAACTGTTTATATTATGTGGTCCCTTGTGTTTCTTCTATGTTCTTAATCCTGTCAAAGTTCCAACCTGCCATGGTTCTTCTGTCAGGATTTATATTTACCTGTCCTGTGCCTTTTCCTTCTGTCATGTTGCGTGTTAAATCGACGGTTCTGAGGGAGTACACCAGGACGACAAAGGTATGCAAGAAAAAAAGATAATGAAAATACAAATGAATAATTTTCTGCATGCATGATGCCATGCTGGGTTTCGTTGCATGAAAAATTACATCTTCATTATCCTCATCTCTGTCCTCAACCTTGAAAGGTGCTTTCCAAAAATGGATGACAAACCTTTCTGTGGCACAATGGATCCATTTCATTGTGACAACCTTCATACCATGTGAAAACTTGTGACAAGCTGTTACAAGAAGGCGTTCTGAATGATTGTGATGTCTCTACTTCAGCTTGAGAGTCGATGGGAAAATGCCACTTTTTACTGACAACCTTGAATCCAGATCTGTCCTATACAAATGTGACCTTCAAGCTCAACTCAGGAATCTATTCTGCAGGAAACATCACACAACATGACAATCCAGAGAAAGTGACTAAAAAAATATGCTGTTGTTATTCTCATTAAGCTCAAAATAAGTCAAATTTTGGACTGTTTACCCACAAGGAAGGTTAATTATAAATTTTTGTTGTTTCTCAAAGAAAATATATATATTAAAAAAAAAAACTTAAAATAATAATAATAATAAATACTTCTGAAACATTTGACCTTTTTATGCTTTCTAACATGTAGTTGACATGGAGTCGCTTGGATACAAAAACCACAAAATGTGTAGTCATTTTTTTACCCCTACATTGAAGGCTTATGATAAGCAGCTTAACGGACACCCCCGACATGTACAAGCCTTGTAAAATAACTGATACTCTTTGAATGTTTCCACAGTTTCCAACCTTCAACGTATTTTATATGGATGAGCACATGGTTTTCACAAATGATTTCTAATAAAAATCTGAAAAGTGGAAAATACCATTTGAAAATCAATTTTACTCTTATATTGCTATACAACATCCAGTCCAACGAATTGCTTTAAAAAGTCACATAATAAAAGAACATACAGCCATTTGCAATTTAGCCACAGCTTTATTACAGCTTTCAGGGCTTTGTGAGAGATTTACTAAAAAAAAAAAAAAAAAAAAAAAAAAAAAAAAAAAAAACATTTTGAGTTTAGCTCGGGCCTAAAAATACAACCCAACCCAGCTGGACCCCATAAACATTGTGTCTGAGCCTGATCCAATCCAACTAATTGACTCTAATTAGAGGCCAGTGCCCAAAGTACCCCAACATATTTTAAAATGCTACCAGTTAAAAAAAAATTCCAGATCTCTGAATTTGCTCTTTACTTGCTTAGAGCAACTTTTCCCACTTTTAGCTTTTATTATCTTCCTGCTCCATCTGTCGCTTTTTGTAACTGCAGGGTGAGTCAAGTGCAAATGTTCCATAAACATGCAGTTTGAAAGCAAAGTACCCCATTACTAACATATGGAACAATCAAATCATTGATGTACAAAAAGATGTTTAAATTATATTCTGAATTTAACAGGGAGCTAATAGAGAGAAGCTAAAGTAGAATAAATGTGATCTCTCCTTTTACGTAGTTTTCATCTTGGTTTTAAAACCAAGATGAAACCAACCAATATCCATTCCCTTCACACTTTAGCTGGCTAAAATAAAACTATCAGTTAGGTTAGTAAAATGGAACAAAATGTAGTGAAAATCTTTTGTGGGTTTGTATAACAGCATGTTTGGGTCACAGTTTGTTCCGCTTTAGTGGCATTTTCCCAACAGGATCACACTCCTTTTGGGTAAACATACATGCCTGATATCTAGGCCCCTCTCGTACCAGATTAAAACTGCACAATGGAATAAAAACCTTGTGGGGTCTAGGAGAGTTTATCTGTTAAATATTAAAAGCGCACTGAGCTTCTCATTATTCACATGAGAGTTCCCTGACTGTTTTGAACTTTGACAGAACTTATGTATGGAAATAAGTTGTTGTGGTTTCTATTTGTAATGCCAGCATAGAAGTCCTTGAAGAGGCATAGGGGAGTGTAATGCGCCAGCAGCAGTGGAGCTGGCACAGCTGTGAGGCTTGTTCCTCTGAGAAGTTGAAGCTGGACTGGCCATGCTGAGCTCATCCTAAGGCTACTATAATTCTCTTGGCAGTATGGCTGTTATGTGCAGTGCATCAAGTCACTTCTCTGGCTTCAGTCAAAAGGACATAAGCAGTCAGCTGTAGTGAACAATTCATGTTTTCTTTGTCAATGCTATAGGAGTGTGCTCAGGCCCCTTTTGACAAATAAATTAGTAAGTGTTTGGTTCATTGCTGGAGAAGGACACCTAGTTAGGGAGAGGATTACACACCTCTAAATTCTCCCCAGGCTGTGATTATTGAACGACTAAAGAAAGACTTGAGTTTTTCAGGCTGCACTTTAAATGCATCATTTTGCAGTTTTACAGTCTAATGTTACAACACTCACAGTGGGACTCAAATCACAACCTAAGGCTTTAGCGGCTTGGCTTGACTGATTCACAAGTATCCTAATGGAGTCTTGTAGCAGATTACAATATGTGCTCCAGATGGCACGCTTATTAGTGCACAGCAGTCTTTTAACATGCTGAAAACACTAAATGTGTTTCATTATTTACAGTAAGGTTGAAACTGGCAGTGGAGATCCAGAAACCTCCAATCAATGTGATTCTCATGCACTGTGGTAGAATGACCAGGATAGCAGAAGACAAAAATAAATCGGATCAGGACAGATAACATAGCCGCGGAAGGTTTTCCAAATTTTCTGCAATCCATTGATGTTTGGACTCTCGTGCAGCTCTTTCAGACCACACAGCAGTCATAGCCTGGTGTGAGTGGGCCTTAAAAGACAATCATACATCCTGTTAATTTTTGTTTTGTTTTCATTATGAAATCAATTTCAGCGCTGTTCAACTGTCTTTTTTTATGTTATGTTGTGTACCTGATGGAGCAAAAATATATATATATATATATTTCAATGATTAAAATACACATTTAAAGGAATTGCTGCTTATTTGTGCACTTATACTTGGTTTTGCATCATTCTGTTTGTAAGCTAATTAATTGGTTCTTAATTGGTTCTTGATTCATTTAGGCATCAAGAAGAAATCAAAAGTGCCTGGTGTCATGATTACTCAGTTTATGGAGGAACTTCCTGAAGGAAAAACAACTCCAGATTTCACACGGAAACCCATAGCCCTTACTATACAAGAGGGTAAGATTTTCCTGTCTGCAAATATGAACTGTGTTTTTAAGATTACCTGGAAAGGAGCAGAATGGTTGGGGACAGATAATCTGAGCTCAAAGGCTTGAAGGTTAAGGTTTTAGAAACAATACACCCCTTTAAAAAAAACTCAAAACACTTGCACATGTCTGTTCTCTGCAAGAAGTAGGAATTTTAGACAATTTTTTTCTGTGAAACTGCAATCTTACCACAATTAACAGCTGAAAAATCAATGCAGTAGGACAATATAAACAACCACAAGGTAATGTATTGCAAATATATAGCCCCACTTCTAAAACAGAGAATGATATTCATGATGATAAATGGTTACATGTAAAGAGTTAAGGAAGAACTATAAAGACAGGAAAATGTGAGATATTTGTAATACGCAACAAGAATTCCATCACTGATTTTCATTAACCAATATTTTAAACAATGTCATAATCAATATTTCAGAAGGCAATTAGAATTTTAACAAAGCTGTGATTTCTTATTTTCCTTTTGGCAATATTTTGATCTCTCCAATTACATTTTAAGAGATCATTATGGTTACCCTCACTCAGGTGTCTGAGAGCTTCATCATCTCAGTCACCAGTGTCCGAAACATTACAGAAAGCATTCCATGTCCTATTAAACAAGAACCTAGAGCTGAAATATGATCACGTTCCAGGAACAATGTATGTCAATTATATTAAATATTTACTTAACTAGCACTATATCCATAAATACACATATTTTTGTTCGAGGCAGAATCTGATGCCAGCCAGACTAAATAAACTATTATCTAATTGTTTTTTTGTAAATAAATACATTAAAAATACATTAAAAAAATCCTAAATTGTTCAATTAAAACATTATCTATATTTACTCATTTGAATAATATGTTTTACTTTTGGTTCATGGCCAATTTATTTTGAAGTTTTTTTTGTTTGTTTCTTTTTAAGTTGACTGTAAGAGTGCTATGTTGCAGGCAAATTTGCATACTTTAAAGCCATTGTGGTGGGAGATCCAACACCTACTGTAACATGGAGCAGAGCAAATGGAGAAATCATTTTTCACACTGATGTGTGTCAGCAAAAATATGATCCGACATCAAATGAACATACCCTCGAGGTAAGTTTTAATAAAGCAAAAAATACAAATTGCTGTCATCGACAATAAATATAAAACTTTAATACATAATGAAACAATGACATTATGACTAAAAAATAAACTGACATTTCCTCTATTTACCCTTGTACTAGTTCCCTAAGGTAGCTCCAGAAGATGCTGACACCTACAAGTGTTATGCAACCAATGAATATGGGAGAGCTGTTTGTACCGTTATTCTGAATGTTATTGAGGGTATGATTAACTGTGTAAAACTAAAGCTGTTTTGTTCTGCTAAAGGTATCTCTAGATCATGCGGACACATTGTGAAGCAGAATCAAAGTTTTGTATCGTTTGTTCACAGTGGGATTCTCTAAGACCAAGGAACTTCAAAAGATTCAAGGAGAAGGTAAACCTTACACAACTAATCTTTACACATATAAAATCATAACTGTCCTTTCATTTGCTTTTGTTAGTATGCTGATTTACTACACAACACATTCCAGACTTTGAAAAAGCCTTAGGCTAAAATAAGATTTCATCGCAGCAGTACATTACCACAAGTTTTGACAAAATAATACTTTTATTACTGTAATTACTTGTGTAATTTTATTCAGTGAAAATTATGCTTTTAAAAATATTAGATACATTTTTTCTTTTTATAATTAGTGCCACATTTAGTGGCATCTCTTACAAATCATGTAAAATAAATGTGACAAAACATTTTTTTTCTACTTTTTACTTTTGTCTAGACACTTTAATTTAGTCATCTATAACTATGTTTAACATGTTCAGGAAAACAGTTACATTTCAACAAAGATAGAAAGATATCCCATGCTTGCACACAGATGTGTTTTGAGTCAGTGAATTGTGAAAAGAAAATGTCTGTTTATATAAACTGTCCCATATCTTCCCTAGATGCGACAGAGTTCAGAAAAAGACTCAAAACACGGTCAGTAAAATGTATTATCTTTTATTGTAGCCTAGTACCTTTTCAACCACAAGAACTAATGTTTTAGTCAAGCTCCACACAACAAATGTTTCACTTTTCAGTAATCCCGATGGAACTCGTGAGGAAAAGACAATGGATGCAAACGAAAAGGTCTGGGAAATCCTGCTTAGTGCAGAAAAAAAAGATTACGAGCGAATCTGTGCAGAGTATGGCATCACTGACTTCCGTGGCATGTTGAAGAAACTTACTGAAATGAAAAAAGAACGAGAAGAGGAGATTGCACAGGTACAGTTCCTGCTGCTTCTTGTTCTGGATGAGTTATGATGTTCCCCCAAAGCAAAAAAGTACCCTTGCATGATTTATTTTTTCTAATTATTTTCATGATTTACGTCCACCTGCTTATTTTTGCTATAGTTCATCTCACATATCAGGACGCTCAAACCAGTTGAGGTCAAAGATGACGACTGTGCAACAATTGAGTTGGATATGGACCTCTTAGATTCCGGCAGCAAAATATTTCTGTACAAGGTGAGACACACGGACAATCCTTGTTGATTTTGAAGAATTTTGATAAAAATAAACCATCATATAATTGAAAATCTCTGCAGGATGGTGTCATGGTGCCATTCTCAAAGGAAGAGGGAGAAGGAATGAAGCATAACTTAAAACAAGTTGGCAAAAAATATGTGTTCACAATCAAAAACCTAAGTAAGGATGATGCTGGGCTCTACTCTGTGGATGTGGAAGGAGTCAATGTATTTTCCACAGATTTTAAAGGTAAGACCCTTTAAAATATTTCAAGGCAACTTGAAATATTTGTGTTTGTTGTTTATTTTACAATTCATAACATAATTCAAACTTTAAGATGTACCAGCAAAACAAGGTAAAATTTGTGCCACTTTTTTCTGTGGTTTTACAGTGATAATTTAGAAGAAATGTCATCTGACTCCAAAAACAGAACTGGCTCAAGAATACCTGCTTTGTGAAAGAAAAACACATAAAAAGTTATTGGCAGGAGTAAATCTTCTAGTGACTGCATATAGGACAGGAACACTGTCAAATATATCAACTCTTAGCCAGTGGTAAAATATCCAAGATGAAAGCCAAAGTAAAATTTGGTGGCAGCAATGTCTCCTTTATTGCAGAGGAACTGGGATAAACATACAAAGATATGGTCATTAACAGACACAGAACGTAGTCATTGACTGCTTGACACAGAAACAGACATTTAACTTATATGAAATAAAAATCAAACATCTGCTGGGAAATTTTTTGCTTTTAAAATGTAAAATATCTCACTCAATGTCAAACTGATGTTTGTTTGAATCAAACATGCACAAAGTGTCCATCAATGAGACTTAGATAAGTTGGCATTGAATTACATTAATAGAAGTAATGAAAGGCATTTGTCTCACTCTTCAAACTCCGCAGTGCCTGAAGTTGACTTTGCTGTCAAAATCCAAGAGGTCAAGGCGGAAGAACGAGAGGATGCTCTCTTTCAGTGTGTACTCACTGCACCAATGAATGAGATCAACTGGTATGGCAAAAGCGCTTTGCTGACAAATAATGAGAAGCATGAGATCATTGTATCTGAAGATAAGCTCATTCATAAGTTGATTGTGCGAGACTGCCTGCCTCTGGATGGTGGCATTTATGCTGCTGTGGCAGGAATTAAGTCTTGCAATGCCTGGCTTGTGGTTGAAGGTGAGAAAACTTTTATTGCCCATTTTCGATGTTTGGAAATAAGCTTCTGACCGATCGAAGATACCTCAAATATGAAAACACAGTTACAAGACCACAATTTTGTTTATTTACATCTTTATTTCATTTTTATTTTACAGTGGAGAAAGATCCAGCCAAAAAGGGCAAAAAGGCAGCACGGAAAACCACCATTGCTGGAGCCGGCAATGATGAAGAACTGCTGAGAATAGCAAAGGAACAGCAAGAAAGATATCAGAAAGAAATGGAAGAAAAAGCACAACTTGCCAAAAAAGCTCAAGAAGAGAAGGAATTGGCGGCTGCAGCTGTCCGAGCAAAGCAAAAGGCAGAGGCTGAGGCCAAAGCTGCAGCAAAGGCTGAGGCCAAAGCTGCAGCAAAGGCAAAGAGAGCGGCCGCTGGCAAAGATGGAGCTGTTAGGAAAACTAAGAAAAAAGTAGCTGGTGCTGGGGCAGATGGGGCCAGTGGGGCCACAGGGGGGGTTGTAGGTGTTGGTGCAGGTAGTGCTGCAGGTGGAGCTGCTGGTGCTACAGGTGGAGCTGCTGGTGCTACAGGTGGAGCTGCTGGTGCTACAGGTGGAGGCAGTGCAGCAGGTAGTCTAGCTGGTGCTGCAGGTGGAGGTGCAGGAGGTGCTGGTGCAGGTAGTGCTGCAGGTGGAGTTGCTGGTGCTACAGGTGGAAGCGGTGCAGCAGGTAGTCTAGCTGGTGCCGCAGGTGGGGGTGCAGGAGGTGCTGCAGGAGTTGCTGGTGGTGCTGCAGGAGTTGCTGGTGGTGCTGCAGGAGTTGGAGGGAGAGATGGGAGTGGAGCTGCAGGTGGGGCTGGAGGCAATGAGGGTGGAGATGTGGAAGGAGATTCTGAGGTCGAAAGTGATGAGGATTCATTTGAAGATTCAGATGAGGACATTGAGGGAGAAGGAGGGGGAGCAAAAGGAAGGGAAGGAGCAAAGGAAGGAGGAGAGAAGGGGGATTTGGGAGGCGAAGGAGAAGAGGGAGGAGAGAAAGGAGAAGGAGGAGAAAAGGGAGGGGAGAGGAGAAAACGAGCAAGAGCTGGCCCACTGGTTCCTGATACAGTTATAGGTAAGAAACTAAATCATAAAATTAATATTTTCATTACCATCAAATTCAATTTTCCTTTAGGTTTATTTTGACCCGGAAAAAAAATGTGTAAATGTAGAAAATGTGGGTTTTTTTTGTTTTGTTTGTTTGTTTTAATGGTGGGTTTTGTAAATACTTTACAAAAGTTTTCCAACAAAGATTGCTGACTTCATATCAGTCTAAAATCAACACCTAACATTACTCTATTATCTACTTTATAAGTATTGTAAAATTATTTAAAAAGTTTTGTATATCAAGCAATGTTTGATATATAACATAAATTGTGATACTTTTGTATAAAATTGACTATCATTACTGATAGAACATAAAGGATGGGGAAAAAAATGATCCAGAACAGAAGAGGAAATTCACAAATTGGCTTGTGAAAATCAAGTAGTAACTTTTACTCTTTTGGCCAGGCAGTGTATTTGATATATTTGGGTTTTCTGTGTAATAAGTGTACTTATATGTGTGTAAACATGTTTGTTTTCATTGTGTTATAAACCTCTTGTTTGATTTATAAAAACTGAGAACAAATTGGCAGGATTTAAATAGAAATGGTAGAAATCAACCTAGATATGGACATTTATGCATACTTGCTTTTATGAGTACATAAGAGCAAACTTTACACAAAGCATTCAAAATGCATCCCATGGTTGACATTCTCCATGACCCTGTTGCCCATTTTTTAAAATCTTTAACGTTTTTTTTTGTTTTTTTTTGTTTTGTTTTTTTAATGTTATTTGTCAGGCTAATTCTACAGCAAATGAAAAAAAAATATTGACTTGATCCTATTTAAAATGAAATCAACTAAAATGAAAAGCCAATAACGTTGGAAGAAGATATGCCCGAGGTGAGAGTTGCATGGGCGAGCAGCAAGCTGTGATGATGAGGGTGCAGATGAAGGTGAGCCAGCAACAGCTGGGATATGTTCAGACAGTGCACGGCACATCCCGTTGATCGAGCAGAGAGTTAGCAGTAAGATTGCCAAGTACTGCATTATTTGCTGCATGGGAGGTATCATCATTGCATTAAATTATTCAATGCATTGATAAAATTTACAGAGATATGGTATGTGGGTTAACAGAATACATTCGTAACCACTGGGCAAAAAGCTGTTTATTACCATAAATTTGCTGTTAAACTTAAAATATAAAAGAATGAATTAAAATCACGATTGTGCCTTAAAGGAATGCTAAATATATCTGATTCCAATTTATGTTTTGTTATGTTTGTGGAGTATTGGCTATATGTCAGTCTGTGAATATCAGTGACAGATTAGTCATTAACTGTGTTTCTTTGACCTGCAGGTTGGACATCAGCAGAAAATCCTTTTGTTTGTCTCAATGTTTGTCTTTTGTGGACAATTTGAAAGCTTTTGTGCTTTGAATGCCTCTGTGTTAACATTCCTGCTTGGTGTTTCAAATATTAATTCAGGATGAGATGGTGCACTCAGGCAAATGATTTTAGCACAGAGTAATATACACACTGCTTAAGACAACACAACTGAAATAGTCACTGTGTACATGAGGTTTTAACAAAACAGAAAAATCAAGAAAGAGATGAGCTGACCATGGAGGATGGTAATGCCCAGAAATATGTTTTTTTTTCTACTTTTTGTACATTTACTAAAGACTGACTTTCCATCAGAGAAATAAGAAGTTCTTCAAAAGAAGAAAGAACTTTCAGTACTGAAAGGGTGATTTCCTTTCTCAACAGCTTGTTTTTCTGTCAACATAAAGTGAATAGAGGAAAATAAATGGCACAGAAAACTCTTTTAAGCTTTAAGAACTCAACTTGTCAAACTGAAGAAAGCCTCTAGAAAATAAGCCATTTAAGTTCCATGTTCATGAAGACGTCTTCAATTCAAATGAAGGAAAAACACACTTTGAGATGTTATTTTTTCCTGACTTCATACATGAATTCTATTAAATTTAAAACATTACTTGAGATGTAATATTTCGCAGGTAAGTCTGTATGCAGAGAAGAAAGACTGCTCATTTATTTGTATAAAGTTCAATCCAGATATTCACAAACACTGCTTTAAAACAACTTGTTCCCCCATTACTGTCTGGCATGAAGTCGTACTTTTCCTGATTAAGATCATGTAGATTGACCAAAATTATTTCCACTTGCAAAATGTGAAAATAGTTTTTGTACTTTCTTCAAATTCAGAAGTTGACACAACATCTTAACATTTGATTTGATTTAATTTTAATGTGAATGACTGGGGTTAAATATTTTCTAACAGATGTGGTGAAACTTATTAAGGGTTGTAGGCCACCTCGCTCCCACACATTTTCTCCTCTGCCAACTATATGGTTCTCGAATGGCCACTCCAAAACATTGACTTTGTTGTACTGAAACCACTCTGTAGATTATTTTGACAACGCAGAGCATTAATTTACATTTGGTAGGCCTGTTTGTGTCTAAGCTTTAACCCTCTATTTTTCTGAATAATGTTCTCTGTGATGCTGGGATCTGTTTTGTGAAATCCATCAGCCCCTCCTGCAGGAAAACAACCACACAACATGATGCTGGGATGGTCTAGATATAACTAAGGAAATTATGGTCAAACATAGGTTCATAACTCTCTTCCTGATTTTTTAGCAAAACATTTTTTTTCAACACGTCACACATGGAAGCAGTGCTTTTAAGGGATTGAGTTAAAAATAAATAAACAGATGTGCATTAAATTAGCTGAAATATTGTGAACTTTTTTTATTGTCGTGATTTGGTCAAAATTATATACATGTGTAGTGATGGTAGGATATACGAGTAGGAATTCTTGGATTTGAAGAAAGCAGCAACCAAAAACTAAATCATAACTCTCCTAAAATGGAGAATAAGTAGACTGATTTTATGCCAGACAGTGAGGAAAAAAAAGGTCAGATATTTTTTCTGGTTTTAATTGTATTCGTGTTTAGAAAGAAGATAAAAATTAAGAAAACATGATTGCAAAAGGAGGATAATGCGTGCATTTATTAACTTACTTGCTTCTCAGACCCAGGTGTTCACTTTCACGCTGGACTTTCTGACTGCAAAGCCATTATTGGGGAAGCAGCAGAGTTAGAGTGTAAAGTAAGCAGTGAAGAGTGTGTAGGAATCTGGTACAAAGATGGAGCTGAGGTGAGTTCAGACCCCTAAAGCAGTCATTATCAGCAAAGTATACCTGGATGACACTGAAGCAATAAAGCAATGTTGTAATGTTTGTATTTTTTCCTCCAGATTCAGGCTTCTGAGAGTTTAACAATTTCAAAAGAAGGATGTTTCCACAGGCTTAAAATCCACAAAGTCACAGAGGAAAATGCTGGAAAATATAAATTTGAAGCCGATGGCCGAAAAACCGAGGCTGAAATTGCTGTTGAAGGTAAAAACATTTCCATAATTTACCAGAGTGTGAATGCAAGTCTTTAAACTGAATTTTAAAAAAGGTTTTGTGCATTTTCTTGGTTTCAGATCCCCCTCGATTTGATAAAGAGGAGCTAGAAGCATTTAAAGCTCCTGTGACTATAAAGAAGGGACACAAAGCTACTTATAAATTGTCTTACATTGGCCGGGAGCCAATAAAAGTCCAATGGTACCTTGAGGGTGAAGAACTTTCAAGTGAAGGCAATATAAATATTGAGACTTCAGATGGAACCAGTCGTTTGCTGATGATGAAGCTGCAGCACAAAGACAGCGGCGAAATCAAGATAAAACTGAAAAATGTGTTTGGGACAATTGAGGCTGTAAGCCAGCTAAATGTACTTGGTATGTATTTGACAAAAGTAACATGTAAGCATAATACATTCTGATCAACTAAAATACTATATTACCATACCATGCTGTATTCCGACAGATAAACCTACACCTCCAATGGGACCTCTGGAGATTGTTGAAGCCTCCTCCTCTGTAATTGATTTCAAGTGGAGACCCCCAAAGGACAGTGGTGGATGCAAGATACAAAACTACATCCTTGAACGACAACAAGTTGGACGGAACACCTGGAAGAAGGTTGGACCAATTGGCCCTGAGGCCAAGTATAGAGACTCTGACGTGGATCATGGTAGGAGATACTGCTACCGTATCAGAGTGGAGACTGAAATGGGAACCAGTGAAATGATGGAAACTGAAGATATTCAGGCTGGAACAAAAGGTAAGTTCAAGTTAAATGTATCAGGGGGTTTTTAACAACTGAAATAACCAATCTGTAGTGAAGAGAAATATAACTGAAACAATTAGTGTTGTTCACAGCAGATGTGTTCTGTGTCTTAGAAGCAGGCTCATTACACATATGTAACCATCCTGACTTTGATGTAAGTCCTCACCAGGTTTTACATACTCAATAAGAAAATAGTGGTAAAATGAATATTTCCCCTGTGTCAAAATTATTGTTTTAAATTGTAAATGATCTGTGCTTTACCAAATTCCAAAATGTTTTAAATCTTACCCAAATAGTCAAAACCACACAAAGATTCACCCATGTAGTTATTTATGAAACAAAAAAACAAAAAACAAAATGGAAAACTTGAAACTTGAACTTGATAATTGAAACAAATTTAAATTTAGTTAGCATGCGAAGATATTCAAATTGTGTAGATTTTCCTCTTCTCACATGTCTTCAATGATAACAGAATGTTAAATTTGACACCTGACATTTACGTAAATCAAGGAATTAAAACAAATATTATAACAAATGCATTTAAAAACAACTTGAAACAAATGTATGTTTCTTGTGCATACAGCATATCCTGCACCTCCATCAGCACCAAAGGTTGCCAGTGCCTTTAAGGACTGCATCAACCTCACATGGTCCCCTCCTGCTGACACTGGAGGAACCAGCATTCTGGGATACAACCTGGAAAAACGCAAGAAGGGCAGCAACCTCTGGGGCCAAGTTAACCCCCCAAATGAGATTATTAGAGGTTACATTATAGTTTATCTATGATTTCTGCTAATTCTTAGCATATTGTTATTTTTGAGGATAAACTAATCAAGAGTAGTCATTAATGTTCCTATTCAGGTAAAGGATTTGCTGTAAAAGATGTGGTTGAGGGCATGGAGTACGAGTTCCGTGTGTCTGCAATCAATGACTCAGGAGCTGGCGAATTCAGCACTCCATCTGAGTTTGTTTTTGCCAGAGACCCTAAAAGTAGGTGGATGTTTATAAATGTTGTGACAGAGCTGTCATTGTTAATCTACATAAAATATTTGTGTGACATTAAAAGTGGCGCCAAATCATGTGTTTCAGAGCCTCCTGGTAAAGTGCTTGATTTGAAAGTGACAGATTCCACCTACACAACCCTGTCCCTGTCTTGGAACAAGCCCAAAGACATTAAGGGAGAGGAGGATGAAGCAAAGGGATATTTTGTGGAAATCAGGCCTGCAGAAAACACAGACTGGGATCGATGTAATTCTAATGCAATAACCATGACTACATATACGGTAAAGGGCATGAAGTCAATGGCCATGTACTGGGTGAGAGTTATTGCTACTAATGATGGAGGTGAGGGAGTGCCTCAGGAGCTGGACAATTACATTCTCGCTATGCCCCCTCCAGGTAAGTACATTTGCACTTAAATCAGTCTCTAAAAATAAATTTAAAGAAACAGCATGCAAAACCATGCACTGCCAGTTTATCCGCTATTCCTTGGGGTGACATTAAGTAACAATAATTATTAGAAATTGAATTAAATTTCAACCCAAAGCCTAATCATTAAGGCTTATATTCCAAATAAGCTAAAAGGACAGAGACAGCTAAAACTGCACTGTGCATTGGTCAGTTATTTCCACATGGGTAGTAAAGTGGCTGAAAGCCTATAAACCTTTTCCAAAATAAAGATTTGAAAAACTTTACTTCATCCATTGTAAATGGATGAATTTGTAATTTCACCTAGTATGGATAGCTTTGCTTTGATCATATTAATATGAAACTTGGTAGTGTTGAAAGTGATAAACAGAAAGTGATGTACCACCTAGAACAAAAATACTACATTGCAGATTGCCTGCATGTAACTCAGCAGAACTTTTTTTCATTTTAGTTAATCTTTTAATAGCTACTTTAACAAAACTTATATTAAATAGCTTATTTGGTTATGTTAGGCCATGTCTGACCATTTGGTACTTCAACAAGATTTCCTGATAATTTGAGCAATATGGGGGCACAGAGAGACATTTGGTTCATTTTAGCTTCAAGTGTAGTTTATCTCTAAAAAGTATGATATATTTTTCTTTTCAATGTATTTCCAGGATATCTCAAAAAAAAGATGGGATGAATCATGATATGATTTTACAGATGTGCTTTACTGTATAATCAGCGCTATTATAGGTTATACAGAATCATCGTCTATATCAGTGTAGTGCGTAGGACAATACCAAGTTTTATAGTTGAAATTTATTTTGTCTTTTTGCAGTGAAATGTGTCTTTTTTCAGTTTTCATAAAAACAAAATTGCTTTCTATTCTTTAAATAGTGAGACCACGATTCACAGATGCCAAAATCAAGAGTTTCATGATTGTAAGAGCAGGAAATTCTGCAAGATTCACCATTAACTTTGAGGTACTTTATCAGATGATTTACAGAAGTTAATTCATACCTATAAACTCCTGGAAGTAATGTTTTCATATTGTGTTGTAGGCTTCACCATGGCCAGAGGTAACCTGGCTAAAGGATGGCGTACCAGTGTCTAAAAAGGTCACCATCAGCAATGCTGAGGGTACATCCCAGCTTTTGATCCCTTCTGCAGAACGTTCAGATACCGGCATTTATACCATCATAGTCAAAAACATTGTAGGACAGGAAACAATTAGCATTGAAATTAGAGTCACAGGTAAGTTTAAAACAGTGGTCTTCTTTCTCCATTGCTGTATAATTCAGTAGAGTGAGTAACAAAAATGTTGAACTCTAGATGAGCCAAAGCCACCAGGTCCTGTGGATCTGGATGAAAACGTGCCTGGCACAGTAACCATCTCATGGACCGCGTCTCCAGATGAGAAGCGGGATGACAGGCTGCACTACATGGTGACAAAGAGAGATTCAGTCAAGAGATCTTGGAACACCATTGCAGATCGAATCTTCAACAACAAATTTACGGCCTGTAACATCATGCCGGGTCGAGAATATCAGTTTAGAGTCTATGCCAAGAATGACATGGGCTCCTCTAAACCATCCGAATCTGCAAAGTGGCTCATTCCTGCCAAAAAAGGTGAACGGATCTGCTTTTCAGGTTTAGAAACATATGTTACTTTAGCATCACAAATCCTAAAGTAAATGCAATATTTTAACAAGTTTAAGTTTTATTTTGTTGCTCGGATACTCATAAAGCTGACCAAATATAGTTCACTTAAAGACAGATTTTAGCCCTTTTTCATGTAACAAGCTTGTCAAAGGAGGCATTTTTTATACTAGAGTGTGAAGAATTGCTTCTTTATTTTTTAAGTCAATAGTTATATTCTAATTAATTTTTTATATTGATTCTCTGCAGAAAAATTCACTGTGAAGATGCCAGAGTCCAAAGCCTGTGACCTGCAATGTCCTCCTAAATTCCTTGTCCCACTGAAAATGCACACTGCTCCACAAGGCTATGAATGCTACATGAGCTGCGCCGTAAAAGGAGATCCAACACCTCATGTGACATGGCTGCGCAACAACATCAGTCTGAATACCAACACCAACTACTTCATCTCCAACACCTGTGGGGTCTGCTCTATGCTAATATTAAGGGTGGGAACCAAGGATACAGGGGAATACAAAATTGTTGCAGAAAATGCTTTAGGAAGAGCAGAGAGTTCAACTAAACTCACAGTCAGAGGTAAGTCCTTAACAGAACGCTTTGCACAAGTGGAAAGATTACACGTACATCTCAATAAATTAGCATACAATCCAAAATTTTATTTATTTTAGTAATTTAAGTTTAAAAGTGACAGAAACAAACTGAAGGAAAACATTTTAAACGTGTATTTTTATCCCTCAAAGATTATTCCTCACAGCTATAAAATACAAAGCATGTAAACATAAAAATGTTTACTTATGGCTTACCAAATCTAGGAGGGACTGTTAACTTGATAGAATATAGCAAACAGTGTCTGCATTTCAAGCACATTCATATGAAGTTAAGTAAAAGGAAAATGTGTGGTAAAAAATAGCTGCACTTAACAACAAGGATAACGACAATCTCCAAGATGCATTCTTTTTCTGAAGCCAGTTAAGAAAATGAGAGAACATCAGATGCTTTTAAACCAGTGCCTAGATGATAACCTGAAAAAATGTGAAGAAAATAACTTGTTGGTTTCTTTAGTCATCCCAAGTTATATTATAAATGCAGTAATTCATGGAAAATAACCCCTCTACCAAGAATCGAAAGCACATGCTGTACAGTTCATGGGCAGGCTTTTTGAAAGGCCAGTTTCTGTATTAGACATATTTTATTTATTAGTCCTATGCAATATTAACATTTTCAGAAAAAAAGAATTTTAAGTTTTTAATAGCTGTAAGGAAAATTCATCAGAATTAACAGCAAGAAAAATACAAAATATACACAGTGCGTATCAAATGTGAGTGAGTTATGAGTTGAATTACTCAAATAAATTACCTTTGATATTCTAATTTACCAGTCAGTTAAATAAAAATGACTAATGATCTCTATTTGCTTTCTTTGCAGAGTAAAGGGATCTACAGACAATGCCACATAAGCCACGTAGTTGGAAACTGACATGTGTTTTACAATCAAGCAAATCCCAGACGTGTGTAAAATGTACATTCAGTGTCACAGATGAAGCCTTATCTCGAAAAGTTGATTGTCAAAACTTTAATGTGCAAATAAAAAATAAACCTAGGATGCCACATGTTCTTTATAGATCTAGTATTTAACCTGTTTCATTTTGTTAAGCTAGAAGGTTGAATATACAAAATACAAATTATATATTTAGTTTAACTATTTGCCATTTGAGTACCTGAAAAGATTTATTGATTTGATTCTACTGTGAATGCCTGATTTAATGATTTTAACATGAAGGTGATATAATTTTCTGCTGTTTCCCATTAGGCTGTTCTGCAACATAGATGGTTGCCGTCATTTTATTCTCACAAACTTTGTTTTGGTTGCCTGTATTCTGTTGTGAGTTTACCCGAGTATTATGTCAACTGTTATGAAATATGATGCAAAGGCAAAGCAACAGGAAAACTAAAAAAGAAAAAAAAAAGGATTAATACGCAAAAAGTTGTTTGTTTTGCGGGGTTTTGCTTTTGCTGTAATCTAGTCATATGAGATAGGTTCTGAGCAGACGTCAGGCTCCTTGGAGCTTTAAGGGGCTTCCATATGCTGACAAGTTTTGAATCCCTTACTCCTAAACATTAACCTTTCACAGTGGGAACTCAGTAGGAGAAAATGAGCCCTCCTGGGAGGAGTGAAAACAGGAACTGTTTTAGAATTTGAAAGTATGTTGAACTTCAATTAAACTTTACTATTAGATAACACTAGATGTTAGTAGGTCATTGTGAAAATGTTCATGTTTGTGCATGCAAGGTTGCAGTTTTAAGCAATTACTATGCTATTCATATGCCAATTTGTGTGAAAAGTTTTAATAAATATTGAATGTTGCATTTTGATGCAACTTTTTAAAACTGAACAATGAGTTAGTCAAGAACTTTAGATATAAAAAATACATTATGCAGAAGTATTAAAACTGATTCACTAAAACGTACATCCATGACGCATGTAACAAGTCTTTATATAAAGTGCCTCAAAATTCATCCCACATGTCAAGCTTCATTAAAGTTTGTCTGAATAATGTATGTCTACCATTCTCATGTTGTGACTGTTCATGTTTTTGAATTGTTCAATATCCCTTCGTAAGTGTCATGGAAGAAGGAAAGGTAAACATCCCAAACAACTAAAAACATGAATAATTTCTGGATGCAAGTCCTGAATGCAAGTTGAAGCTACAAAAATATGCTCTGGTTTATTTGCATAGTTTGCTTTTCATAAAAAAATAAATAAAATAAAAATTATAGCTCAGCTTTTATTATAGTCTTTCAGCAACTTCACTATATTTCAATACTGACATTTCTTATCAAATTCCAATCAGGTGTTGGAGCAAAATAAATAAAAACTCTTACCTCTTAAGTAATGTGGGGAAAGCATGATAGAGGCTTCATGTGTATTCTACCCATGATAATGAAAAACTACCTAGGAGAACTACCTTTCTACACTATCCGATAGCATCCTGCAGCTGTCCTAAAGCTATGATTCCCAGTTTTGAGACATAAGGATTGGAGATATTTTCTGCTGTTGTTTCTCAGACATTACCCTTTCTGAACCTGTAGCCTATAGCACTTTATGGTAAGGTGGCATATGCAAGTAAACCTATCTCTATGTACCACTGTAAAAAGGCAGTGGGTTGGGTTGCTCTCAGGATCTCTGAGTGCCTTTATGGCCTCTTAAAAGGCAGAACTCACACTCAGGAATCCACTGGACCTTGGCTGGCACCAGACTGCAGAGAAAAGCAGCAAACGTAAAAAATAAAAAAAAGTAAGTACATCTACAGTAAGATCTATTATTTGTAGCAGGTGACTGGATTTCTACATCAAACCAGATGTGATCTGTGTATTTCTAAAGCTTTTGTTGTGCATGTTTTCATAAATTAACTTGGTTAAAAATGGTTAAAGTAAAAAAAACAAAAAAAAACACCAGTGGTAAAAGTTTTTTTTTTCTTTATATGCAATAGCCCTGTATTTGGACTCCTACAATTTTAACATATGTATCTACTTTAGTGACATGAGAACTCTGCTTGGCTCTTTCAATCTAACTTTCTCTCTTTAAATTGTTATTGTGCATACATAGTTAGTAAGATGTTCTTTTTGGGCTGGAGAAGAAAATGAAAAAATAAATAAGGCCATAGCACAGCTGTTTGAATAGGAAAAACATATAATCCACATCAAACTAATATCCATAAAGTTACATGATTAAAAACGTTATACCTTTTCCAGTTATGAATTTGTCAGTGTGATGCTATGATTTAAAGATTTTTCAAATTGATCTAAGTATTCTAATAAATGTGATCAATGTGATAGTTACAGAAATCTGACAATATAGTTTAACATATATTTCAGTGACTTATTCTGATGCCTAATGGTCAATATAAAAAATTGGAAATGCAAAAATAGAAATATCTATAATAAAAAAGAACTTTTAAAGTATGTAAAATAATAGTTTTTTTTTTCAATTCAAAAACTAACTTAAAAAAAAACAAGACTTTCCTCTTACTAAGTAAGTCTGTTGATAGTTTCTTGAATAGTAAAATAAAGACTGCCTAAGTGAACTACAGGCCATCATGGCACAAGTCTAAACACACAATTTATTTTCACATAATAATGTACATCTTATATTTTATATATTTTTAGCCTATTGCCTATTTAATCTATACTATAGAGTATTGATACCAACACTCCCACCAACACTGCGTTTTCTAAAAACACATCCAACCATAAACCTCCAGTTTCCACAATGACAAGCGATACCCAGAATATATTTAGACCATCTGGAGCACATAAATTATTTTAAAGACAGTGACCAGTTTCAGAACTCACTGAAATTGAGTAATATGGTATGTACAGAGCAAATAACCCAGGCATTCACTCAAGAAAATTGAGACAAATTGCTACACAAATAGCACTCGGGGAAACCACAAAACATCATATTAAGTGATTTAAGAGTGCATTGTGATTATTCTGCATTAACAGAGAAGTTGGTGTGAAGATGTTTAAGATTCGTAAAGCAAAGGAAGAGCAACCAACTGCTCCGGGGCAGGGTAAGTCAAAACTCAAGTGGATTTAAAAAAAAAAAAGGTATCCAACTAAATTACATGTTAAGAACCTTGATTAAACCTATAAAAGGACAGTTCAGACTATGGTACTTTAACAGTATGGAAATTATCAATGCTATCCTGAATTTCCTTTCTTTATCAAATTGTACAGATTATTTCTTTTATTTATTTATTTTTTTATTGAATGGCAGTGAAAATTAAAAAGAAGTCACGGGTGCCTGGAGTTATGATCACTCAGTATGTGGAAGTATTACCAGATGGCATGAGCACCCCTGATTTCACTCGAAAACCTATCGCGCTCACAATTCAAGAAGGTAAAATTTGCTTAGTTTCCTTGTCTTTGTGACATAATCTACTATGGAAGTTTTTAATTCTTTCTACCATGTTTGTAGGAAAAATGGCCTTTTTCAGAGCAATAGTTACTGGTAATCCAACACCAGTTGTGACTTGGATGAGAAACAATGGGGAAATCAATGAGGAAAGATACAAGTTTACATTTGATTCAATTTCTGGTGAACATCAGCTTCAGGTATTTCCCATTTTCATTGTTTAAAGGATGACAAACTGTACAATTTTCTTTTTCAAAAAAGAGAAACTTTGGATTTCTTGATAGATGCCTGATGTATGTGCAGATCAAGCGGATACCTACAAATGTTATGCCAGAAATGAGTTTGGAAAAGCAGTTGTAACCGTTACTCTCAATGTCATTGAAGGTAAGATGCTATGTCTTTTCTCAAAGACCGAAAATTATAATATGACTCAAATTTTCTTAATTTAGTTGGCTACAAGAAGAGTAAAGCGATGAAAGAATCCAGAACAGGTATACAGACCACTTTTCTGACCCTTTAACAAAAATAAGCATAACTCAGCTGCTTGTTGTTTTAGCAATTCGAGAGTTACCAGAAGACTTCAAAAGGAACTTGAGGAGCACGTAAGTGGAAAACAAATTTCCAAATATATATTTTGTCCTTTAGTCCGTGTTTTGTTTTTCACAACTAACCAGTATTTCATGTATTTACTATTTTTTTTTAACAAAGATAGCAATTGTTCAGTCGCAAAGTGTTCATCCAGGAGGAATGAATGCTGCAAGTCCCTGACTTGATGCAATCTGCTGGATTTCCTTAGAAAACTTTAACCAATTTCAATAGTCAACTGAACTTAAGAGCACTATTTCGTAACCATGTTCAATTTGAAATGTAGGTACTTCAACGGGTGTCTGTCTGAAAGACGACTGAATTGACTTTTTTTGTAAAGTGCTTTGGGATAATGTGTTGTGACTTGGTGCTATATAAACAAACTGAATTGAATTGAAATGTTTGTTTGTTCCCCTTTTTGAGGGTGGACTTTGAGTTGAGAGAAGAGAAAAAGCTAGAAATCGATGAACAATTTTGGGAACTGTTGTTGAGTGCAGACAAGAGAGAATATGAGAGCATCTGTGCACAATATGGGGTCACCGATTTTCGCTGGTTGCTCAAGAAGCTAAATGAGAAGAAGTTAGAGAGAGAGCAGGAGCAGGAAAAGGTTGGTTTTCACACATACGTGGTTGTCTGCAGAAACCACATATGCAACTCAAGAAAAATATTTTTGTATAAATGTCAATATGTTTTTCCTTGATTTAAATGAGTTCAGGTTGTTGAAAAACTCTGTAACCTCAAGCCCATTGAACTGAAACCTAGTGGTGCAGCAGAGTTTGAACTTGAGATGTCACTGAAAGACCCCAAAAGCAAAATTTTCCTATTCAAGGTGAATGTTCTTTTAATACAACATTTTAGTAGAAAGCAGAAAAATGAAAATTTCTGAAAGTAATTGTGTTTTTTATATTGATTCAACTTTATTATCCGTCTTGTTACAACAGGATGGAGTTATGATTCCTTTTGATGCTGAAGCAGAGGTAAAACATGGACTTAAAAGAGTAGGAAAGAAGTTTGTGTTCAGCATAAATGGAGTTAATCTTGAGGATGCAGGATTATATCAAGTGGAAATCGATGGAGTCAAGATATTCTCAACTGAATTAAAAAGTAAGAGGATAAACAACTGAATATTATTTCTTAAGGCTTTTGTTCAATTATTAAATTATTTCTACAAATATTGGATTTTTCCCATGTTAAATATATACATGTATACTTTTTTTTTTTTTTGCTTTGTCTAGTTCCAGATGTGGACTTTTTGGTTAAAATTCAAGATGTGAAAGCAGAGGAAAGAGAGGATGCTGTGTTCCAGTGTGTGCTTTCACATCCAACGAAAAAAATCTGTTGGATGGGGAAAAACAACCCAGTGGAGCACAGAGATAAATATGATGTTACCGTATCGGACGACATGCTAATTCACACTTTAGTGGTGAAAGATTGCCTGCTACTGGACAAAGGAATCTATTCAGCTGTGGCTGGACTTAAATCCTGCAGTGCCTGGCTCATAGTAGAAAGTATGGAAAAAATATGTTCAATGGTGCATTGGAAGTTTATCTTGTTCAAGTTTATAACATTAAAATCTACACTTTCCATCATATAATAGTCAGTAATATGTTATTGCAAATGAACTAATGTTTTGTGATAAGAGAAGGGTTGTCAAAAAAGTTTTTCAAAATTATAATAGTATCTGATTAAGCAATAAATATATATTTACTTCATAGTCAGCTTCTCCGAGTCTGAAGCCATGAGTCTCAACAAGAAACCAGTGGATTATTCCTTCTGGACCAGGGGTCAGTCTTTTTGGCTTAACTGTGGAGAATGAAAGATTGAAGATTGAACTGTGCCTATTTTTATATGATTTAGTCAGTGCTTTGGTCCGTCAGGGTAGAGAAAATCAAAAACTTCAAGATTACTTTCAATTTATTCTGTCTGTGTTCCAATTCTCACCAATGGTCATGAGATATTGTTTATAATTGGAGAACAAAATCCCAAACACATATGCCTGAAATGAGCCTGCTCTATACAATGACTGGTTTTAAGAGATACAATAAAAAGTTCCATCATCTGGTTGAGATATCCTAAAATAAGCTGGAGTCTGCTGTTAGAGAGAGGGAGGTCAGGGTTTTTCATGTTACTCCCCACCAACTTCATCGTAGAAAAGCAGAAGACGATGGAGGATGTCTTCTTCTAGTTGATTGACAGTATTTATTTCTGTTAGAACAGGTCTCCACATGATTATCATAGATCATGTTTACTCCTATCTGCACAACTTGAACAGGCCACTTTATAAACATCCATAGCTGGAGTAGTGTCTCCTCGACAGTTATTCATCACTTCATTTTTGGTTTGATTGTCAGAACAGTTAATACATTAGTAACTATCCATGTTTAGCAGTATACTAAGTTTCCTAAAAATATTACAAGAGTTGATAAAGCAAACATTTTCTTTCCACTTTTTATTCTTAAATAGATAACAAGGATCCAAGTATGGTTGGAAAAAAGAAAGCTCGCAAGACAACTTGTGCAGGAGGTGGTGGAGACGATGTTCTCAAAGTTGCTCGGGAGCAGCAGGCGAAGTTACAAAAAGAACGAGATGAGCTGATTGCAAAAGCAAAGGAAAAGGCAGAGGAAGAGGCAGCAGAGGAAGAAGCAGCAGAGGCGGCAGCGGCAGCAGCTGAAGAACCAGAACCTGTAGAAATCCCAGAGGTAGATGCCACACCTAAAACTGAACCTCAACCAAAGAAACAAGCAGAAATAAAGCCAGAGACAAAAGCAGAAGTGGTAGCAGATTCTAAACCAATAGTTTTAGAAGAAAAAGTGAAGGAAGGAAAACCAGAAGAACCTGCACCAGATCCTGCAAAAGAGAAGGAGGTTGTTGTTGAAGAGAAAGAATATGTTCAAGAGAAAAGACAAAGAGTGAGAACAGGCCCACTTGTCCCTGAAACTGTAACTGGTGAGGTGCATTAAGGAGTAATATTTATTCTGAGTATTGCTGGCCATATTGTATACCATGTCCAAAGGTTATGATGCATTTATTTCAGACCCAGGAGTTTATTTTACTGGTGGACTCTCAGACGTAACTGCAGTTATAGGAAATGATGCAGAACTGCTATGTAAGCTAAGCAGCGAAGACTGTGACGCAACCTGGTACAAAGATGGAAAAGAGGTAAAGATTATTTAAACTCATTAAGGAATAACTTCACCTTCATCATCTGTGATGGTAAAAGATTTACATTACATCAATTTCAGATAACAGCAACAGAGGACATTGATATTATTAAAGAGGGGTCTTATCGGAAACTAGTTATTAAAAACTGTAAAGAAGAGGATACTGGAAAATATAAATGTGAAGCTGACGGGCGTAAGACAGAAGCTATGTTGAATGTTGAAGGTAATATAATCTCTCTGAAGTCATCCACACTACTTAAGCTATGTTGAAGGGTTGTTCAACTAAAATGGCACAGTTAAAAATTAAAGCATAGCTCAGTGAATTTTGTTAGGACATAAGTATAAACACTGTTTTTCCCTGACATAGATCCTCCAAGAATCAATCCTGATGACCTTGCTGAGTTTATAAAACCTGTAATAATCAAAGCTGGAAAAGATGCATCCTTTAAGCTAACATTTGTTGGACGTGAACCAATGAAAATCCAGTGGTACAATGATGGGGAAGAGCTAATGGAGGAGAGCAATATTAAGATTGAGAAGTCTTCCTCCCATAGCCGCCTAATGCTAACCAAGTGCCAACGCAGAACAACTGGAGAAATTAAGATCAAACTTAAAAATGAATGTGGGACGATTGAAGCCATCACAAAACTCATTGTCCTAGGTAAGGTTTTCCACCACATTCTAAAAAAATTATGTTGTAAACACTTCACAGTACAAATATCAGATCCATATGGTAAATTTCTTAATACAGCTAAGCCAACACCACCACAAAGCCCTGTGGATGTCATTGAAAGCTCTTCATCTTGCATCGAGTTCAAATGGAGACCTCCCAAAGATAGTGGCGGTTGCCCTGTAACCAACTACGTTATGGAGCGCCAGCAAATTGGACGCAACAGCTGGCAAAAGTTGGGTAAGATTGGTCCGGAGCCCAAGTACAGGGACACAGATGTAGATCATGGCAGAAAATACTGCTACCACATCAGGGCTGAAACTGAACAAGGCATTAGTGACATGATAGAGACTGATGACATCCAGGCTGGAACAAAGGGTGAGTTTTCACAAGACTAGAAATACAGTGTGGTTGGGCGAAAACCTTTACATTTGTGGCACGCTTTGTTGCACACTTTATGATTTCTTTAGCATACCCTGGACCTCCCTCAACACCAAGAATTGTCAGTGCTTTCAAGGACTGTATAAATCTCGCTTGGACTGCACCGGCAAATACAGGAGGAGCAAACATTTTGGGTTACAATGTGGAGAAACGCAAGAATGGGAGTAATCTGTGGGGCACGGTCAACCCACCAGATGAGCCCATCAAAGGTCAGGCTGTTCCAATATTGCTAATTTTGTTTTTCCAAGTCCTAAAAAAGAAACAAATTCCATTTAACACATTAAAGTGTTTCATCTCAACAGCAAAACAATATGCAGTAAAGGACGTTGTTGAAGGTATAGAGTACGAGTTCAGAGTATCAGCTATCAATATGTCTGGAGTTGGAGACACAAGTCAACCCTCAGAATTTGTGATTGCCAGAGATCCAAAAAGTAAGTAATAACTTTGGAGGGAAAAAAATAGTTTTAAGATTTCTGAGATCACAAACCTCTCAATGTGTAACTGTGGAACTGATTACACATACAGAACCTCCTGGTAAAGTTACTGACCTGAAGGTGATGGACTCGACCTACTCCACCTTATCGCTGAGCTGGACCAAACCAGTAGAAGAAGAAGGTGTCCAAGATGAGGCTAAGGGATACTTTGTGGAATTACGACCAGCTGAAAGCCCTGAATGGGGCCGATGTAACACCAGCCCCATTGTTGTGACCACATTTACTATTGTGGGTCTTAAGTCAATGGCAATGTACTGGGTAAGAGTTGTGGCCACCAATGAAGGTGGAGACAGTGAGCCTCAAGAGTTAGACAACTACATTATTGCAATGCCGCCACCAGGTGAGTCACTGAAAATTACAAAACTGCTTTAAAATTTTACAGACAATCAGTATCTAAAATATTTTCTCATCTTGACAGTTAGACCTCATTTCACTGACAAAAAAATGAAGAATTTTATGATTGTGAGGGCAGGGAACTCAGTTCGAATCAACTTCAACTTTAAGGTACTGTTTTCTTGATTAAATGAACATCAGTCTAGCATGTTGTTAAAATCAAAAACCTATTTATGATTCAGTGACTTGTGTGATTCTCCTAATACCAGTGCTGAGAGAAAACAAAACATCTTCACTATTTATACTGAACTTTCCAACAACTTTTCTAACCCATAAAAACAATAGCTAATGACATGGATGCATTCTCTGTCTTTTGCACCTTGTTTGAAGCTCAGGCATTCAAACTGAACCATAAGGAATCACTAAAATGTGAACCTCTACTCATTTACATACTTATGCTTGAGTGAACGAGTTCTTTCAACACTGGAAGCTGATCGATGATAATCAATCTTTTTTACTTTACAAAAAAGCTTTGCTACTTTTTTTTTTTTTTTTACAAAACTTTAAAAAAAGTTTACAACTTTACAGAAACATGAATTACCATCCTTAGCTGCATCTCCTGCTTTTTTGACAGGCTTCTCCAATGCCAGTGATCACATGGCTCAAGGATGGCTTGCCTCTACCCAAATATGTAACAGTGAGCAACACAGACACATCATCACAGCTAATGATACCCTCATCGGAGCGCCATGACACTGGAATCTATACAATTGTTGTCAAGAACCTTGTTGGTCAGGAGACTTCCAGTGTTGAAATAAGAGTCACAGGTACAGAGAAAAGCTGAGATATCAATCAAGTCAGTTAATTTTTTTCCTTTGTCTTTTTATGAAATGATCATTTCTGTGATCAGAAATAATGCCTAGTATTTGCCATTTTTCATGTTGCTCTACTTTAGAGTAAATATCAGATTGATTTCTTACCTTTCTGTAGATGATCCTAAGCCTCCAGGCCCTATAGAACTTGAGGAAAATGTGCCGGGAACAGTGACCATTTCATGGACTGCATCTCCAGATGAGAAGAAAGATGACAGACTGCACTACGTGGTTGACAAGCACGATTCTGTTAAACACACTTGGCATACTGTGGCTGACCATCTCTTCAACAACAGGTTCACTGCTGTCAATATTATGCCCGGAAGGCAGTACAAGTTCAGGATCTATGCCAAGAATGACATGGGGCTTTCTGCAGCGTCTGAGTCACCAATCTGGGAAGTAAACAAAAAGAAAGGCAAGTTTTAACAACTTTGAAGCAAATCTGTGATTTAAGAACCGATTTGTTAAAAGTACATTCTTTTTAATGAACTATGCAGAACTAAGTCAAAAATAAAAAAGAAATTATAAGGCATTTTAAAATCTTTGACATATTGTCAGATACATACAGTTTTCAATAATAAACCATTTTTTTAATGTTAGTATAAAATATTTGGATTGACCTCTGCAGAAATCTGCCACATCTTAGTGCCAAAGCTTATTCTTCCATCCCATGCACGTTAACATTAATGTTAATTACATTATTTGATGCATGTATGAAAACTTTATGAATGACCACATTAGGTACTCAAGGTAAAAATAAATATGGGTACAGTATTGTTTGTGAACTGCAGATCTCCACATTACAATACATAAAATGTCACATAAAAATCCAAATGAAAAGAAAATCTAAATCTTTGTTACAATGTGGCACCTAAGAGGTATTTTATTAATATGAAGAGGCATTTATTTAATTTATATCCTTCTTGCACAGCTTTAGATCCAACAAAAGACTGGATGAATTAGTGTTTACTCATCAAGTAAAGTTGTGTCCTCTTAATAGTCACATGCACATTGGTTCATTTTGAATTTACATCTTGAAATTCACAAGGAATCATTTCATAGTAAAATCATATCTGAAGGACAACATCTGGGTATTTTCTGGTTAAGTAACATGCTGCAATAACTGTGCTTTGCCACATAAGTGACCTTTCATCAGCAATACAGATAAATTTGGCACTGCAAATTAGCATAACCTTTCCCTTACAAAATAATACATTTAAAATGTAAAACATAATTTATTTTAGTATGGATTCTTAATGTTATTTTCACAAGCAGATAACTAAAAATAATTAAGTCATTAAATAGACAGTCATTATGGGCTATAACAATTTTTCTTGTGTTTTTTCAGAGAAATTCTCTTTGAAACTTCAAGATTCCAAGAGCTGCACCCTTGAGACATCTCCATCATTTTCTGTTCCTCTAAAAATGCACCAAAGTCCTCAAAGATACGAGTGCTACATGAGTTGTGCTGTGACAGGAAACCCCAGACCCCATGTTATCTGGTACAAAAATAACATCAGCCTCAACACCAACACTAACTACTACATCACCAACACCTGTGGAGTCTGCTCCATGCTAATACTCAATGTTGGGCCTAAAGACAGTGGGGATTACACTGTTGTTGCAGAAAATTATATGGGGAGAGTAGAGTGCTCAACAAAACTTGACGTGAAAGGTAAAAAAAAAAAAAAACTAAATATAAAATGTTACAAAATTTAACACCAATGAAAAACATAACTCATTGTTCTCTTCTTTTGCTCCATTAGATTAACATGCTGGAGCAGTTCTGACCTTCTATAGAGCCCCGCTGCATCAAAATCAATGGAGAAAATTCATCAGTTTGAATTCTGTCAACATTGTTGATTCTATTTCAAGTGTGAAACAATGTAATGTAATTAAATCAAGTCTGATAAAATAAAACTGTAGCACTGAAAAATTAAAATTAAAATCACATAAAACTAGTAGCGTTGAATTCAAGAAATTCTACTTGGAGTGGACCTGAAGACAAAGACAACAGAATATTTGACAATCACCCTCACCAATATGTAATGCTATGAAGAACAAAAGCTGCCATCTGGCAACAGTCTAAGCCACAGGTGTCAAACTCCAGTCCTGGAAGGCCACTGCTCTGCAACTTTTAGATGTGCCTCTGCTGCACCACACCTGAATAGAATAACTAGGTTATCAGCACGGCTCTGGAGAACGTATCTACACAAGGAGGAGGTAATTAAGCCATTTCATTCCAGTGTTTTGTGCCTGTGGCACATCTAAACACTGCAGTACAGTGACCCTTGAGGACTGGAGTTTGACACCCCTGGCTAAGCTTTCCAGCAAGCCAAACATAGCTTAGTGTATTTGTTGTTGATGATGTGTTTTAGCATTCTGTGAAATCAGTTAAAATTCATTTAATTTTTGTGAAATAAGTAAAATTTTAAGTATATGATCCTTTATTACCAGCACTTTTACTCATGTTAGCTTGTTTTCTCCATGTTTTCATCAGCCATTATATAGGACATTTGAGCGCAATGACCTGTTGAAATAAAAATTATAAAAGGTGAAAATATGAAGTCACACACATCGTCTTCTGATCGTCAGAGCAGCTGTTCTTCCTTTTGTCACATAGCTTGAAATATTCCCTACCAACTGAGCATCGTTCAGTTACTAAGACAAGAATGGTGGTTCAAAGTTCAGACAGACCCATCTCCTGAAGACTTTTGAAATAGAAAAACATCTCTAGGTGACCAGGGTGGAAAAAAAAAGTATATTTCTCCAAAATCAATTTTCAGATTTTCTTCAAATATTCCAAGCTTTTTAGACTACACTTTATTTTAATGAAAAATATGAGCTTATAAGTGGTCATCTTTACAAGTTGACAAAGAAACTATGGGGATTTATGAACAATATACAAGTCAAAAATATTTTGAAAATTATATACACCTCTTTGAATAATTAAAGTTTAAACCTCCATTTGATTTACAGTAATCAAAAGCTCCTTTGAATGATTACTCTGGTATTTGACAAATTTATTTTTCATCTTAAACTCAAAATCTTTGAGGTTGTAAAGCCTCATTTATCTTTATATCTCTCTCCTGATTCTCTATGGGGTTTAATTTAGTTTAATTAAATAAAATTTGCAAAGTGTGTTATCTCAAGGTGCTACACTTACAGCAGATCCAATTTATGTACATCATCAACTTAATCCAATTGTATAGACAATTTTAATTCAAAGCAGACTAATTAAATCATAGTTTTACTATATTTCAGTTAAATTCATTTGGAACAAGGTTTTTAATCCATGGAAACCCAGTTGGTTGCATTGAGATATGGACTGTGCAACAATCTCTTCTTTTCAGCAAAGATGTTCCAAGATGGAATGTTTACTTTCCAAATGTTTTAAAACTTCATCAACTCCTCAAACTGAGAATGGATGGAGTGGAAAGGAAAGTCTCCTGTTTTTCAGCAGAACCAAGCAGCGCAAACCACTTTTCTCTGATACAAACCAGAGGTTTGAAAAGACAGACGAAAAACAAAGACTCACTGGTTTGAAAATACTTCTCTATATAAAATGAATCCAGAACTAAAAGATTACTTCTAATCCAAATCCTGCTAGAATCTCCATGACTAATCTGGCCTAGTTATATTAACATTGACATTTGACAAAATAAACCATGCAATTAAATGTGTATGTACTCCCAGAGATTTTCCTACAAACATAATTTCAACAACGAGACTCATACTTGCCTTTTATGAGAAAGCGCTCTGCTAATTAAAAAAATAATTGGAAAAGTTTAATTAAAATTTGTACATGCTTTATTGTACTGTTGCTTCATGCCTCAAAGTTTGAAAAATTAAAAATTAGGTCCCTACTGTCTCTTGACTCTCCCCCACAGCTCTGTGAGTGTCATTCAATATTTAAAAACAAAAAAAATGAAATAAATAAATAAATAAAAAGAGTTAGAAAGTTAAATATAAAGTTTAATGGTATTTAATACCTTCAAGATTTAAGATAAATTTAAATCCCAGTGCAAAGCGTTATGTTTGAGCAACACTAATCATACTTTAATTTGTACTGTGCGTTACAGTTATCAAATAATATAATGTATGATAAAGAATATTTAGACTAATTCCTACTTCTTTTTGCATAACCAAAATCTTAATATAGATGCTTCTATTGGAGCAATTATTCAGTGTCTGCATTTTTCAGTCCCCAATGATCTACACAATATTTGAATCTAATATTACAAATTATGCAGAACTCACAACTTTAACTTTTCCCGCTCTAATCAGCCTCTTTAAAGATACCCATAAGCTTTTGTAAATTGCCTTCAGCTGTGCCTTGCATTAAATAATTTCAGCTTGGTCTGAGTATCTGTGAGGATATGGACTCCTGCTGGGAGCAGCATTGGTCACAGAAGCAGCTGGTTGCCTTAAGATCAGCAGCCAGCAACAACCACATAAAGCTATTTAGGATTAAAAAATAAACATTACACAACCCTCTCACAGCAATAGCAATGTAGACTTTCAACAAAATCAAATCCAAGTAGTCAAAACAAATGTTAAATGATGAAATTATCTTAAAGGTCAGGTTTCAAAATGCTACTGAATTTAATACATTTAGCTTTTCACTACCAGTATTACATATGAAGTAAGTCAGGAAAATGTATATTTAAACATATATATTCACACGTAAAGCTATTAGGAATGTAGTACATATGAGCTTCATCGAACAAAATAAAATGAGAACATAAGTTGTAGTATTGGAAAAAAATAAACACTGAGAATTGAAGCTGAAGTATCAATTATGCCTCAAAATATCAGAAGATGTGAACAGAAAGGTTAAAATGTGTTGCACACCATGTTTCATGTCATGTTGTCAACTAGGATTTACAAGCATATTAAGATGCTTAGGGTGAGAGGTTCAGAGTTTTACTCAGCATGTGGTTTTACTCAGCATGTGACCTATCATGTGAATGGCTAACTTATCTTCTCGTGACCCCATACTGTTGAAACCCTAGAATATCACATGTCTTTGCAGGATGGTGGTAACACTGAGCAACGACAGGAGGAAGTACAAGCTGTAGAGGAAAACAAATTGTGACACAAATTACTATTAATCTCCCACCTGTCATCATAATAGCAAAAATTTAATTTTACTTAAAGATGTTATTAAAATGTACATTTATAAGTTGTGTATCATTTTGAACTAAAGTAACAGTTTAATCCATATTAGTTTCATCAACTTCACAAGCATTGTCTATGTCTGTAAAGCTGGTTAGAAACTAGGGATTGGATTCTGAAGACTCCCACCTCAGATTATCTCAAAGTGCCAAGTACTGGGAAACTTTGTTGTCAAGCAAAAATGAAGATGTATTTACTGGAGGCCATGGCCCCCAGTTGAACAAGGGTAGATTATGAAGCATGCATTCTCTCCAGCCCTGGTTAGTCTGCTCTGTCTAAAACAGTGGTTCTTAACCAGGGTTCGGTCAAACCCCAGTGGTTCGGTGAGTTGGTCTCAGGGGTTCGGCGGAGCCTCTGCCGCGGAGGTAAAGACACACTTGTGTAAAGTCGTGATGACTCTCCCTGCTTTGCAATTACTTGCTGCAGAGGATCACGTTACATTACTGAGCCAATCAGAGCTACGGAGGAGCACTGATTGAAGGAGTTCCACTCTCAGCATGGATTTGAACTTGTGTCTTTAATTTCTTCAGCAAAGCTCATCGTAGCTTTCTGTGTACTTCTAAATCTGCTCCTTAGTCGCATCTTTTAGGGGTTGCTACTGCCTCTAGTGGTGTGGGGGTGGTAACACAACTAATATAATTACATTACTAAATCAGAATACTGCAAAGTCTTTATTATTTATTAATTTTTCATTCTCTTAAGAATGTAGAACTAATTAAATTATTTAAACAAGACCTTAAAGTGGTTCCAGTTTCTCTCAATGGCCAACCGGTTGAAACTGTGGCAAATTTGGATTGTTCCTGGACAGTCAGCTCAACTTTGCTGAAAACACTGACTATATTTTGAAGAACTGTTCTCAGACACTCTACCTTTTAAGAAGACTTAGTGATCATGGGGTGACCCAACTAGGCTCTTGTTGGGTCACTCCCATGTCTTGAATTTGGGGGGGAGAATCATATTTTATTTATCACTACAGAAGGGTTCAGTGAATGCGTATATGAAACTGGTGGGTTCGGTACCTCAAGAAAGGTTAAGAACCACTGGTCTAAAATTATCCCTCATCTTTTCTCCTCGTTTTAAAATAGGAAAACTGATTTCTTCAAAGTCCACATTGGAGTTAAAAAGTTAATGGTAACATTATTATCATAATGTTATGATAATAACATTATGATAATGGAGTAAAAATTATAGATATTTCTTTAGCATCAAAATTCCAGGCCAAATATGATCCCAAAACCAATAAGAATAATTGTGAGGCAAGTGATAGGGACTATCAAATCACAGCAATTTTATACAGTAATGTTCTGATCCACAAAGGTTAAAAATACTTCAACCACAAAGACTGAGAAAGAAAAAAATAGCAGAAGAAGGTGTTTGATTACAAGGTCATTTGGTCAATCATCAGTCAGTGGGTCTTCTGCTTAATTTGGTCAATTATCAATCAGTTTGCTTTGGTAGTTATTCCCAAATGTGTAATTCCTAAATTTAATTAAACATGCACAAAAAAATGTTCTTCTTAAACCATGAAAATCCGTTAGATTTCATTTGATGCTCCAAGTGAAAAATTAAGACGCAACATTAACCATAAAAAAAAAATAAAAAAAATATGGCAGCCCATGAAGGACTATCTGCCCAGTGACCTACGTGTTGACATTTCTAAAGTCGGATTGAAATGTCACAACTCATTTGGAGTACAAGAAACTTTTAACTACAAATACTGACAACACGAGCATTGTTCTCAGTATTAGGTTTAAATCTGCTGTTTTTATTTTTTTTTAAATATTTTTTCCCCCATACACTCTCACCTATTGTATTTTTCAATGCATCTTAAATCCTTAAAGAACCTGCTTTAGATTCCTAGTTTAATATGTTTTGTGTAATTTCAAACCTTCCTTTTACTTTAGCAATGTTGAAAAAATAGTAACCTCCCCGCCCACCATTCACCTGAGTAATCATAATCTGCATGAAAAAACTCAGCCTGGTATCCTCCTCCTCCACATTATAGAAACAGTGATGTTAAATCACTAATGACCACCTGCAGTAGCACTTGTGGTATGATTTAATGATGCTGTTAGAAAACTCATTTATCAGCCATCTTGAAATTTAAATTAATGATAATAAAACTATTAGAGACATATTTCTCAGATATATCCAAGTCCAGAACAAGTAGGATATACAAACTCTAAAATAAGTTTGATGATAACTTGGGGATTCCACAGTAAGGATGACCCTTAGTGCAGAAAAGTCAAAGACTTTGACCACAGGATGGTGGAAGTAATAAAAACAATGGGAACATGGGTAAAAGAAATATTGAAAGCGTAAAGTTCTCTGGAGCAGAATTAATAAATTCTCACGTTTAAAGTACACACGGCTTTGGATTTCAATATCCACATGTCAACATGTCTGTAAACCTTAAAATGATATCTACTTCGTTCTACGTCAACGGTTCTAAGGTTTTATAATTATACTGTAGGTATTGTATAGGCAAACACTCCATTCATTCTACAAACTAAGATGAGTATTCTGTTGATATTCCAACATCCAGGACAAGCAGACTTGCAATGTATGACCTGTTTCACCAACAGCTAAGCCATGAGAAGAAAGTTTATATGTAATAAGTTCAGACTTTTTGACAAGCAACAGTCTGCTGGCACTATATCTGAGAGATTACCTCATTTTCTCCACCAAACATTTCTGTTAATCTGCACAAATGTCATCAGGCTTCCTTCTCAGCTGTGTCACCTTCTTTAACAAGCTTAAGGTTACTTCTCAAACTGTCTGAAAATTTCATGCGTATTTAACCTATGACAATATAAACTGAAAAAAAATCTCTGCACACAGTGTCCAGAGCATCCTAAACTCAGCGATTAGCTGTCTTTTTATAATGCAACAGCAGGTTCAGCGTGACCAATAAAATACCACAGGCCTGCTGTGAGATTCCAGCTGATGCATATGGATAATTATTGGGACAGAGGATCCATTAATACCAAAAAATTTTGATCATTTTACTAAGTAAAATGTATCATGTTGATCTTAATAGACCAATAAAGTCCATACTTGAGTGGTCATATTACTAAAAGGGTATGATGCTGCCAATGAAAAGCTTGTGGATGGTGTTGTATGTTGCAGGAGGACAACTAAAACACACATGTAATGGAGATTTATATGTCAGATTATGTGTGGTGAGGTGATGTCTGTTACAAATGTAGTGCTAATAGTGATGCATAGCAATTTATCATAGTTTTATATTCCTGATAATATATATTGCTGACATTTTCTTTTATGATCTTAATATAAATGATAGAAAGATGTTGACTTGATATGTTAGTATCAGTTTGAGTGAACAGTTATAAAGATTGTTCAGTGCCAACTGGAGAGTGATCGCTTTCCTAGAGATATCATTTCACGCTGTGGTAAAATGGGATTTACAAAGTGTCCATGTAAGGAGTTATTAAGCATTCCAAACTTTAATCACCAAACAAAAAGGGGAGCCACATCTGTAATATCGCCTAGTGAGAGGAGCAGAAGCTACAACATGTTTATCTGAGAAAAACCGACTGAGAGCTGAACGTAAGTATGATTTATTATTAATTCAGAAAAAAAGTTCTATGATCAGTAATTAAGTATAAACTTTTTTATAATTAGAAAACTGAAACAATGTTTTAATTAGTCCTTAAATTAATTACTCAGATTGTCAGAAAACTGGCAGAATTATTAAAACAAGAAAAGAAGGTTAACCATTCAGATTTGACAGTTCCAACTTGTTTTTGTCAAAGTAAATACTGTGTTTGTCGTTCAGTAGACTTATACAGGTAGATTTAATTGACATTACTGAAGAACATACTTATATGTTGCATGCTATGCTAAAGGAATTGTGTTCATGGCAAACTGAAGAAGTCATAATGTCAAATGGTAACATAACTGGCAGAGACATGATGTACTCTCAAACATTTAACACATTCGATCATTTAAAGAGCAAAAATCCAAAGAAATAAAGCCTGACATGCTATAAGCAGGTCTATGACATAGTTTGAACTTCTTGAAAACACCCTTACTTATGATCAAAGATTACAAAAACTAAAGTGACAGAGGAATGTGACCTTTACGAATGAGCAGGAGTCTGTGATCATTTTGTCAAACAGAATGTGTGACACATCAAAGGCTTAATATACTTTTTCCAAAGCCATAGATGTTGAAGGACATTTGCACCTTTTGAAAAATTACAGTCTTTTTAAATCTAAAAAAAATCAGAACAAAAACATCACTGAGATAAATTTATTTCCCAACTCTTTCTCTTTTGTCTTTTAATTAAAAAGTCTTCATCAGCTTATCAGAATCATTGAACTAAGAAAATATTGACCCTTACACTTCTATTCGTCTGATTTACTGGAATTTGTGGAATGGTATTTTATAGTTTTATCATAAAACTTAATAAAATAAAGATTTATTTATTTTATGCTTCAAAAGTGCACAGTGTTTATAGCTGTAGTATCACAAAAATCTACTAAAATATTTAGTGGGCTTCAACATCAATATTTTAATCATTAAAATATGGCTTAAATGTCTATTTTTATTTTTTTTTTATAAAGACACAAAACATAACCTAAGGCATGAAAAGGCTTAATGTTACTACTTAACTTAAAATATGCCTCTTACTTGTCTGGTTGCTATGACATGCCTTGCTATGTTTGGTCCAAAAGCAGTTAAAATTGCTGGCAAGCAAGGCACTAGGTGGGATTTCACATTCCTCATTTACAGTTTCCCAGTTTGTCTCCAACTGTCTCCACAAGACACGCAGCACTCAAGGCATCCCGATTGACAGACTGATGTCATATGGCAACATTTGCCATATGAGAAGCTTCAAGACAGTGTTTTTAACCTTTCCTGTGCCATGGCTCTGTTTTTAGGTGTTACACTGGCGTTATTTGAAGCCGTGAGGGAAGAGTTGCTCAAGAATGATAAAAACTGTAATGACTAAATAAATTATGACTTAAAACTAATTATTTTTCTTCCTTTTTCTCATTTTAAGGTTTAACAAACATACATACAGTAAGTACTATCTTAGCAAACTTGAAATCAAAGATCACGATAAAAAATATATATACAGGTGCTGGTCATAAAATTAGAATATTGTGACAAAGTTCATTATTTTCCATAATGTCATGATAAAAATTAAATT
>NW_006799957.1:1311260-1315236 GCF_000485575.1 Poecilia formosa | reverse complement strand
AATTTAATTTTTATCATGACATTATGGAAAATAATGAACTTTCTCACAATATTCTAATTTTATGACCAGCACCTGTATAAACCAATTCAGAAGAAAATGACTCAATATATGCAATAGATAATAAATTAAGAAAAGGAAACAAATAATGTAAAGAAAAAGCCATATGAATAAATACGGACCACAATAAACATAATATCATGTCACAACTGAAGTTCAGTTTTTATAATCTTTTTTTTTTCTACGTTAGCCAAAAGACGTCCAGAATTGAGTCACAACCCACAAACAAAAGCTACGATGAGTTCTAAAATTCCCCAAGAGCAACCAAAATGCTCAGGTAAGTTTAATTACTTGTCTTTGTAGCTGTTGTATGTGTGTTTTGTTTTCTGGACGGACTATTTGTTGGAGCAATTAGCATTGGTGCCTTGCAGCAAAAAGGCCTTGGGGTTCTAATAAGGTGTTTCTACATGGAATTTCCATGTTTTCCCAAATGCATGTGTGGGTCCCTTTTTGGTACTCCAGCTGCTTCATCCAGTCCTAATAAGTTAAAGTGCTTTGATAAATTGTTCTTATAGGTATCAGTGTGTGTGTGTGTGTGTGTGTGTGGATTATTGTTAGCAAAACATCTGGAACAATTATGAGACAATCAAAGGATTTCAAAATTGTGGAGATTCACTGGTTTATATGAATTTTGTGTACAAAAAAGTATGAGAATTTATTCAGCATATTTATTAGATAACTGTGTGCTAAATATCACTAAATTATAGACATAAGAACAAATGCTCATAAATGCAACACACCAGCCCCACTACTTCGCTCTGAAGAATTACACCTGTGCCCTGCCCTAACCATGGAGGAAGTCACAAATCTGAACTGGCATGCATGAGCAGAATAGGTGAGCAGTGAAAGTAATTCTCCTCTCGACACAATATTGTTATTTTCTGCCTTATCCCACATGTAATTTTATGAGCGCAATGAGCTGCATCACTGACTGTGTGTAAATATGAAAGTGGAACATCAGCTGCTTCACAAGGACATGTTTTTATTAGCTGATATGAAGGAACTGTTGTGTGGAAAGAGCTAATGATATACATGGCCTTCCCTCCTATTTTGGCAGATGTTACTGCCACAAAATTAAACGGGCAAATATGCTTAGAATATTATCTGAAATTACACACAATTTTTATGTACATGATAAACAGTATGCTCACACTTCAGGAATTAAAGCAATTAAGCTTAAAACAAACACTGTTGAAACAACTTTATCATTCACAACATTGTAAACAAGTATGCAACAGAAGCTAATCCATCAATTCTAATATAATTCTAGAAAGCTGAACCTAAATTATATATTGTATTGTTTTACACATCTGAACTTAAGATGTCTAAAACAAGACTATATAAAGAGTACAGACTTATCATTCCTTAACAGCTACTAGCAAAAATTACAAAATTAGTAATTTTTTTCCAGAAAAACAGGAATATAACCAGAAATTAATGCTTTATGTAGTAAAAATAAAAGATAAAGATGCGACGGGATACATTTTATGTAGGAAATGAAATGTACATTTTGTCTTTTCAAGAAAGACTACTTCAAAGTGTCTTAAAGCAACTCACAGTAATTCTCAAGGCAAAAAGTGATGGCTCGGAATGGTTTAGGAAAGGAATATCTGCAAGAACAGCCAACACATTTTCTTACGGAAGATATCCTCAAGTTTGCTACCGCCTAAATCCAACAGTTCTTCTGGGAGCAATTGGTATGCAGAAGAAAACGAAAGACTGCTATCAGAACAGACGTGGATTTTGAGAGAATCAATGCTTAAGGAACAAGGTTACAAGAATCCTCCCTGCATTCAGATGATATAACATAAACCATCCCCCCTGGAGAGATGACGCACAATTTGATGAATATTCAATGCATGTCCTAAAGCTGCAGTACGCCAGCTGGGGAAATAATTATGCCAAATGCATAGTCTAAAAATGACTCATAGAGGACAAAGTGCAATAATAAATAAGCTGGACTTGACTGTATATTTATAAAACATAATCATTTGCTTATACTAATTTGACTGATTTCCCATAAAATCATGTTCACAATATGTTTTTTTCTAAACTAGCTCCTAGCAAGTTCGTATGATTTTTAAACAAAAGTGTGAAAACTTTTAGAGTCAAATAAGTCATAGTCAGCAGAAGTTTGTTGGCAAGTTTGACACTTCACACAGCAGTGCTATATGGTAAGTAGATCATTGATCTATTCATGTAAAGCAGCAGTAAAGATACACTTAATGTATTAGCTAGAGGGTAACAGGAGCAGTTCAGAGGTGATGCACTGAAACAGATGGTCTGCTGGAGTTTGTGTTTGCAGTAGCTTTTGGTTAAATCTTATGTTGTCTACTAAATCATTGCACACATTTAAATTAAGAAAATATACTTTATTTGGGCAAAAATGTATACATTTGTAAATTTTCGGCTGATTTAGAGGTAAAAAAATAATTTTAAGAACTAACAAATAAAATGGTATCTTAATACATAAAATAAATGAACATGATTTGTCATTATGTAGACAAGTATAGGTATTGGCATAAAGGAAAGTCAACAGTGACCCCTGGTGTTATTCTGATGTTAAACTCCAGCCAGCACATATGAACAAGTATTGGTGTCTGTTGAATATCTTTACATTTTATTTAGTGACAACAGCAAATGTCAGTGTGTTTTATTGGACTTCCATTTGATAGAAAAGCACACAATACTTACTTAACTGGGCCAGGGAAAAATTGTGAATGAAATTTGTAAAATTATTTATAAAATGTATAGCCTAGATACGAATTCGCTTTTGCACAATTGAAAACTTCTGCGACAGACTGGCGACCTGTCCAGGGTGTACCCCGCCTCTCGCTCAAAATGTTCGCTGGACATAGGCACCAGCAACCCTCCTGACCCCGCTAGGGATAAGGAAGTACAGAAAATGAATGAATGGATGGATGGATGGATGGATGGATGGATGGATGGATGGATGGATGGACAATTGTAAACTTAACTACACATAGTCATCCACCTAAAATTACAGTCATGCAGAGAGAGCATTAATTGGTATGTAGAGGAAGGTGCACTGGTCATATGATGGTTGTGGAAGTATCCCTTTTCTTTAAAAACAACTTCAACAACAGTTTTCCTAATATTTTAAAATGATGTGCAACTTGTTTAGATCCATTACTTAAAATATTAAACTTTGTTAAAGTTTGAGGATATATGACAAAAGGTGAAAGCATTTTAGGGGTAATAAATTAGAAACAAATGTTCTCAATAAATGTGGAGTTTACGCCAGATTATATAGAGATAAATGTTGCTGCTTAAATAGATGAAAATGAGGTTTCCATTTAGGGTTAACATTAGAAATTTTAAGTTAATCTTATGTTCAACCTTCTAATTCACATATTGTAATAAAATAAAGTAAATTGTTTACCTCACTCTGGGATGTTTTGGAAATATCTGCATGCTGCTTTCAGTTGTTTTACCAGCATATTATTTCACTTGGTTGTATAATATTCAAATATACAACCATGATTATTCCATATTAAATATATTTTCTTTAAATCCCAACAGTGCCAATCAAGAAAAGGTCCCGAGTCCCTGGGGTTACGATCACTCAGTTTGTAGAGCGACTTCCTGCAGGAAAATCTACACCAGATTTTGCCAGGAAACCAATGACTACAACTGTTCAAGAGGGTAAAGTAAAATACAGCACAATATACAAAAAATAAAAATAAAATAGTCAAATGCTAATTTTGCACTGTCCCATCTGTCATTGTTTTAAATTTCTTCAGGTAAAAAAGCCTTTTTTAAAGCTATGGTTAGTGGCGAGCCACCACCAACTGTTACATGGGCTCGCAACAAGGGTGAAATGGATGATCAAGAAAAGTACAGTACCAGATATGACGAACGAGCTCGAGAACATGTTCTTGAGGTAAATACTATATAT
>NW_006799957.1:1272466-1310355 GCF_000485575.1 Poecilia formosa | reverse complement strand
TATATCATATTTCTGCTTTTGTCAACACATCAAATCCAAAATGTGTGGTAGTCTGAGATTTTAGCAAAACAAACAAAAGGCAATATTTAAAAAGTCTGAACATTAATTTCTAAAACATGGCTTGAAGTAAAAGTTGAGGAAAAAAGAAATACGGCTATATGTTTTCCCTGTAGAAGAAATTCCCTTGTAAATCTGAAATGCTTGTATTTTTAAAACCTAGGGGAACATGTAGTACCTGAGAGGCTCAAATATATAATCACATTATCAACAGGAAAAGGAAAATTAAATATTTCCTTAAAAATGCAGATTTACTTTGAAATCCATTGCTTAGGGAAAAAACAGTTAAGACTTTGCCTAAGAACATGTAATACAGCTATAAAGTGTGATTGTTCTGGGGGCAAAAAGGGTATTTTCTTGCACCTCTACTGAAATGTTATCTTTATTGTCACTTTGTCAGATAGTAAATGTTAAACCTGAACAAGCGGACAATTATAGGTGCTTCGCAACAAATGAGTATGGACAAGCAGTCTGTGCAGTCACCCTGAATGTTGTTGAAGGTATGAGTTCATATTTTCATAAGACAAAATAATTTTACTACACCACAGCTAGTTATTTGTCCCATTTGTTTGTTGCTTGTGTTTCTACAACAGGCTTCAAGAAGAAACCACAGAATGGTAGGAAATGCAAATACTAATAAAGAAAATGCATCTTTTTTGTCTGTCAAGCAATAATTACTGAATTACATATCTTTTACTTACTGACTTTAATCAACTTCCCCCCCCCAATTTTTATTTTTATTTTATTTATTTTTTTGCTTTTTTAGCAAATGGGTCAAATGGGCAGGCCACACAAGATTTCAGATCTATGCTTAAGAAAACGTAAGTTCACCTTGAGTTTAAGAATTATCAGTCATTTAAAACTATAAAACCTAAATCAAGGTATTTACTTTTATCTCTTTTCAGAACTGTGGCCACCAGGAAAAAACAACTCCCTCAACAAAAGGAGGGAGAAATTGATCCTAAACTCTTGGAACTGCTTCTGAGTGCACCAAAGAAAGACTATGAAAGAATCTGTTTGGAGTTTGGTGTTACTGACTTCCGCTGGTTACTGAAGAAACTCAAACAGATTAAAAAGGAGAGGGAAGATGAGCAATCAAAGGTGCTGACTGATATTAATGACTGTACAAATAGTGAGAATACATTATCAACCAGCAAAACACATTTTTCTGACAGAAATCAATTTGTATAATGAGTCGCACCTTTAGTCAGAAAACTATGACAACTTTGCTTGATTTTAGTTATTTCTTTTTTTGCATGAGGCTTTTGTGCTCTGCAGCTAAAACAGGCCATAATTATATATTAAAATACTATGAGTTGCCAATAGTAAGCAACTCTGCAGTCGTATTAATGTATAGTTTTTATCTTTACATCATAGGTTGTAGAAAATCTGGACAATATTAAACAAATTGAAGTGAAACCGTCTGGAAGAGCTGAATTTAGCTTCAATATGAAACTACGAGATCCCAACAGTGAAGTTAATTTATACAAGGTGAATTAAAATGTCATATTTAAGCATAAAAATCACATCTGAATGATCAAAAAATCTTCAATAAACAAAATAAAAATCTTATTTTTGACAAGGATGGGACCTTGATTCCATATGATGATGACAAAAACTCGAAGCACAGTCTTCAGAAAACTGGAATAAACTATCTTTTCAGCATCAAAGACCCTCAGCGAGAGGATGCTGGATTTTATCAAGTTGATGTTGAAGAGACCAATGTTCTTACAACAGACTTTCAAGGTAAGCCCTAATTATTACACTTAAAATCAATACAGCTATATTGGGAATTCATTAGAAACAAAGCATTATGCTTTTTTCACCTCTCCTAGTACCCGATGTGGAGTTTGTAGCAAAAATCAAGGACAGTAAAGTCACTGAGAACGAAGATGCAATCTTTCAGTGCGTTTTGTCAACACCTCTCAACAAAATAACTTGGTCAAAAGAGGATGCGTCACTGGAACATGGTGGCAAATATGAGATCACCATCTCAGAGGACAAACTTACTCACACCCTGAGAATAAAAGATTGCCAAATGGCAGATAAGGGAGCATATTATGCCATTGCTGGCATAACCTCCAGTAGCGCCTCACTCACAATCCAAGGTACATTGTCCTTTTTTACTAAAAAATATTGCTGTTTGTCTATTATCAAATATAAGTTAAATCTAATCTTTATCCAGGGTCTGCAAAAATTGCTTGATGTTGACCTTTCTAATTTTTTTTCTTATCTTGCATGTGTGTTAACTATTATTCAGCTGATTCAAGTGGGCGTAAGGGCATCAAAGCCAGTGATAAGTCTAAGCTGATCTCAGAAGAGCAGGACAAGTTTCCAAAAGAAAACACTGAAATGGACACAGCAAAGCAAACAATGGCTGAAAATGATGGTGCAGACAAAGATGCACAAGAAAAAGTAGAAGATGGCAAAGAAGGAAGAGTAGGAGGGGAAGGTGGAGATGGTAACGGTGAAGGTATATGTGATGGAACAGGAAAAGGAAACGATGGAGACGAGAATGATGAAGATGGCAAAAATAAAAACCTACGAGGAGATGATAAAAGCACAACAGATGATGGCAATGACAAGACAAAGAAGCAATCCAGAGCTGCTCTATTGGTTTCTGACTCTGCCATAGGTAAAACTTTGATCAAATAATGAAAATTAGTTCACATGTTGTGAACATGTGTTCATACATATATCACCGACAGTGATATATGTACAATTATCACAGCTATTGACTAAAAGAAACCAGTTAGATAGAAAAAATGGTAAACTGTTTTAACTGTAATAAAAACTGTTAGGATAAATGTCACCATCTTCCTAAAATGATGGGCCAAGTCTTTTTTTTTTTTTTGGCCAAAAATTATTATTATTTTTTTTTTTTTTTTCAAAATTAATCTTTTGGCCAAAAAAATTCCTTACACATTATTTTACGAAAGTTACAATACTTTAATAGGTTCAGGGTGTACACTATTTCAGTTCTAGAATCCATCTATTCATCCATAATAATACACATTTGTAAGATTAAATGTTTGTCTTAGTCAGAAATCTATTTATCAAATTAGCCAATCATTTTCTTATGAATCACTTATGAAAAAGTGATTCATAAGAAAATGTTCTGTCTTAAAACAGTAAGAAAAGTGAGTCTATCTGCAAAGATGCCTGAAAAATGGGCCTAAATATTAAGGTCTGAAAATGTTAAGATGGTGAATAATCAGATTTCATATGATGTTAAAGAGAGCAGAAGTTGTCTAAACACTTTTTTCCTGTCATTGTCCCATTGTCAAAATGCAGACCGAGGAGCTCAGTTTGTCAGAGGTCTGTCAGATGTAAATGCCAAAGTTGGTGAACGAGCAGAGCTGTCCTGCAAACTAAACAGTGAAACCTCTGAAGGACGCTGGTATAAAAATGGAAAGCTGGTAAATCAATAAAAGAATTGTACAGTACAGCTACAATGAAACCTTTTAATCACTTACACAAAAATGTCTAAAGATTTTTTAAATTTTTGGTATGTTTTTTATTATCTGATAAGCTGACAGAGGAAGATGGCGTAAAGATAATCAAAGATGGCGCCTGTCACATATTAATGATTGAATGCTGCAAAAAAGATGACACTGCTGTGTATCGCTTTGAAGCTGAAGGACGCAAATCAGAGGCAACACTGAATATCCATGGTCAGAATAATAATTTTGAAATAAGATTTTAATGGCAACTTTGTCAAACAAAATGCTTGTTTTTCCTTTCACACTACAGACCCACCAAGACTCGACCCTGATGCTCTAGGTGAATTTGCAAATCCAGTGATTGTTAGGGTAGGTGACAATGCCGAGTGGAAGCTGCCTTTCTCAGGTGGAGCACCAATGAACATACAGTGGTACAAGAATGACGACAAGCTTCTGCCTGCGGTCAATGTGAAAATTGACACTTCAGATACTGAGAGTCAACTGCGCCTTACCAAATGTCAAAGAAAAGATACTGGAGAAGTCAAAATCAAAATAAAAAATGAGTTTGGCGTCATAGAAGCTGTGTCAAGGCTTATAGTACTTGGTAGGTTTACACTGACAAAAGAATAGATCAACTCTTTATCCTTAGCAAACCATAAACTCCACCCATTTTGCCAACAGACAAACCAACACCCCCACAAGGCCCTGTCGAGATAATAGAAAGTGCGGTTACTTCTGTTGAATTCAAATGGAAACCACCAAAAGACAGCGGTGGCTGTCCAGTTACCAATTATATCATAGAACGGCAACAAGTGGGACGAAATAAATGGACAAATCTGGGAGAGATCCCTTGTACCCCTAACTACAAGGACACTGATGTGGACCCTGGCAGAAGATACTGCTACAGGATTAGAGCCAAGAATGCTGAAGGCATCAGTGATTACCTGCAGACAGGGGACATACCAGCTGGTGTATTACGTAAGTCTTCCAACAGAGCCAAATTTATACCTGTGATGTATTGTGGCTAAAAGTGCAGGGTGCTCAACCTTTGACAAACTGATAAGACTTTAGACATATTAACAAGACAAGTGTGAAATGATCAAAGATTGCAAATGGTCATGGGCGGAAATCCCAGGGTGTTCGGACTCCCCCCAATCTTGGACAAGTCTAAAAAAAATTATAAAAAAAACTTTTGTATTTAAACATCAATATGAAAAGGCAATAATAAATCTGCCATTCATCTAAGAAAGACATAAGAATTAATTTTTAAGTCCACCCCGTCACTGTCAGAACAATGGTTCAGTCCAAAGTATGGGAGGAGCAACAACAGTCCTGCAAAGGACACCGGCTCCGTTAGAGCCGCTGAGGAGGTGAACTAGCTGTGGCTCTCCAGCACAAACAAAAAACCCTCCAGTAAGTAAACACTTACAGCAAAAGACATGCAACACCTTTTATTAGGTTCACTGCTTAATAGAAATAAACACATTAACAATAAAAATCAGACTGCAATTTGTTATTTCATCACTTTGGCTGAATCATGATAAACAGCCTTGTTATGCCTTGAAAATCAAAACTAGGAAACTGGCTACATTTCTTTGATATACTTAAGCTTTTTTGTCAAAGGTAGCAAATATTTAAATTATATTTAGCTCTCCAACTCTTATGTTAATGAGAAGAGTTTGAAACGGGAGGGAGCGCCTGAGCATTACCACTAGCCGAGAGCTCAGTGTGGGAGCCGAGAGCAGACAAGAAATAGAGCAGATAGAAAAACGGAAAGGTATGCCTTTATTTCTTACCATCTTCAACGTAAAACCACAAAAGGAAAAAAATAAGTAAATAAATTGAAAATAAAATTTTCCATAAAAATCCTGATTCTTTAACATTAAGTTATGATAATTCCCAGATATTCATTAATTCTTGGTTGTCAGTCATCCAGGACATGGCAAAACCAAAAAAGGTTTAAAAAGAAAGCAACTTAGCAAGTTATAATTTAAATAACACCTAACTTGTATTGAGAGCCACTACAAAAAAATCAATATTTATTTTCATTTAGAGCCTTAGGTTTTTGTAAAATTGTCGCACAAATTAGATCAGTGATGCTGAACCACTCATCTAAACTTCCATGAGTCTCAACAATTTGTTTCCTGAAAAAGACATGTGCATTGCCACTTACTAGTCAGTTTTGGTCTTGCAGCATGAACACATTAAAAACTTTTTAAACCACATTTTACATTATATTTCACTGTAACTTTGCTGACCCCCTCCCCAAAATTGCTCTTAAGAAATTTCCCTGTTTATTGTCCTCCCCAATAATGAAATTGGATAATTATGCATTAGTCTAACGTTCTAATGCATAATCTGTCAAGAATGATGTGGTTGGTGGCGAGGAGAGACGCCGAGACCCAGGTTATAGTGATGATGAGGATGGTTTAATGATGAGAAAAGCTCAAATCAGTCCAAGACAGGCAGCACAGCGAGAGGCAAGCACACAGCTAGATGTCAGTAGCAACTGACTACAGAGACCAACACTAGAGCTGACGCCAACACAGGACTTAGCAGTTCCACTGCGACGACGGACAGCCTGATGCCGACCAAGACATACGTAGAGAACAATTGACAAGGACCCGACGAGGAACACAGACAACAGGTGGGTTTAAATACAGACGGGGTAATCAAGGGAATGAGACACCTGGGAAACAATCAACAGGGAAGACACAGAGACAGACTCAGGGAACAGGACTACACAGAAACACGGAACATGACATAATCAGGGAAATCACTTGCTATGCTCATACCAATCTTCCACAAAAAATAAACTAAATATAAAAATCTATTCTTTATGCAACAGGTTACCCTGGACCACCAACAGCACCCAAAGTGGCGAGTGCCTTCAAAGACTGTATCAACCTGTCATGGTGTCCACCCTGTGACACAGGGGGAACCAAAATTATGGGGTACAACTTGGAGAAGAACAAGACAGGCACAAATTACTGGAGCCTTGTAAATCAAAATGGGCCAATTACAGGTATGATGCAAGCTACAACAGTTTAAAGAGAGATGGTTTTTAGCAGAATGCAGCATATGCCGAATTGAATAAAGACAGTGAGTGTCATAATAGCAGCTTTTTCCTTCCTTCTCAGATACAAAGCATGCAGTGAAAGATGTTTTTGAGGGTGCAGAATATCGATTTAGAGTGTCTGCCATCAACCTATCTGGTGCTGGAGAACCCAGTATTCCATGTGAGGCAGTTATTGCAAGAAATCCCAAGAGTAAGTCAGCCACAAATTACTCCTGAATTGTATTAAAGTTCTTTTTACACACAGAAAATAAAATCTTAAAAGGGAATATAGTTATACTTTGTTTTGTTTTTTTTTTTTGTTTTTTTTTGCTTATGTGCTTTCAGAACCTCCAGGCAAAGTGATAGACCTTAAAATAACATCTTCCAGCTACACTACATTTTCACTGGCTTGGACTAAACCAAAGGAAGTGAAAGGGGTAGAAGATGAAGCCCAGGGTTACTATGTGGAAATCAGACCAATAGAGAGCCTTGAATGGACCTGCTGCAATGCCACTCCAATTAACTTAACTTCCTACACTGTGCTGGGCCTCAAGGCAATGGCTTCATACTGGGTGAGAGTAATTGCCACAAATTATGGTGGAAATGGGGAACCTCAAGGCTTTGATAATTACATCATTGCCATGCCACCTCCTGGTAAGAAATTTAGTTCAAGTCTATCAACACTACAAGATTTTTTTTTTCCATTTTTCAGGCATTATGTCATATCTTCACCAAAATATTCTTGTTAGTGTTTTCCTAATTAGCTTATAATGATGTAACATATAGTCACCAAATCAGTTTTTTCTGGCCTTTGTGTAGTGCAATTTTGCAGTTTCAAAGTTGGAATAGTGAATATTGGCAATTAATGATGGAATATGTTGACAACAATAAAATTATGATTGTCCAAAGTAAACAAACAAAAACTACAAAGACATAACTAAAAACCAACATAGCATTTTGCAACTATTAAAGTAATTTGTTTTGGTTGATTTCCAGCAAAAAAAAAAATTCTAGCTTTGTGTTGCATAGCTTCTTACTGCATGAGAAGCTGAAGAAAAAGCCTCAGCTTTTTCTGAATTCAGTCGTATTACACTATGGATGAGTCACCAGGAAGCACTAGACCAATAAAATGTGTACAGTAAATTTTACCACAGTACAGGATATGAATCTGATTTATGAACACGTTTTGCACACATCATTTTTCCCCATCATACTGCCCTGGCAGTAGAAAATAAATGTAGCAATATTAACCTGCTATCTTGTACAAAAAAAATTAAATTAAACTTAGATTTTTTTAAATCTAACACACAGTGAGGCCAAGATTCAAGGACCGCAACATGAAGACCTTGATGGTGGTGAAATCTGGAAACACTATCCGAGTCAACATCAACTTTGAGGTATAAAACCTTCTATCTCGGATTGTGCTAAAATGCGCCTCATCCAATATTTTTGGTGATTATTTTGTTTGTATCATCTACAGGCTTCTCCGATGCCTGACATTTCTTGGGTAAAGGATGGAATTCCTTTGCTCAAACATGTGACTATAACCAATTCAGATAGAGGATCTCAGTTGTTAATTCCCACATCTGAAAGATCAGATAGTGGCATCTACACGATCACTGTCAAGAACATTGTTGGCCAGGAAAGTTTCAGTGTTGAAATCAGAGTTACAGGTAAAATTCCAGCATTTAGATTTGGCTGTACATCTCAATAAACAGAACAAAGCTTACAAAGACATCAACAATAAGAGTAAATGTTCTCTGTTGAAGTGAGAAAACTTTGATTTAAAATGTCTTATCAATATACGGATCTGTTCAAAAATATTGGTCCTACATAGGGATAAAAATGCAGATGAAGTCTGTAAATCCAATTAAATGCATAAAAAAAGGTTTACAGAAGCCACAAGACACTTCTAACAATTTTGTCTACACATTAGAATGTAAAGTTTGGAGTTTTTGTTGCCAAATCAGTTGTATATAGTTATAAGTAGGATTTTACTTATAACCCTAACCCTACACTCATGTAGTGTTTTAGAATGATCAAACTATTCAAATTACATAACTAAAGGAATATAGTAAGCATCGGTTTCAGATGCATTATACCTGCAAAAATTACCGTCATTCAGTAATAAGGTCAAAACCATAAGTTCAGGGCATCATAACATGATGTGATTTCTTTAATTTAAAACAGAAGAACAATTAATCCTTCTGATGCTAAGGTAATATTGCATGCATTATTACATTTAGACTATGTTATTTCTAACATGTTTAATTGTCTTTTTGATTTTGACCTATAGATTTTGGTAAAACATCCACAAAATTTAGTGATAGATTTTCTGGTTTTTCTGTCAAATATTACACCATTTATTTTCTATGCTTTTTATAGATCAGCACAAGCATGATGTACTAGTTTAACCATCTTGGGTAACAGACATGCCATATTTAACTTGCTAACTGTAGTTTTAAAAACAGTGTAAGCTTAAAACATACTCTCTCTACATTCAAGGGTATATATATAAATAAAATTAGTCACTGCAGCATTTTTCTGGCATATTAACCAAACTTTAAACCACAAGACATTTTTGACAAGGAAAAAAAATCTGATCAGGGAATAAACTTTTCAAAAATATTTTATACTGGTATAAAATGCTGATTTGAAGCTGATTTTTTCTTCAAATCAGTTTTGAAGGGAAAAAAAATGTCCAAAATTGAATGTGTCCTAATTTTCTTTCAGATGACCCTAAGCCTCCAGGCCCTGTAGAGCTGCAAGAGAACATACCAGGAACAGTGACTCTATGCTGGGCTCCTTCTCCAGATGAGAAAAGAGATGACAGACTACATTACATGGTGTCCAAGAGGGACTCCTTCAAGCACACTTGGAGGACAGCAGCTGACAACCTTTTTAACAACAAGTTCACAGTTGTCAACATTATGCCTGGGCGGGAGTACTACTTCAGAGTGTTTGCGAAAAACGACATGGGCCTGTCACCACCATCTGAGTCCCCTGTGTTTGCTTTAAAAAAGGAAAAAGGTTTGTGTGAATTTTGAGACAATTTAAAAGGGACAACAAAGGAACACAAAAATACTTTCACAAAAAGAAATACATATACATTTGCAATTCTAGTAATAGAAGTTATCTTTTAGTAAGGTGTGTTGGTTACATTTAATTTGCAAAATGTATTTGCTTTTGAAGCAAAGCATGATTTTTACAACTGGCTCACTAAATTTGGTGCAAACAAAGAAAGTAACAGGAAGGACTCAACATCATACATGGCCTTAAATGAAACAGATTACTGTTACAGCAATGATGACAAATATTTATGTAGGCATATGGTAAATAACTTAAGCAAAAGCAGCATCTACTGAAACCATCTAAACGTTGACCATATCTCATCATTTTACAGTTCATGTTGACTTGGGGTAACATTAATGAATTTATCTTTCAGGAAAGTTCAAAGTTGACATGCCACAGATGAAAGCCCTGGATTTTGAGTCACCTCCATCATTCATTATCCCCTTAAAGAGACACACAGCTCCTGAAGGATATGAATGCTACATGAGCTGTGCAGTAAAAGGTGACCCAGCGCCACGTGTAACTTGGTACCACAACAACATCAGCCTCAACACAAACACAAACTACCACATAACAAATGTATGTGGAGTTTGCTCATTGCTAATACTACGAGTGGGACCCAAAGACAATGGAGAATACAAAGTTATCATTGAGAACAAACTAGGGAACGCGGAGTCCTCCATGACACTAAATGTTAGAGGTAAGCTATAAAAAATTGTTTAAGATCCATGAAATGGAGAAATGTACCAAGATGTCACAAAGAAACATTTGAGTGTGTGCTGCAAATGAAGCATGATGAAGATTAAAAATGTGTTTCTTTGTAGAATGAAGTGGACTAGTAACATCAAGAATCAGCCAGAACCATGAGATTCCTCACTGCATTTCAAATCAATGATGGAAACTTATATATGGATTTTAAACTGCCACCCTTTTCAATAAAGTGATCCATCAAACTCATATGAATCTTTCTGTTTATCAAAGATTTGAAAATTGTAATAAAAAAGTTGTGTTTGTTCTTTGTTTTGTCAAACATATTAATGTCACCATGGTATATTTGCAACCTGCCTATCCATGCATATACAATATGAAATGTTGGCAAACTATGGCAAAATAATAATTTGAGTAAATATGTTATGATTAAGATTGCCATTATTATTTGGCTTTCAGCTAACTTTTATAGTTACAAGAACATGTAAGGACAAACTTAAAACTCATAAATTCTGGAAATATTAATTCAAAGACATTATACCTTGGGAAGTACATTGCACAAGCAGGCTAACAAAAGTCGGCTACATGCTAAAAAAATAGGCTACATGTTACTACCATGTACACAAAATAGTCTACATAAACAAGAATGCAAGCATGTTATTTGCATAACAATATGTTAGCCGCTTAATTAATGTGTGTTTAATACACTTCACTTTTTCCATGTGTACTGCTGAACATTCCAATGGTCTTAATGACAAGAAAAGAACTACAAACACTAGGGAAGCCTACCTTTTCGCCACCGCTGGTTGCTAAAGGTAGCCCCGCTGCCTGCTCCAGTCATTACTTCCACCAGCTACAAGCCAAAGACGTTAATTAAAAAAAAAGTTTCTAACTTTTCAGAAACACAAGAGCTGCTTAAGTTCTCGTAACTTTTCCAACCACGTATTTTATACATCTGTTTTCAAACAAGTTAATCTTGTGTAAAGCATCGACTTCCTGATTGCAGTAAAGAGCATTAGCTTACAAACTTCCAGCAGGTGGCGGTGATTAAAGGTGAGCAGATTAACTTCCTGTTCCTCTGTTGGTCACGTTTATTCTAACGAAGAATGTCGAATATGAAGGCTATAGGTAACATATTTTTGTTAGATAAAAGTTACATAAATTTAGGGTCGTCGTGTGGCTAAGTGGTAAAAGTCCTCAACACAGTTGTCCCAGGTTCGTTTCCCGGGTCATTTACAGCATGTCTTTCCCTTCTCTGTGTCTTTCTCCCTGTCCAGACACTGAACATAACCGCAAAACCCATTGGAAGTTGTAAATTTTAAGCAGTTTATTAAGAGTTCTGTTCAAGTTGATGAACGGAACTCGCCATGATCTACGTTTTGAACAATACAAACTCTACCGTTTGTGAAATTCTTCCATACATTATGTGAAAAGAAAGTAAAGTCTGAAAGTTTATTAGCTCAACAATGTTGTAATTGCTATTTTAATAGGAAATAGCAATTTTCTACTAAAGTTCTATTTGCATGTCAAATAGAAGGTATTTCAAGACATGTACCATCTGATCACAGGAGGAAATTTGCTCCCGCCATCTGATAAAGTGTTACAACTATTTTTGCTTTTAATAAACATGTAATCAAGTCATTGTGTGTGTGTGTGTGTGTGTGTGTGTGTGTGTGCACTAGATTTTATCACCTCATGGGGACTTCAATCTGTTTACACACTCACCTCATGGGGACCTACTCCCTCGTGGGGACCTGAAGCCAAGTCCCCATAAGGGAAATCATTTTAAAATCGTTTTATAAGCCATTTTAAAGGTGCTGGTGAAGTTTTAGCAATGGCCCATAACGCATGTTTTTCCGTCAGTTTGTGTGTGTGTGTGTGTGACTCGATGCTGCCCCCATAGGGTCTCAGAGTGGTACTGCACCTCATTGGAATTCACACACTTTTCCATATATGGTCGCATTCTGCCTTCTTCCTGGTCCCCATAAGGAAGGTTATGGAAAGAACTTGAAATGAGTTGGTTTAAAAGACAATATCAACTTAAAACATAAAAATTCACAATGCCAACTGAAAATGGACATTTTTCTACAAAGATTAACTCCATTGATTCCGTGTTTAGACTTTTGATTCTGTGAAAATACCCATCATCAAGGAATTGTTCATATGTGCATATTGTCTGTTTACTGATCTTTGATAGTTAAAAAATATTAAAATGGGGTTCATAGTTTGAATTTATTAATAACAAAGTATGAAACACAGTGCATAAAAGACTCTAAAGATGTAAACATTTGTGCAAATATTTAGTTAATATTCAACACAACAGTTTTAGAACAGTATTAAGACAGCTCTATATATTTGTTTATCCAAATTTTTCCAACAAGAGTTAGTTTGTAATGAAGAATGGGCAAATGTTATAGCCTCGAGATCTGCATTGATGTTGAAGCAATAAGGTAAAACATTAACAGCAAAATAATTTGATAGCTTATTGACCCAAGTACACAATAGACAAATGGAGAACCTTTCAGTTTTAATAAATTATAAAAATATTCAATATATTTCTTTAACTTCACAATTAAATTTCCTTTGTGTTTATTTTAAATACATTGCCCATAGCATACATTTAAGCTTAGGGTCATGAAACAAAACAGTTAAAGGATCCAAGGGGTTTAAATACTCTGTTTCTGACAGTGACTTCGTAGCAATCACCTCTCCTATGAACAAAACCTTATTAATCTTATCTGTAAAGACACTTTTCATCCATTCCTTCCTGATTTCAGCAGTTTTATCATCAGGAGCTGCGATAAGCATCTCCGTCTTGCTTGCATTCAACTGCAAGTAGTTGTCATTCAACCATATTTTGATATCAGACAAGCAGTTACTAAGTTCTGTCAATTTATAAAATTCACAGGAGCGAAACTAACAAGATATTTGGATATTGTCAGCATACATATGGTATGAAACATTACTGTAGTAATTTGAAATAAAACCTAAAAGACGTAAATACAGTAAGAAGAGCAGTGGACCCAAAACCGAGCCTTGGAGTATTCCACACGCCAGTTGAGCAACATCAGTCTGTAGTTTCTCAATATGAGAAACTACAGACTGATAGGAGAAACCAAAGAGCCTAGTAAAGGTAAAGGNGTGTGTGTGTGTGTAGCGGGGCAGGGGGAGGTGTTCACCCCACAAAACGTGTAGGCATACTTTTAAACTGCCTTTTTTGTTTTTGCTGTAAGTACTTTTGAAACCAGCAGATGGTGCTTGCTTGCTGAGCTGTAAAAATGAAGAACACTATACAAATATGAAAGACAACTTGATAATTTGAGAAGGGAAAGACAGAGAGGCAATTTTATCTCTCAGTCTGTTGGCAAATAAGATAATGTTAACTTTGGGTTAAATGCAATGTTGCCCTTGCTTTTATGTGTACCTAAACTGCCAGAAAAAAATGTTCAGGGCTAATGCCAAAGCAAGACTCTTTTTCTTTCTACTTTTATACTTTTGTCTTGCTAAAGTATTCAAACTCCTTGAAGAAACTCCTTTCACATTACAATTCCAAAGTTTAATGCATTATACAGATGTTAGGTAAAAAAAAAAAAAACTGAGAATAATGATACAGCAGTGAAATAGAGGTTATGTGAGACATGGCTTACAGATAAATATCTGGAAATGGTTCTATGGATTTTTAATTAACATTCCCCTTCTGATACATGTAAACAAATTCATTGCAGCTAGCTGCCTTCAGAAGTCACCTAATTAGAGTCTATCTGTGTATAATTTAATCTCAGCATAAATCCACTTGATCATTGAAGGTCTCAGAGGTTTTTAGAGAGCATTAGTAAACAAATAGCATAATTAAGATCAAAGAACACAGCAAGAGAGGTCAGTGAAGAAACTGTGGACATGCTTAAAATAGGGTTGGATTATAAAACAATATCTCAACAAGCATTTAACATCTCACAGAGAACTCAATCCATAATATGGAAATCAAACTAAGACACTGTAGATCAAACTAGGATATTGCAGATCTACAAAGACATGCCAGCAGGACTGAACAATGTGGCTGAAAAACATGTCACATTTCAAGTGTTTTAGATCTGTTGATATTGTTTAGGTTTTTTTTTTGTTTTGTTTGTTTGTTTTAAATATTTGAAATACTGGAGATATGACCTTTCCTGTTTTATCCATTCCTTTCAAGCTGTTGAACACTCAACAGATTTTTGTTTTGTTTTGTTTTGTTTTCATAAACATTTGAATCACTTACTTCAGTAAAATATGTCACTTCACATCAGAAATGCTACAAACAACTTAATTTAAATCCATGTGTACACACATATAAACACACCCTACGTCTACAGCCCGCCTACTCCTACCACTCCCCCACATTCTCAAACTTGTGTTCTTTCACTCACGTCTGATATGTTTCCATCTCATGAAGATCACACTGGCATTCTTCAAACTGAGACAATCTCACCTGAATCCTGTCTCGGGCAGGGTGCTTTTTATAACTTGTAATATATATATATATTTTTTTTTTTCTTTGCTTTAGTATTTTGTGTCAGAGTACAACTGCATGCAGTGGTCCCAGCGCAAGAACAATGTCATCTCTACTTTCTCAAAACAAAGACGAGCTGTTCATCAGAAAATCGCTGTCTGACTCTTGTCCAGCTTCGTCTGCTGCCAACACCAGAAGCCTGAGGGTAAGGCCTGATTCTCTTTTATCTTTTCTTTGTGTTGTTAGAGAATATGCCTAAAAAGATTTCATGCCAAAAGAGACACCGTAATGAAATGTTATGATAGTTCCTGAGCAACCTTGAACAAAATAATATTTTTACTACTTTAAAAGTAAAAAATGAGCCCTGTATTTTGGAAAATAATTGTTGAAATGTTATATTTGAGCATACATAGAGATGACTGTTCTAGTGCTTTTTGCTTCAAATAAGACAATTCCAGTGAAGGTATAAAAATATAAAAGTTCCAAAAATGTGAGCTATGCTCATTCAGTTGAAGTATAATACACTAATGCTGTATTTCATGTTATTTTGCTATTGAACAAAATATGTTTATGTTTTATGGTGCAGTTCTTACTAAGTGAAAATTTACATTTTCCTATGAGAATCAAACATTTCTGTTTCTGAATTAGATCATAGTGTATTATGTAAGACCGGCACTATGTTCTTGATTGTATATGGAACTGACAAATACATTTAGCATGCCTATAAAACCTTTAAATAAAGAACTTTAAAGTATGGTCTTTATTTATATATATTTTTTACAAACTTTAAACATCACAATGATTGACCTACAATGTTATATAATTCTTTATGTTGATGTCCATGAGAAAATTTAGAAGAAAGCTTTGGTCAGACTATACATACATGTACCATATTTGATCTTATATATTTGTGTAAAACTTATTTATGGCATAAGGCAGACATCCAGAAAATACCAGCATGTGAGGAAAAGCTTGAGAGGAGAAATGTAGACTATAAAGAACATTGTAAAAACAAATATGACTTGTTCAAAGACCACAGTCATAAGAAAAATAACAACAGTTTGGTTTAGAAGATTGTGATGGTGGGAACTCAAAGTATTTATAGATGTTTATGTCTCAGCTAATCCTAAGGGAAGCTAATATTTTCCACTCATCAGCAGGAATAAAAAAGTCTCTCAAGGGATGTGGGAGTACTGGAGGAAGACAGGAAAAACCTTTTTAAGCATGAATAATCGAATAATTAATTGGGCAAATTTGATAGTATCTGTTTACATGATGTCACATTGTTTAAACCAACGTGCTTGAATCTATGATTAATAACTTTTTACCAAGTATAGTCAGTCACATGTTGTGAGACATCCTTTAAGGGGTTGATTTCAGGGTCTGGTGAAGATCCAGAGGTTCTTCAAATGTCTGAACAAAAGGCACTGCAGTGTTTACACAGAGTGTCTGTAACAGAAAGTCTTGGCTCTTCGTTCTATTTTAGACTTCCAATTAATTGTGTTTGACATAAATTCTTTGAGCGCAAATATATGGTCTGCTTTTATGTTGAGGTATTTGGTGTGCTTTAAAATAGAAGAGTGCACAAGTAAAGTGTCAGAAGTTATCTCTTTTTTTTGATATTACACGTCTTCACATGAAAACATAACTTAAATGTTAGCTTTTGTAATTCAAATGACGTCTGTATGTGTCTGTAAAAAGCCATGTAGAGTATATTAGATTATGTTTGTGATACAATAACTAGCATGACAGGGCATTCAAGGATAAAGAGTTTTTCATGCTTGTAAAGTACCATATCTACAATAGTTGAGTCCTTACGTCATCAGCCTAACAGTGAATTCTGATGCTGAAGGCCATGCAATTATTACTTTAAGCTGTGCATTTGAGCAAAAGGTTATCTTAACCATGGGCTGGCAGTGTAGCACTTATGACTTATGGTAGCTGTTATTCACTAGTATGACAATAATGTACAAACAATGAAAATTACTGAACACACAACAAAAATGATCAGGTAAATGGTAAAAAACATTGTCAGTCTTCTATCTAAACTCACCCTTACAGGAAAAAAATGTGTTCCACTACAACATGAGAAATAAGAAGGAGATTACTCATTTATGAGCTGGATATAGTTGTCAGCTTACTGACACATTTATTAGGTTTTTTGTATAGCAACCCATTGTATTTATGTAATAAATACTGTGTGCACTACATTTTTTAACGTGTCCCATGCATTTAAGTCTCTGGATTACAATAAACTTAACACAATGGACTTTTTTTCCTTTTGTTTTTCTTCTTTTTCTTCTTTAGGATGTTTGTATGAAACCCACTACCACTTTAATTATTGGCATTTAATTTAAATGTTGTCACTGCTTTGACCAATATTTTTGCTTGAAATTTTCTGAGGACATAGGCCACACAACCTTCCCTTACTAAGCAGCCAAAAGTTAGCAAAATGTGAGCGTCCCTGCCAGAGTTATTACCTTTTTTGGATATGTTTAGCTATCTCTGCTTGTGAGCTTATTTAAGGGATCATTTCCTCTCTCCTCCTTTAACTTGCTTTGGTATGTCTGACTGCCATAAACTGAACAACAAGAATACATGTAATTTGTTTCAGTAAAAGCTACGTATATTCTAAAGTCTACTTTCTCTCTTCCAGCATGAAAGGCTGTCTAGGTAAGTTTTCTATGACTTTGGATACTAAAGCACAAATAAAATCTATATGTTTTAATGGTCGCTAAAGTTTGAGAGTAACTGATAATGAGAAGCTATGTCTTTAGATTGGGCTCATCGAGCTCATCTGACGTCTCCAACGACACGTCAACAAACCATGCAGAGTCCTACTTTTTACGAAGGGAGAACAGACTGTCTGCAAAGAAGAAGGCAGAAGAAGAGAAGATGAACAGTGACTATAAAAAGGCAAATGATGCGATTTGATTGTTGAACTTTTGACTTGGAGCTGTTGTAAATGGTGAACAAAAGTAAACCCTGTATCAATTCTCTTGTGTTAATACAAGTAATCTATACTATATAATATATAATTACATGATATATTAAGCTTATGTAAAGATTTGACACTTTGCCAGCTCAAAACCTCACATCACAGATACCACCAGTTTATTGTTCTTTTAAAAAGAAGAAGCAAAAAAGAACCCATAATCCTTACCTGTAGGTGAGATTTAGTATATGACAGGGTGCCTACTCAGCAAAACAAAATTGGCTTTCGTCCTGGTTTACCCATACTCACAGTGCAAATATTCTTTCCCTTCAGGTTAATGTTGAAAGGAAAAATTACAAACTAAAAATGCAGTAATGCCAGCAGTGAATCATTTCTAAGTAATTTTTCATTAAATCCTAACACGTTGCATACTTTTAAATAAGTCAATCTAAACTGAACACACAGTTGTGCTTCAATACAAAAATGTTTTGAAGTACAGTACATAATTGCACTGAAGTACAATTGTACTTGTACTTCAATAATAGAACAATTATAATCATTAAATGTATTATTTACACATGAAGAAATTAAGCTACCACAGACTCCACATTTAAGTTTGTTGTTTTCTGATATCAGTTATACCCGTGATCTATATGTGTTTAATTGTTGTTTATATAATCTTGTCCTTGTATGGATTTATTTAACCTTGCTCCATTTTGTTTTATTTGTTTCAATTTTGAGCTGTGAAATGAACCTGTGGCGATCCAAACATATGTGAATTTTACAGATGTATGAAAAGGCATTGGCAACAAATCAAAGGCTCAAGTCCCGACTAGAGACCAGCAAACAAGACCTGGCTTCAGTTCAGGACCAGCTGCAGACTGTACAGGTGTGCAAATTAATTTCATTTTGGGCAATTTAACAACAACAACAACAACAATAATAATAATAATAATAATAATAATAGTAATAATAATAATAATAATAATAATGGTTATTTTACTGGAACAGAAGGGAAAACCAGATGATTGTACTTCAAAAATGCTTGAAGCAGAGAAAAAGGTACACACTCATCAATCTGATTTTGTATGTTTTGATGAAACTACCCTATTCATGTTTAATAGATTATCTTTACAGGAAAGTTGGAGCCTTAAAAAGAGGATATCAGATATGGAAGAACAATTAAAGGTAATTTTTATTCATTTCATAAGCGTATTAATATTCCTACCCCGAGTGTTATTAAGCACACACAAACTGTGTAAATGTTTGTGAGACATTGTGTTGACGATGGTTTTAGCTGGTATCACTTGTCACCATTCTGTTGTTGGCTTTGGAAGCTGTGAGTACATCAACACCACAGCCACAGTGAACAACAATTGTTCACTGTCAAATGACAATAGTCTGCTCTGTGCTGCCCAAGAAAATTCCAACAAGAGCTTTTTGTTTTCTGTCAATGAATTGTCTTAACAAATATGGGATTCTAGTCTGAAAATAAACCCTGACACAAAAGACACCATGAATGTGGATTGGTGTGTGTTTCTGTGTGTAGATGGATGATTGTTTGACTGAGTAGATTTGACCAGCTCTGACAGAACAGAGACAGAAACAAAACTACATTTCAAAAATTAAGTTTGCAGCACTGTGATACTTACTGATCCATTTGGTGTTGAGTTATAGATATTGGTATGTTAACTATAGTGACTATTAACTATTTGATGTATTATTTCACTTAACATGCATTTAGTTTTAAATTCATTTAAGCAGTAAAAACTATTGATTATGTGGATGTGGGGTTTAACTAAACCAAGAATACTAAATTGGAGGACCAACTTTTTTAGTCATGGTTAAAGCCACCAAACGTTAGTTTTGATCAAACAGCTTAAAAAAGTAATTTAGTGTTTATTCACGCACATCCTTTGGTCCACTTGTTTGGTGCTGACCAAAAATTTACCTTTTTTGTTTTGTGCTGTGCATTTCACATTGTGCTTTTTCTGGGTGATGATCACTACTTCCATTGGACAGAAAGGATGGGGGCAGGACAAAGCACAGACCTGGAAAAAATCAACTTTTGAAGTCCTGTGTGCTGCGTTTGTTGTCCATATTTGTGATGTTGTTGAAAATGTAGTACTACTTTGAATGTCAAGAGCAGCTCATACAACGCAGGTTCCACAACCTGATTTTGTAATTTTGGAATGGCATCAGCAAACACTGCTGAAAGCTGAATGAGACCAGATGCTCTGCGCCTCCTGACTCACAACATGCTTAGCAAATTAGTTACAATTTCAGTACATCCAGAAGTAGCGTTAGCAATACTGAAGGCATCATTTTTATTATAATGCAAAGGAATTGTGACTCATGAGGTTCAAACAAATGTTTATTTCCTGTAGTTGGTTCAGATCAAGACCAGTCTGTATTCACACCAGAAGCAAACCGTATCAGAGTTTGTTTGGAAGCGGACAGAGACCGCCTCAAAAAGTGAGTCTTAGGTTGTTTGCTCCACACCAGGGTTCGCTTGAGTGTATTCATACCTTCATGATAGGTCCGGACCAATAGAGGAAACAAACTCTGATCCATTTAAAGAAGCTCAAGTATGTTATGTGTGAAGACCCCTGTACAAAGTTATCTTTACATAACCCTCATCATAGCTACTGCAAATATTCATCCATCTATTAGACCCACGTAACCTGGCAGGGTCATGGAGAGAGCTGGTTCCAGTCTTCAGGAGTTATAAGACAAGACACTCTGGAAAGTTAACCAGTCTTCTGATTAGCTTACATCTGAACTTTATGCTTGTTTAGGCTTTTCTGTGCTTTTTGTCTTCAGGTGAAAGCTGAGCTGAAGCTGGAGAACCAGAGGTTGAAGGATGAGAATGGGGCTTTAATCCGTGTCATTACTAAACTCTCCAAGTAAAACAGGAAGCAGGCGGGGGAGAGGAAGGGGGGAAACATAAAAAGCTATTTTTAAATCCAGTAAAGGAATAAACTGACCTCTGAAATAACGTCTGAAAGGACTGTGGTTCTGCTGATGTTCTCTAAACGTAAGGTTTCTTGTACTTTTTTGTTGTGTAAAATATTAATAAAAGGTGTATGTCTAGAAAAGGCTGTTGTTCTGGTTTTACACAATTTCTGCAGTGACTTAAAATCAAATTGTAGATCTTCATACTGCTTCTTATTTAGAATAGCAACTCTTTTGGACACTCAAAGTGTATTCAGTATTTTCTTTACAGCTAAAAAAGTAAATACAAAGCAATGGAAATTTTGGTCACTTCAGATAAATACATCAGCTAGAGAGATAAAACTTATGGATAGACAATAAATGTAAAGCACATGTTTTTGTGTCTGAGCAATTTGTGCAAATTAAAATATTATGGTTAGTATTTTATATTAAATTCCAATTCTTTAAAATAAAGGACTGCTGGAAATGGACAAATCATATTGTTTTGTATCATCTTTGATTTGGGTGCTTTATTCTGGATTTAATTGCAGCTGACATAATTTGCATCAGCATTTCTGTTTTTGATATCTATTCTATGATATATATTCATACATATGAATATATATATAATATGTATGTATTTATAATACATATAATTCCTCATCATAGTAAGAATGTAAGATCTACTGGCTGTTTTGTCGGTAGGTGCTGCTTGCCTGCTTTGAGTTCATGAAAGATAAACTATTCAACAGTGTCACCTATTGACCATGAGTTGAAATGCACCCTTGATTTGTCTCTCCACACCACACAAGACGCTGATACACAAAACGTTTTTATTTGCTGTGATTACAGTTTGACAACACACAGGTATGCCTTTTCTTCCTTGAGTTTTATTATCTACTTGAGTTGATTCATTTTTATGTGTTTCTCTTAGTTTTTCTGTTGCTGCAAAAATGACTTTTCAATTAAACAAAATCATGCATGTCACAAAAAGGCACATCTATTAATACTCCTCTACAGTAGACCAAAACGAGAGTGAAAAGAGACAAGGGATCCCCTTGTCTATGCTTGATGAGTCTGTTGGATGTTATGTTGACAGAAGATGGTCGAATCTGAAAACAATGTTGGCAGTATTGCATTGTGAATGTTGATTTTGCACAGTTTGGGTCTGCTCTGTGCTTCAGAGGCCCAGGAAGACATGGGATTTTGTTGTCTGCATTTCAGTTGTCTGCATTTTGAGCAATGGGACCTAATTACACAATTTTGGTCATAAGAAATGCAAGATAAAATGAATGAAAAGGGGTTGACACATATTAGAGATGCTTCTAATGAGGTGTCTCTTCACAAAGAAGCAACTCGCAAATTAATATTTTATCATTCTCTTTGTTCCTCAGATGAATAGAGATAGTGTAATTGTTATTAAAAATATATCTCAATGAGTAAGACTGGATTTTGACAAAAAAAAAAAAAACAGAACAGAAAATAATTGGAGAGACACAAATCAAAGCATGCAAAAGTGGAACAGCACCATCTCATCTCATTGCAAACCATTAGAAAACAGACTTGCCGTTCAGAGAGTGGTATTTGAGATGAAAAGTCTCATGCTGAGCAAGAGAACAGCCAGACCAATATGATGTGACAATCTTTAACAGAACCAAACATTGTATTAGGAATACAAAATGAATAATGTTATGTAATATTCAAACACAAAAACAGAAGGTTAGGTAGATTAATGTGGGATAAGGAGCTACAAGACATTTTTTTTCTGTCCGACTTTCATTTGCCAGGAATGAACAATGGAAACACTTAGGGGTACACTGAGGCAAAGGGGTTTAAAACATATACAGTCTACTGCTTAGTGACAAACACACAGTGCTATTAGAAATGAACATTAACTGATTTTCAGTCAGATTATATCGTAACACACATGAAACAATGGAAATAAAACACATTCATGCACTACTTATTTTTAAACTTTGGGAATTTGAACAATTATTACACAAAACAAACACACTGTTAACCTATTAAATCAGATTATTCAATCATACACTCAGTCCCAGTGAGGAAAAAATACATACACTTTTCAGTCAGTGCATACGTTTGTTTTTACTCCATTTTATTATCAAAAAGTACACTGAACACAAACACACACATACACATCATAGTTATAGATTCTCTTTAAAACATGCTAATATTTACATAATCTTGTAATTACATGCTGTAGACTATTAACAGCTGGGCGTAATGCATAATTTCTGCAGCAGATGGAAGCACTGTGGATGAACTCAATTGCACTCTGCAGGTCAACATTATTTAAATAATTCAAATATAAGAACAAAATTCTTCTAAAGGAACTGTTCAAATCAACTGAACTCTCCTATTGTGTTTTTGGAATTTAATATTAAAATCATTAAACTACAAAGTCTAAGCATATACTATTTTGCTGATCCATTAATCAATTTCTCTAAATGTTTATATCAGACAGTTGTTTGAAGGAGAACACTTTCAATACTGCACAACTTCAACTTTTCTGCTGGGAAGGAAACGAGGATACTGGACCTAATTCATAAAATTTCATAATGTGAAATAGTTTATTATTTAAAATTCACTGGTTTTAAAATTTCAAAATTAGTTTTTGTAATGATTAATACACATATTGTAGTATAAGAAATACTTTGGCAGGGGATCAGTCCTCTGTAGAGTAACACAAACTTTAGCTTCTCTGTGATTAGCCGTTAATGAAGATTCTGACTGAGCATCTCCATTAACAGAATTAGCTGTGAAACATGATGAATGCTAAAATCTGCACCTCTTTTTGGTTTAGGACAAGGACATGTGCACCGTATGATGCAGCAGTTACCATGTTAATAGTCTACAAAGTTGAATTTTACACACGAATTCACATTCATTTAAAAAAGAGGCTACATTTTATGTTTCTAATCTCCCTCTCTATGAAAAAGTTTTGCTTTTGACAGGGTGTAGGTTAAAGTACAACACATCAACCAAAGACAAAAAAAAAGGACAACTAAATAAAACAAGTTTGCAAAAGCAGCATTTGAAAATAAGTCAAATGTATTTGAGCATAAGTGGTAATCTCTCTGGTGTCTGGACCTCTTCTAGGAATATTTTATACCCATGTGGTCAGCACAGCTCAAGCCTTAATTCAGATGGCGCCTTCGAAACTTTTCAATAAGGCTCAGCCTCTAGGACATAAACAATGCATGTCTCAACATTTATTCATCAGGAAGGCACACTCATGTTCCCATGCTGCATCTGATCTGCCATCTGTGTGTTTATCCTAAATGCATAGATGTGTCTTCATGGCAAAACAAACGAGCAAAAAATGTCAATTCTCTTGTCATTCTTGCTAAGAATGGTGGGATTCCTTGCGTATTAAATGTTGACAAAAAAACCTTAAAAAGAAACTGCAGCACTGTTTGCTGTACTCAGTGACCTCAACCGGATTAATTCTAAATAAATCTACTAATGCTAATGGATGCAAACCAGCCCTTTGCTCCACACTATCACACTTTCTATTGCAGGGCATAGCACACTTATAAGCAACATACAATACTACGTATGCTGTGCGCAGAGCAGAGGGGAGGTAAGTAAAGCATGCTCCACAAACTAAACTAAAGCTTTTTATCCAGCATTGTCTTTAACATAATTTTTCACCCACTTTCAGCACCCTGTAAATCAGCTTCTTTAGAGCAAAAAAGACCAAAAACTGATCATTCATGAAATACTGACCCAATAACTCATCACTATTTTCTTGCCACAAACTGAGATTGGATGCTTGAAAAGAGTTTCCATCAACTTAACTGTGTATACGACGTTATCCTAAGATGTTTCTTTTTTCTGAGCAAGGTTTATGACAAGTAGTCATTTGATAAGTCATAGGATTCATGCAAAGAAGGGATGATTTTCCGAGTAAGAGCAATAGCTGGTTGATGAGGCTTGTTACTTCTTTGCTGCCAGCGCTGCAAGCTGACCATCAATATCCTCCTCTGGCTGCAATGGGTGCCACTGGGCGATGGGGCGGCGCGGATTAGCCAGCATGTCTGACCAGTGCTTAAGACCCAAGCCGGTAGCCTTGCTACCAACAAAGATCTTCCCAATGGCATCGTTCTTACCGATCTTGTCGTAATCAAACACTGTGATAACCACCAAGATTTTCTGAGAATGAAGGGAAGGGAGAAATGAGAAATGTGTTTAACAGTAGTTTTACTTCAATATATATGTTTTACCTTTAACATTGAGGCTCAGCGGTTCTTAGCAATATATTTTGTAGCTCAAACTAGTACTCCAGATTAGCTAAAGAGGAACTATTATGCAAAATTGACTCTTTTTTAAGCTTTATATCACATTAAAATGTTATTACATCATTTGAGAAATGCTTGGACCTCCTATGGCATCCATTTGGGGTTTTTCTAAGAGCCTATTTAACCAAAGCTCTGCCTTGGTGCTTCAGCCCCCAGCCAAGCTTCTTCCCCACAGAGCTCCCCTCTCCTGCGCCTGCCTCACACTGATCCACCAGACAAACTGCAGCAGCAATTAGCAAACACCTGGTGGAACTGCACACCTACTGAGCTTATCAAGCTACAACGCCGCCAAGATTGTAAACGGCATCACGGGAGGACATGAAGAAGCTTTGTTGTGACGATGTGCTGAAGGGGGAGAGATGGAAAGGGCAGGAAGTTCTTGAGGAGACAGAGGCCAATTTCAAGGTGACTGATATGACTATGATGTGAAGTCAAATATCTTCTAAGTTGTTTTTAACATATACAGCATTTTCATAACAACTAAAGATAACATAATTTCTTGATCGTCCTATAAAATGGCACTATGTACTTGGAAAATACATAATAACCCCCTTCATAAATGTTTATATCCATTTAGATTGTCACTGGGACAGACATTGCCTGTTCTTGTTGAATGCCAATTTTCTTTAGTAACCAGCTTATGACTTTTGGATGTGATATTGCTTGTGTATCAAAAGTAATTACTTGGCACTTTGGACACTACAATCTAAACGCTATTTACCTCTTTAGTTAAGAAAAATATACTTTAAAAACAAACTCCAAAACTCTGTTGTGAATAACACAACCGTTAAACTAGATTAAAAGAACTGAATGCAAACATTTCACTTTAAGCCAACACAAAAGTGAAACTGAAATGTGTATTTTAAAACATGAGTCTCAATGGAATTCAGAATATCATATTTGAGTTGAACTGTACCTGCATCTGTTCCAGTGGGATTTCAAAGCTGAATGATTCATTGTAATATGGATTTAGGGTGTTCTTCTTCACAGTTGTCTTCTTTTTCTTAAGACGCTTTCCTCCCTGCAGTAGCTGGATTTTCACATAGGGATCTGGACAGCAGATCAGGTAATGAAGGAGATAATTATTTCCAAATTACTGAAAAGAAAGACTGTTTTAATATCATTAAAATATACTAATATACTTTTAAAGTTATGTTTAAACTACTAAAAAAGTTAAGGATTTCTCTAAATCACAGGTCAAGATTCCTGTGCTCTCTTACAGTATGACTCATTCGTGTCCTATTTAAAGAAGGAAAACATCTGGAAAAACATCAATCTGTATCATTCCCGGTAATTTGCAGTAATCCAAAAATAGGTTTACCAGACAAGCCACAGGCATCCATCTTCTTCAGATTCTTTGCCTCCAGGATGCAGACGGTGAGTTTTCCAGCAGTGGGGACGTAACGGAGGGAGATGCAGATGTCTCCAAGTTTCTCAGGCTGAACAGCCACCAACAAGAACAGAATAATGACAAGCAGACACACGCATCAGAAAACTACAAACTGCAAGTGTATAACAAACTCATTTAAATATAACTGTCTCCCCCATCTTGTCTGGATTTTCTTTTGACTTTTGTTGTTTGAACTGATTCTGTCCTGCTCAAACTTCTCTCTTTACTTATGTAGTTACATTTTTGCATTCAATCTAGTTTCCCCCATAGTTTTTCCATAGTTTATCTGGTGAAATTTACTTCCTGTATTATTTTAAAGCACGTCTTCTAGTTGTACTCTGTCGCCCATCCAAACTTTTAAGGTATATTTATTGTTCTTTAATTTCATTCCTTCTACTCTAGCTTAAGTTTAATCTCTTTAGGTTTTTGTTTAATTTGAATGTTCAGACTATTATTAAGATGTGAGTGTTCTAAAACTGTAGGTTGCCTGGCTAAGACTTAATACAAAATACAACATGTTAGCATGCTATTAAATAAAAAAAAACATTTCCCATGGTTGGGTTAATCTGTAAGACGAATCATTTTCTAAAATAAACACACTCTTTAACAAATCAATTCAAATAAGCTGCTAAAGTGCATCATAAATTTTCTGCTGCGTGAAGCTTTCACCACCGACTGTACATCTGTTTTTGTAACACCAGTGGGTTTTTGCAGCACATTTGCATATAGAAGACAGAAAACAGACAGACTCAAATGGGACCTAATTTAAACAATTTATGGTGTCATGGAGAAGATTATTTTATGTGCATCAACATTTTGTGAGTTGTTCCTAATACTTGCATTAACAGAAGCATTCTGTTTCATATATTGACATTTTAGATAATTATTGAAAACAGAATATATTACGATCATGGCCACGGTTTTAAAAAAGTCTTATAAAAGTTCAATATCCAGAAACCTACCTCCTCTTGGTCGGCGCTCTCCAGGTCCCGCCATTCTTCAATGGGACGTCCGAGGTCAATGGTATTCATGGGCAACTTCACTTCCCCAATGACGTCATGCTTGGAAAATCTGTCATAGTCGTACACTGACATCATCAGCGTCTTACCTCCCAGTTCCTCATAGGGCACCTGAGTGAAAGAAACAGTGTAGGTTTCAAAGCAGTTATCTCACCATTGTTTTCTGTAGAGTTCAAGAAATAAATGTTAATGTGGTCAAAATTCATACTATGTGTGTTTTACCAAATGTCATGTCACTAAATCAATAAATTAAGAAAACTGAAAATACACATGAAAATATAACAAAATGATTTAGTACAGAATGAGTAATGGCATTCTCAAATGTTCTTAGCAAAATAGTTAAAAATTAAAATGAGGAATAAAAAACTGTGTCCATGTGCATACTGAAGCAGTTTTATGTCCAAAAAGTGAATTACTTTGGCTCTCTGAAGTTGTCACAGAAAAATAAAAATTGTGCCACTGGTCATTTTGTTTTTTACCCCTGAAAGAGCAAGCATTTTGATTCTAGCTGTGCTTTTATTCGTTTTGGATTTGCAAATTGGTTCAGCTGCCAGCATGACTTAATGCTGCACTGCGGGGGTCGTTAGTAAATACAGCAGAGAAAGCCGAAACGGGCTCAGGGATCTAAGGACATTTCTGATAATGAGGGGACAGTTTGGTGAGACAGCTTCTGTATAAAAATACTAAGTGACTAAACTCAGCCACTGTCTTCTTGCTGTTGCATCTTATCAAACCATAGAAAACTTACCTTGAAAACAAATGTCTCGTTGAAGACAGGATTCAGAGTTTTCTTGTGCACCTTTGTGTCAAACTTCTTCTTCTTGTCAGGGAAGAGAAGGACCCTGACGTAAGGGTCGGAGGTTCCACCGGAGTCCATTGACATGAGATCTGCAGCTTGAAGGATGCCAACTGTCAGCTGTTTATGACACGAAGAAGAGAAATGATGAACACAGAGCAGTTGTTTCTCTTGATTTTTTTAGTAACTCAACTGTTTTTGTATGTCCTTGACCCTGTCTAAATCTATAACATGATATAGTCATTCACCTAATGTGGATCTTCATTAAATGTGAACACCTAGAAATGACTGAAAGAACGATTAGTCCGTTCTTAGATTACATAGTGAATTCAGAAGTGACAACCACATACCTTTGTGTTTTCAAAGTCATAATCTATGGAGTACTGGAGTTTCCCCAGTTTTTCTTGCTCTTTCTCCTCCTCCTCTTTTTCCTCCTCTGTCATTCCGGTCTCACCTTCTTCTTCATCATCGTCGTCCTGTTGTTTCTGTTGTGTGAAGGTGACAAGATGAAACACTGAATGAAATACTATTAAACTCTGACTTGCAACACAGGGATTCCCCATAACCATCAGCATGCCACAGACACTGGAGCTCCAGGAGGTTTTACATGGGAGATACATGTTTTGGTTAGGACTTACCTGCACAAGTCCTCATGATCAAAACAAAGGACTTATAGTTTCAAAGTGAAAAAAAAAGTTTGTTGATTACAAATGAGTGTCTACTTTTTTTAGTCCTTCACTCCTCATCCTCTGTGTTTTTGGTCCAGTGGGTAACTCTTTTGACATGCTTGAGCAGGACAGTGACAGCCAGAGTTAGTGGAGGTTTTGCATGCTAGTTCCACTAAGGGGGGTAGAAAAAATGCCAGAACCTTTCACTCAACTCAGAAAAAATAGAGTTCTCCAGTTTGTAAAATTTTAGATATTACCAGATGAACAGGCTGAAGCAATTTTAAATGAACCCCAAAGGAACTAGCTTACAACAGCATCACCAGTGCATTTAATAAAGGCAAACAGGATATTCTGAGCTTTATATTACATATGCTAAACTTTTAAAAAAAGATATATAGCAGCCAAGGTAAACATAGCCAGTTTCTAGAAACCATGCACACATGTTGTCTTAATCACAAACATTTATATAGATTGTGACTGGATTAGTGCTACCTGACAGTTAAGCCTGCTTTGGAGACTTAGATATGCACTGAAGATGTCTTTAGAAACCTGGATATGCTATTGCAGTTCTTTCTGAAGCACACAAGTTCCAGAAAATATTCGCATGGTAATGATTAAATGGTTTGAGTAATTAATGGATTTTTCAGGTTTTATCAGTAAAATGTAATAGATCCCCTGACTTAATCCCATCTAGGATGGATGAAATCACACAGATGGACAGATTACAACAGGAGTGAGAAATATTGTTAAATATTTTGAATAAAATCTTTTTTATTTTAACATCAGCCATTTAGTTAACTGTTGTAGTGAAAGTGGGTGATACAATCAGATTAACAAAAAAGATTAGAGCATCTTCTAAATGTGGTAAATCAGTCATTTTATAATTCCAGATACACAAAATAGTCAACTAGAAAACATCCAAAACAACTGCCAACTTAATGCTCCATGTTTAACTTCCATTAAGAGATGGTTGTAAGTGACACTCTGGAACAGACTATATTATTGAAGATATTAACTTAAGTGAAAGACTGTAAACAAGGAAAATAAGGACTCTATACATGTTTATGGTTTCTAGAAATGTAAAAGTGAAAAACATCCTCTCAGACAAATTGAAGATTATTAGTCCCTGAAATAAGGCAGGATTATACTCTCCTCACTCATTCAAGATTTAGAATACATACCAAGTTTGAAGCACCTTCAGCTCTTGTTTAACTCATTACTTATGTGGCTAAAAATGCCTCATCTCTATCACAATAAACTTCTAAAGAAAATATTTTGCTGCAAAGTTATTTTTGTGACCGAGTAAACACATTCTTGTCAGAGTGACCGTTAGATGTCTGTCTCTATAAGAATCAGCATCAAAGGTTTTTTGAATAGCTTGTCATGCAGTTTCATCATCACCATTTCCATGTCTCCCAAACAACCAACCATGCCCTTCATCACATGCACAGATTAATAGTGTTAACGGTGTCTTGCACGTCATTTTGTGAGTTACAGTTACATTGTCCAATGAACAATGTGTTAGATGGTTAGACTCTCCTCTCCTGGGTTTATGGAGGACATCATAGCTTTCCCATCATTACATTCTCAGGCTATTACGACAGAATTAACACAACAAAAAGAGGGAGACAACGGCAGCAAAGGAAGCTACGACTTTCATTCCATGAAACCCACCTCCGCCCTTGAGGCAGAAGGTATCAACACGAGCTATCCACCTACCGTAGAGCAGGGGTCCACCACAGTCAAGAAACACGAGGCACACATAAGACAGACACAAAGCGGAAAAAAGGAGGAGAGCAGAGAGAGGAAGAGATTCAACTCACAAGACACCAAACACACAACAAAGAAAGAGGCAATCAAGACCACCACAACCACAGTTAGAAGGAGAAATGACACACTTGATATGAGGACTGTAGACAAATCTGACTGCTAAATCAAAGTAAATGGATCACACAGAACTGGTGATATAAGCTCATTTGTCCTCTTTTTCAGTTAAGGAATTTTTTTTTTTATGGCTAACCAAACAAAATTTCCCGATATGGTGTCTCCTATTCTTTGCCATCTATAAATAACGTGTGTCATTTTTCACCATGAGGTCACAATGGAGTACGTCACATTTTAAAACAACAACACAACATCAATTAAACGGAGGGGACGAGAGCTCTCCTTGTGTCCTCTACTGCCTGGCCTAATAGAGCTGCTGGTGAAAAATCAAACGGAGTTAGCCAGACTTATTCCGTGCCATAAAATTCAGAATTTACAAGAGAAAACGTAACAAAGTGAAATGGATAAGAAAAGAGGAAGATTCCAACTTAATGCTACCCTGACTTTTAGGGGTGCAGGAAGCTCGATCCGTCATACCTCACCACCCTGCATGTTCTTCATGTTAAAGCCGTCCTTGCCCTTCTTTCCTTTCTTGTTCTTCTTCTTCTTGCAGCAGCATTTTTTGATTATGCAGAAGCAACAAGTGAGGACGAGCAATGCTGCCACCACAGCGATAGCAATCAAAGCCCATGGAGGAACTGGTTCAAGAAGCAAAGGTGCAAAATTAGAATTCGATTGAAGACTTTTATACTTTTATGCCATTGTAGTGTGACTTACGTGGGATTTTATCGATTTCATTTAAGAATTTGCTTTTAATCTCTTCAAACATGTCATTCTTGCTGATCTCTGTGTTGTTGGAGCCTGAAGTGTCCGGTGCAGAGGTGGAGGCTGAGACTGGGGAGGGAGCCATTGTCACAGTGGTGGCACTTGTTGGCTCTGCAGCGGCAACAGCCTGGGGCTGTCTGAACAAGTTGAACTTCATTGTGAAAGACTAGGGGCTTTGTCCCTGAAACACATACAATAAGCAAAGAAATCATTTATGTGCATAGTGGCAAAAGGATTAAAGGTGCATTTTGCAAACTTTTGGGAAAATAAATGCGTTTGTCTGTGTTGAACAGGTTCCAACTTTTCAGCTTCAAAGTCCTTTATCATAACATTTACATTGGAAAGGAAGGCATTGGTGAGTCTAAATATAGGGAATAAGTCATTTATAAAGAATTGTAGCACACATTGTTTTTTTATCAATCCTGATAACTGTCACAAAAAAATTTACTGATTTTATTTTGTCTTCTCAATTTATTGAGTCCATTTAACACCCCTCCCTGCATTAGTCTTTCATGTTCCACAGGGTGAGTCCTATCCGCAGCTGAACCAGTAATGTTAATCTTAGCTCCAGCATGTAAAATAATGCTTCTGATGTTATTTTTTAAAAAATCACAATGCCATAAATGCTTAAATTTTAAAAGATTATCAACTGCAAAAAAAAAAAAAAACAAAACAGTTCCATCTATACTTATTAGAAAATGCATCACAATGCATGCATGCACAGTCACATAACTATAATGTATAACAGAGAGGGCTTGAAATGCAAGCTTTGAGATCTGATGTCCAACAACTTTTATATGCGTTTCTGCTTCAACACACCTGATTCAAATAATGAGGTCATTAACAGAACTCTGGATAGCTTGGCAGAGAAAGTGATTCAACCATTGATTCAGGTGTATTCAACCAGGAAGACATGTAAAAGTTACAGGATGCCTGGATTTGAAAACCCCATGGATATACTATTCACAAAAATGGAAATTTGTAAATAAATTAGCTTTAAATCTCATATAGTCAGTCAAACAGCGTTTTCTCCATCCCACCGGATGGCAGACTGAAACTCAGCTGTTTTATTTTTCTGTTTTTCTTGGGTCACTTTATCTTATCTTGCTTTTAGTTGTTATTCAAACTTAATTTTAGAAACAATGTGATTTTTTCTTTAAAGCCACAGAATTTAGTGACGTTTTGACTTTATCATGTATCTGAAAACTAAATATTTGATTTTCTGAGGAGGAGCAAAGGGAAGATGTTCCTGTTATGCTAAACCTAAGGACCTGCCAGACTGAAGGTCTCTAATGGTGTCAACAATTTCTAATTTCTATGTAGTGAAATATTCAACACAACTGTCTTTGAGTTAAACGTATCGGTTTTATTTATTTTTTTACTAAAGTATAATTCAGTTTTGTGTTTAGTTTTAATAAGAAACCTTTTTCACATGAAAATATCTGTATCAGTTTTATTGCGTGCAAGCTGTTCAGTTCTGATTAGTTTTATGTCAAACAACATATCATAATATTTTGACCCTAAATCCAGAAACATCTTTAAAACTGTAAAGACTCAACAATCAATTAACAGCTGGCGATGGATGGGTGGCAGACTCATGAAGCACACACTAAAGTGGGGCTACTCTTAAAAGAAGTCTTTGACAAATTAATATAAAAATGTACATGATTATGTTGCAAAATAACAAGATCTGATTGGACTTACTGGGACAAGTAAGTCCCTTACTGGAGGATTTCCTCCCAGCCTCCAGTAAGCCTTCATTATTATTAATTCTCTTTGGGCATGCCAGTTTGTGACAGTGATACTTTATTAAAACGTGCTGCTGAGTCTGAATGTGCCAGGGTTCTGCTGTCTAATTGAGAATCGTTGTTTAGTTGCACTGCAAAAAATATAGCTTCAGATAACAGAGTATCTTGCTGCATCATGGTTCTTTAATTGAAAGCAGAGGTAACGAAGATAATCAAGAGGAAGTACATGGTGCAAACTAACGAGTTGTTTCTCTTTTTGGTGGTCATTCACAAATACTACTGACAAATGCCCTTATTTCACTGCAGGATGATACATACTGCAGATTGTCTGAACAATATGATGTGGATGCCACTTTTCAGCTGTCGAACTCACCACAAGCCCAACCAAGCAGTGAAGAATAGCTGACAATTTATTCTTGAGCTATACTGCCTAGAGGTAAATTGCAACAATTTTAAAATAATTCATATTCAAGCAAGCACAAAGAAAATACATTCTTTGTTTTGCTTTCTAATAATGATCCTAAAGAAGTTGTTGAAATTTATATGATTGTAAAAGTAACTGCATTTGATAGCGCTAAGAAAATATGTTAAAAAACAAAAAAAAACAAAACAAAACAGCCGAGACAGAAATCACAAGAGTTAGAGAGTTTCTTTTAGATTTTTTACTTGCTTGGCAGCAAGGAGAAAATGCAATGAGCTACACAGTTCATAGGTCAGAACATTCTCTGATCTTGCTTAAATACATTGTCTATGCCTGTGCAATGATGGAAAGTGGGTGTGTTGCAGAATTGCAAAAAACACCTGGCAGAGGCAGTTCTTCATCTCAGTTTCACTTTATCCAGCAAATGTCATGCTGCCAAGACTGACTGTGTGGAAACATAAGGTTAAATGATCATGAGGGAAAATAAACAACACATGTGTAAATGACAAATCAAAAACAATGTAAACATTAAATTGAATTGACAATTAGAAGATAACATAAAATGATGATCATGAAAAGACATTTCTTGACAGATAGGTGTAATCAAATGGGAAAAAAGACACAATTGGAAAAAAAAAAGAATACTGTTAGAATTTGACCACATGGGGTTGAATGTGTGAATGAGTGTATATAATTTAAGCTCTAAGAATATTTTCATCCTTAGGAATCTACCAGAAATAGTTTTCATTTCATTAAAGGAAAGTTTTCTGCTCATTTAATGACATAAAGACGTTGAGTACTTTAACTTGCTTGTGATTCAAATTGCCTAAACACTTTTCTGAATGTCCCCACTGAGGGACAGTAAAGGTTATTTATATTATGCATTTATTTCTGTTCTATTCTCAGAGTTCATAATTTAAGTTAGTGAGTGTTGACAGAAGCAGTGTGGTGTCGGAGGACATCAGATCAACAAAATAAAGTGAACCATCTGTATGCTAAAAACAATCAGAATATTGCTTCCGCTTTATCGCTTTACTGGCCATGAATCAATAGGTATTGCATTCCCAAAATGTGTATTTCTGTGTAAAGTATCTCTCACAACAATGGATGATCCAAAGTCTAATTCATATTTGTCTTCTGTACAGCATGGACATGTGATCTGGGCTCACAGATCATTGTTGCTAAGCAATCCTGACAGTTTCCATCAGCAACCCAGAATTGCTCACAACCTGCCCATAGCTGAGGTGACCAGCCTGTCAAATAACCACCTGGATTAAGGCCAGAACACAAATCAGTGATCAAACAGTGGGCATGGAGATGATATGAATGCAGAGTTCTGTCACTAAGCTGTTTTGTCTCCAGGTTGTGAATGGAGCTCCAGATTCAAACCAACTTCTTTCTAAACATATTTTGTATCTTCAGTGTACATCCACCATGAAAACATCACCTTTGACATTTTGTAAACAAGCAAGGAAAACCGATATTATGGATCTAGTGCGGGGATGCTCCGTTTTCAGATTTCTATCACTTAAATCACAAGCTTTTTAAAATGTTATTATAAAAAAAAGCATACACCAAAAGAAGTTATAACCTTTTTCATTTATGTAATAGTCTTTTGTCTCTGTTTCATTACCACTCGCTCCATACCTTCCTATGTTTTCACTGTCTGTGACCACAAGTCAGCGTCACTCAGTGCAGGAAAGAAAAACACTCTGCCACATCGTCATTGATAAAAATGCTCAGGTACGGCGGATGCAGTCATACATGAATACTTTTGAATCACATAAACTATTTTCTATATTCTGATTACATTCATGTCATGCGTTGCTACCGTATTAAATCAAATCAAGTGAACAGTGCTGATCAAAAGACAACTCACCATTTAGATGAGGTATTGCCCCTGTGAAGTGGCCCATTCAATGAGTGTTTGGGATCCAGTTCCTCAGAGCTGTGGTAACATAGTCTGATCTCTCCCATTAACAGAGACTGCAGTCTCCTCTCACTTCTCTCCACTGCAGCAATACACCTCCTCCTCCTCCTCCTCCTCTGTCCAATGCTCACAATCTCCCCCATATTCCTCCCTCCCATCACACACCTCCCCACTTCTACTCTTCTTTAGCCTCTATGTACTTATGCACGCAACCTCTTTACCTCTTTCTCCCCAACCATCTCTGCTTTCCCCAAACCTCGTTTGTGATGCTGCTCACACAGCTGATTGCAGCATACCACTTTTGTCTGGGATTGGAGGGCAGTTGTAAGAGATCAATAAGCACAAGCCATGGGATGAGGGGCATCTGAGCACGGCTACAGTTTACAGAAATGAGCAAAGAAAACAAGCAAAATATACATCAGGAACGCTGACGAACTCCGAAGGCCAACAGACTGTGCAACACCAGCCCTACTAATGGCATTACATTAAGCTGATGTAATTAATTGTATTGTAACAATTGGTCTTAGGAATGTGATTTAACTCGCCACAGAGACATCTCTGTGTCATGATGCAAAACAGCTGAAAAGGAAGAAATGGAAAGTTTCCAGTCAGTCAATCAGAGGAATTACAATTTATGCTAAACTGAGCAGCCAATATTCAGATAAAACAATTAATTTGTGAAGCACTGTATCTGTGACCCACAATCTTATAAACTAACTGTACAAATGTTAAAAACTGAAATTAAGTTTGACTGTGGCAAATTATTGACTATCTTCCTTTGTTTTCAGCCTCAAAAATAAAAGTTTAACATCCATCATGCCCAGTGATGCACATGTCTATTTTTCCCTGGCCTGGAATACTGGCTTGATGTTTCCTTTTAAGTCTCCAAATTTGATTTTGAATGATTATCTTGGATTAGATTGAGAATTGGATTAGATAGATTAGATGACGATTAGATAGAGGTACTAACTTTAAAAAAATAAATAAAATCCAAATTAATTCTGATGCATTTCTTAATTATTAATAAAAAAAAATATTTCTCAGCCCCTCACCTGTGGGTCAGAGCCAATCAAAGAAAACTGGCTCTGTTTTGGTTATGTGCATCTATAGTCATTTCTTAACAGAGGTTATTTTGAACATTACAAAGTCCTTTTCTGTTCTAGCGTTCATCCTTTAATGCTGTTTGTCTGAAAACCTCCCTATCTCTGCTCTCTTTGGGGAAATACCACGGTGTGTGCACAAGCTGAGCTGACAGCTGGTGGACGGCTGCATAAGGCAGCATGTTCCATCTCAGGTTATGATGTAATATTCCCTTTCTGCCAGAAGAGGGCATTAATCTCAAGTAAAACTGCTGCATCACAGAGCAGGATTTATTTTTTAATTTTTCTGGAGGGAAGAGCAAAGTTGAAGACATTTATCATCTATGTTTTCTCCACGGTTTGTTTTTGAATTACAAACGCACTTAGCATTGTCTAAAGTGACTAGAGAACACTTAAAATATTCACTTTTTTACTTCAGGGAGCATCAAACACGTAGTACCAGATTCAGTTATGAATCAACAAGAAATGCAACGGATGATTCCAAATGAAAAGATATTTAGCCATTTTATTCAGGAAACACAGCCCGACTTCACAAAGTTAGATAATTCAGTTGCAAGTTCCATTTATGCCTCTACCCAATTTGCGCTAACAGGGCAGGAGTTGTCATCATAGCAGAATCAGATGCTGTTCACAGTTACCACATAGCCACTCTCCAAGCTCTGCATGACAAATCCGCAGACATAACTACATGCATAAAAACTACAGCCAGCAAGCACCTGTGCTGAGTGGTGCAGGGACATTTGGGTTGAGAAGACTTGTCTCCTCTGAGGCAGCAGAAAGGCATGTGGAAAATACTGCACCTCTCACAGCTCCTGCAGGGAGTGCTGCAATGCAGGGGAGTATCGGAGAAATGGAAAGCTGCAAGGGAGGTTTTCCAAAAGTCAGTCCCTCAAACTCCTAAATTCAAGTCTAATTTCTTTGTGTTCTTTTGTCATTTTGTTTATTTCTGTCTAGATTTTACCGTCAGATAGTGTTATTTTCATCACATAGCCCACACACACTTTCACGCATGATTAAGTCAGCATCCATTCACTGGCCAGTCATCACTGCAGTAGTAAGTAGGAAGCATCACATGGTTATAGTTGGCTTTTTTGACTTTTTTTCAATAGGATTCATAGCTATGTTGACAAAACTTGATTTTTTTAAGATT
>NW_006799957.1:1246027-1267242 GCF_000485575.1 Poecilia formosa | reverse complement strand
ATTTCTTAACAGAGGTTATTTTGAACATTACAAAGTCCTTTTCTGTTCTAGCGTTCATCCTTTTATGCTGTTTGTCTGAAAACCTCCCTATCTCTGCTCTCTTTGGGGAAATACCACGGTGTGTGCACAAGCTGAGCTGACAGCTGGTGGACGGCTGCATAAGGCAGCATGTTCCAACTCAGGTCATGATGTAATATTCCCTTTCTGCCAGAAGAGGGCATTAATCTCAAGTAAAACTGCTGCATCACAGAGCAGGATTTATTTTTTAATTTTTCTGGAGGGAAGAGCAAAGTTGAAGACATTTATCATCTATGTTTTCTCCACGGTTTGTTTTTGAATTACAAACGCACTTAGTAGCATTGTTTAAAGTGACTAGAGAACACTTAAAATATTCACTTTTTTACTTCAGGGAGCATCAAACACGTAGTACCAGATTCAGTTATGAATCAACAAGAAATGCAACGGATGATTCCAAATGAAAAGATATTTAGCCATTTTATTCAGGAAACACAGCCCGACTTCACAAAGTTAGATAATTCAGTTGCAAGTTCCATTTATGCCTCTACCCAATTTGCGCTAACAGGGCAGGAGTTGTCATCATAGCAGAATCAGATGCTGTTCACAGTTACCACATAGCCACTCTCCAAGCTCTGCATGACAAATCCGCAGACATAACTACATGCATAAAAACTACAGCCAGCAAGCACCTGTGCTGAGTGGTGCAGGGACGTTTGGGTTGAGAAGACTTGTCTCCTCTGAGGCAGCAGAAAGGCATGTGGAAAATACTGCACCTCTCACAGCTCCTGCAGGGAGTGCTGCAATGCAGGGGAGTATCGGAGAAATGGAAAGCTGCAAGGGAGGTTTTCCAAAAGTCAGTCCCTCAAACTCCTAAATTCAAGTCTAATTTCTTTGTGTTCTTTTGTCATTTTGTTTATTTCTGTCTAGATTTTACCGTCAGATAGTGTTATTTTCATCACATAGCCCACACACACTTTCACACATGATTAAGTCAGCATCATTCACTGGCCAGTCATCACTGCAGTAGTAAATAGGAAGCATCACATGCTTATAGTTGGCTTTATATAAATCACTTTCAGAATTTAACTCTGTCATTTTGTGTACACTTGAGGGGTTGTTATGAAACGTACTATAAGTGTGATTTTTTGTTGCTGTTTGCTTTTTGACTTTTTTTCAATGGGATTCATAGCTATGTTGACAAAACCAGATTTTTTAAAAATTGCTACTCCAGCAAGCTACATAATCACTACTGGATGTATTCATGAAACTTTCAGAAGCAGAGTTTTTATGCATAATGTGTTTCATAAACCATTAAAAACTATTAATAAAATGCCTTGGATAATAAAATATTCTTTTAAAAACAAAACAAAAAATAGAAGAAAATGAGCAGAAAGGAAGATAAATGTAATTACCATTAAATATTTACATGCTGCTGCCCCAATAAATTAAATGTATCAATAATGGAAATAAATTAACTTTTTAACTTTTTATTTATTTTTTTTAATTTGTGTGTTTTTCTTACTATGAACTTAGATATTTTAACTTCTTGGTGAAATGGAAAAAACCCTTTTGTCCTGACCACTGTTACTGTGACGATGTGGTGCACTGGCTATATACTATAGGTCAACACACACAAGACTTAAACATGCACACACTTCAGCAGCAATTAAAACCAAGCAGCAGCTACGGACAATGTAGTTCTTATGAGCTGAGATCGAACATGTTGCTAGTTGTAGCTCTTATTCAGAATTCAAACAAGCTCAAACTAAATAGAACAGTTATCCTGATTATATCTTGGCACAGCAACAAACCTAACCAGCTAAAAATTAGAAAAAATAACGCCTCCTTTAGTCATTGATTCAGAATTTGACATATGCTTCTGAGATGTTTTATACAATTATATTTAAAAAAAAAAACCCTGCAAAAATGAACATTCACAACCCAACTAAGCCGCTGATTGGTAAGATTCAATCTAGTACTCAAGGATATTAATTTGTCCCTGAAGCACTCTGAATTGATCTGTTAACAAATATTGATATTTTCCCTTAAAGTATTGTTGAGGTTAAACAGTCCCCATTCAAACACAGTGAGGTTGAAAAATATCTTAAATATATGAAGTTGAAATTCAAGCAGAAATGTATTTACAGTCGTCAGGGTATGAGGTTGAAAAGTAACCTCTGTTTCCAGCTCATCCATTTGTCAACAACAGTTTTTTGTTGTTGTTTTTTTTTTTTTTTACATATGTACAACTTTCTATTTAGTTGTTGCTTTTGAAAACACGTAGATAGTTGCAGCATCTATAAACATTTTGTCTGTTGTGGAAAGACTCAACAAGCATCCTAACATCAGAAAATTGCATCCTTGCATTATTGATATTGGTAATTTTACTACTTTGAGATCCATATGTTTTAAATTCCAGATCCAAGAAAAACTTATTCTGCATCATGACTACTTGGTGTTTTTCATTGTTGTATACTCCTGTCCCTGTTCTATTGTATCTTTTCCATGTTGTAGACTTTCCTGCTGCATTTTAATTATCTGTCCTCCTGGCATGTTTACCTTCCCCCAGATGACCACAAAAAGCTCAGACTTGATCAAAATTTTATGACTCTTTGATTGTGTTGCACACATAGTGAATTAAGTTCTGAGAGGCTTCATCACCAGAGCCACAGCTATTGACAATTCTTCTCTAGCACCAGTCATAAACAGAAATCTCCTCCACTCGAAGCCCTCAGAGTAACGAGCTCTACTGATTTCACTTGAACAAGAACACAAAGACCAACTCCATCAATTCTGCAGGCATCCATCAGCATTTGTAAAACATTTACTGACTTCTTAGTTTCTTAGGTAGTCAATGTATAGGTTCAAAACCATCTGACCTTTGTACATAATGTGCAAGGATGCATAATGAGATAAATGTCGATAAATCGATGTCCATATTTATTTCAGCTGTTTGTGTTTGAGGACAGTTTTATGGACCATCAAGGAGCACAAGTCATCTTCAAATACAAAACGTTCTTTAGAATAGAATGAAGAGTCCTTTACAGATGATAGTATTGACTTTCTCCTTTTTTTTCTTGACAGAGGTCAATAATGTCATAAGACGCATTTGTCCATCAATCTGTCATAACTTTGTTTCTGGCTCTCCACCCTCTCAGTCTCTGAAGATGTTTGAATCAGTGACTCAGTCTAACATCTCATCTTTACTTCCTGCAAAATAAAATAATCTACCCGTCATAAATTATGTCTGTTGTGTGTTTAAAAAGGTTTGTCCTGCTACTGGCTGCTGTATTGTAGAACTGCACAATGCTTCACCTTTAACAGGCATGTTCTATTAAGCATGAGACATTTTTGGATCAGCTCAACTTAAAATTTACAGACCTATCTCCAAGTTTCCTTCTATGCCAAAGCTTCCTTAAAAAGTATCGGAAGAATAACTAATTTATTTTCTGGAAAAGCATGACATCATGACAACCTAGAAACATAACTGAATGACATTCAGCTGTTCTTTTAAGGCAACTAAACTAAACATTTTTTTAGTAAGATCAGAGACTCTGTGACAACTTCTTGTAGATGAGCCTTAGTTGTGCTCCTCAAAACTGAATAGCTTAGATCAAGTAACTCTTTGGTGTATTTGATCTTGTCAGTCAAACCAAACCTCCAAAAATGTGATATTTTTGATTGTGTCATGTCAGTGTGGTCCCATTCATGAGAATGAATCATAAGCTGTTGTTTTCAGTTCAGGAATAGTTTGAAGCTTCAAGCGCTGGTGTCAAAAACAGGATTAGAGATGAATGTTTAAGATTTGATCTTTTCTTGTCTTAAGTATAAAAACCTTTTATCATTTTGAATAAGAACAATCTTAATCAATTAGTCCAGAATGCTGCTGCAAGGCTTTTAGCTAACACACAAGACAGACATTCACACTACTTTTACAGTTTTTCCTGTACAGATCCATTCAATAAGTTAGAATATTATTTAAAGGTCCACTTATTTTAAGAACTTTATCTCTGAGTGAAGCACATTATATAGATTAGTTCCACACAGATGGATGTATTAAAGCCTTTTCTTCTGATAATTAGGGTAATTTTCACTTAATGAAAACATGACGTGACTCTCCCTCCTGAGCTGTGGATCTCTGCAGCTCCTCCAGAGAACCAATGGTTCCTTTCTGATATATGCTCACCTTGACCCACCTGTCATTTTAGTTTGATAAACCTCAAGTGTGTATACAGTGGCAAAATATATAAAAAACTTTTGCAGCTCAAACATCCATTTAGATTGGATATGTGTGAACTCTGTAAGACAGATCACCTGTAAAGCATCATGCAGGTGAAGCTGGTAGCATGAACAAACCTACAACCATCATTCCACTCATAAACTACACAAAAAAACAATATCATAACATCAGTGATCTCTTGGAAGAATGTCTGGAATGTAAGATTTTTTGTTTTATTTGTTTATTTTTATTCCATTTTCATTGAACAAATAAGTTTAACAACTTCAGTAGGCGTGCCTGTGTTGGAGGAATTGTAGTGTGATGAGGGAGAGCACACAGGTTTGCTGGGATTGTCCAGCAGTCTACTATTGCACTACAGGGAGGATATAAAAGTAGATATTTAAAAATTAATGAGCACAGCTATTCCAACTAACCCTTTGGCGTTTTTATTGAAAGTACCAACCCAGAATGTTACTGGAGAAACAGATATACTCCTTACATTGTTTGTTGCAAGAAGAACATGACCATTACCAGGAATGCATTCTTTTACAATGCAAACCCCATATACCGACCTGGTAATACAATGGAGTACATAAAAGAAAAAATGTAATATGTTCTTGCTGCTTGCAAGAATATACTGCAGTAATATTTGATTATCCAATCTCTTAAATAATAATAACAGGCTCTGCAATTGAGGTAATGCTTTGCTTGAGGAAATGTTCAGCAGCTTTTGTTAGATCACTGATGTAAATAAACAAACTTTGGGAAAAAATGCAGGGTTGACCAGAAAGCAAATGCTCCCTGCCAAACTGCATGACTAATCTCCGCCCAGTGTGTTGACAAATGCTAGCTCAGCAACACAACATGATCTTAAATGTGATTTAGTATTTTACGTTTAGTCTGGTACAAGGTTTATTTTGAAAACAATCAATTACCACCTTTACCCAATGTTTTAAGGGCATCTTTGAGAAGACGCTTAAAGTAGTTGTGTGTTATAAATATTACCATTATTAAACATTATCGTGCTAACGATAACACGTGCATTATCGTGTTAAACATTATATGCTCCCACTGGCTCAGGTTATAACAGGAAATAGGATCAGCTACCATAACTACGCGGATGATACACAGCTCTACATCACAATGTCACCAGGTGACTCTGAACCCATCCAATCACTGAACAGATGCTTAGAACAGATAAATGTGTGGATGTGCCAAAACTTTCTCCAGCTGAACAGAAACAAAACTGAAGTTATTATCTTTGGACCTAAAGAGGAGCGAACTAGAATCAATGCACAGCCTCAGTTATTACAAATGAAAACCAAAGATCAGCCCGAAACCTGGGAGTAGTGATGACCTCTGACCTGAACCTTCAGAGCCACATTAAGACAGTCACAAAGTCGGCCTTCTATCATCTGAAGAACATCTCCAGGATTAGAGGACTAATGTCTCAGCGCGATCTAGAGAAACTCATCCATATGTTTATCTTTAGCCATATTGATTACTGCAACAGCGTCTTCACAGATCTGACTAATAAATCAATCAAACAGCTGCAGCTGATCCAGAAGCTGCTGCTCGTGTTCTCACTAAAACCAGGAAGATAGAGCACATAACACCAGTTTTAAAGTCCCTACACTGGCTCCCTGTAGCTCAAAGAATAGACTTTAAAATACTGTTGTTAGTTTATAAATCACTGAACGGTTTAGCACCACAATACCTTAAAGATCTGTTATTGCTGTACCAACCATCTAGACCCCTCAGATCTTCTGGTTCTGGTCTGCTCTGCATTCCCAGAATCAGAACCAAATGAGGAGAATCAGCCTTCAGCTTCTATGCACCACAGATTTGGAACAAACTTCCAGAAAACTGTAAAACAGCTGAAACACTGGGTGCCTTTAAATCTCAACTTAAAACCCATCTGTTTAGAGTTGCGTATGGCTAAATTAGGGTTAGAGTGCGGGTTTTGATGTCTTCAATGTTTTTATCTTTACTTTTTATCTATTTATTAATTTCTTTTTATTTCCCTTTCTCACTGTTTACATTTTAATGATATAAAGCCCCCCGGAAAACGTCCCAGTTAAACGACATTTAACTAAAGTCCTACGGGCTTTAGGGTCCCAGTTGACGGCGTTTCAACTAACACAATAACGACAGAAACGTAAGTGAATTCTACGTGACCAAAGTCCCAGAGGGTTAGAGTCCCAGCTAAACGACGTTTAACTGAAGTCCTAAAAGGGGGGCGGGTTTTAATGTTTTTATCTTTTTTAATCTTTTTTTTTTTTCAAAATTTATTTCTCTTTCTCACTGTTTATTCAATGTCACATGCTGTTTTTATTTTAATTATGTAAAGCACTTTGAAATGCCTTGCTGCTTAAATGTGCTACACAAATAAAATTAGATTGATTGATTGATTGATTGATTGATTGATTGATTGATTGATCTTGAAAACTGAAGCTATGACTTGTTTAATTTTACCATTGTTTTATAAATCTAGTTTCTTATTAATGTATGTATATTGCAATTGTTTCCAACAAATATATGTAAACAACAACAACAAAACATATTTGTTCAATGGTAAAAAGAAATATATATTGTAAAGCTCTGCAGTTTCTGATCTTATTGATTATAAACTGTGTATGTAAGTAAATATATGACAAAGGAAATGATCAGAATAATGTGGATTTAAAAGCTCCAAAACTCCCACAATCCTGGCAGAAGAATCTATTGACAGGTTCTCCAAGTGAACTGTTTTGCCAACATGCAATTTGCAAAGTGTGGCCAAGAACCACGCATTGCACGAAGCTCTGAAAACAGAACCTCTTTACTGAATCATTGTGTTGGCAGCATTATGCTGTGGGGATACAACACACCTTATTCTCTACCAAAGCTGATAAAGATTTCTTGTACCGTCTGAAATTTGTTTTTATACCGTAGAAATGAATGCCCAATACACTTTAAAACACTTTTAACAAAATATTCATTCATTCATGCATTCTTTTTCACATTATAATTGCATGCTACTTTGTGCTGGTTTTGTCACAGAAAGTCCCAATAAAATACATTGAGGTTTATTGGTGTAATTGGTTAAATCTGGAGTGACTTTTGACACCCATTGTGTTAGTAAGTACATCGAGGTTAAGTTATCAAATTTAGTCTATAATGATTTGCTGCCTTCATTTACCATCAGCAACTTGAAATACTTTAATCTGAAGATAATGTGTTTTGACCTTGTCGGGCATCTGCCAAAGCCCTTAAATTCATCAACTGGTCTATTTGTGTGAACAAAGACACTTTGGAGTTTCCTCGACTTCCTTAACCTGAGCTGAAACCAAGAAGAAGTTCTTATTAGGAACACCCATTATGGATTGTCCCAGTATGGAGAAAACACTGCGTCACCTGATTACTGCTGAAAATAATGCTCAACCATGGATCTTTCCTACAGAATTTATAATTCATTAGTTTTAAATAAATGAATTAGAAATTAAAGAAACAAAAGATGCTGTATCCATTTGAGATTATGACATGTACAGGTGAGGAGACAAAATAATATCTTTGTCTGCATTGCTACAGAATGACTCTCTGTTAGGGGGTGTATCATTGAATAATCAAGCACAAACTAATACTAACACTGTTTTCTTGCTGGTATAGTTATGGAATAAAATATTTTTTTTCTAATTTTGTTTAAATAAAGGGCTGCAGAGAAACAGCTTAACAGAACCACTGAGATTTATTTGAGCTTTAAGAAAGCTCAGCAGACTGACGACATTTGCTACCTCAGCAAATTTGCCTTCGCCTCCCCTCTTCCTGCTTGTAATAGTGAGATTACTTAAATCATCCATCTGAAAACTTGATACACAACAAATATATCCAAAGGAAAATGAATTTTAAACAGTTTTTATCAACTTTCAATTAGGTTAATGTTTAAATGTCTCATTTGTTTTGCCCATCTTTGACATATTCAACCACTAAGAAGTATTTTATATTTTGTTTTCGTTCAAGTTCCCTCCCATGTTGCCCCCTTACTCATCCACAGTTGTTTTTATTATGTAACAATATACTGCAGTACTACGAGGCTACGCACCAGTCAGCAGGACTCACCGGCAGGCTTTAAAAGTTGGCAGATTACTGCAGGACCGTCTGCAGTAAAATTAAAGGGGACCGGCACAATGTTAACACCATCTGCTCTAATTACCTCTGGACCATTTATTCTCTGTGTTTCTCTCTGAAGAGCTTTTTTTTTTTTTCCCATTCAGGCAGGATGTGTGTAATGAGGCTAGGTGCCTCTGTGACAACCTGCCACGCAGGAAAGCTGCAGTAATAGATGTTGCAGCCCTGTACAGAGAAAGACGCTGCTTACCTTAAGGAGAGAGTAGTGGAAGCAGAAAACAGGATCGGATACGTGCTTGACAGAAGATAAACAAAAAACCCCAACAGTCAGCTTTTAGGATCCTCCCACCCTGGAAACGCAGTGTAAATCATCAAAAAAAAAAAAAAAAGTGATAATAAACCCCGGCACTGACAAATCCCACAATCACCTGCGGTCTAGTGGTCCAAAGAGACACTCACAAACAAGATCTCTTGGCTCGGAGTGCTGCTGATGTTAGCTCAAATGAGGAAGACAGGATGGGAAACACTCACGTAGATTAACATAGTTCAAACCCTGAAATCATCCCCAGCATCAGGACCAGTGGAGTTCCACTGCTGTATTTCCCGGCACTGCTCTCTGATTGGCTGAGGAGCTACTCAATAAAAAGACTCTGTGTCATCAACCGGGCAGGGAGGGAGGCAGGTTTTCTTTGGCGCACTAACAACTGTGCTCCTCCTCTTTTCCTTCAATACACTATCACTTTTTTTTTTCTTCTTTCCAGCACATACAGAAGAGGAGTGCTGAGCTTTGAGAATTAGATGCAGGAGGAAAAAGAGGGAGGAGCAAAGACAGGAGAATCGATGGGTGATGAAAAGAGAGGTGGAGATGGTAACCAGCAGCCTGCAGTGGTTCTCCGGGAGCTTGGTTTAGGTCTCCTAAGCTGCTGGGTGCCATGAATCTGCAAGAACCTTAGAGTCAGTGAGGCGTGATGAGCTGCATGCCAGACTGGTTTTACTGCAGCAGAGGGGAAAGTTGTTTTCTTTTTTCATCCTTTTTATTCAGCTGCCCCACTAGGACACATGGCTACTGTAGTTTTGCCTTTACTTGTTCATAAGCAATAAACGTGCATATGGTTAAATCTGGAGTGACGTGCAGATATATATATATATATATATATATATATATATATATATAGACAGCCTGAACGTCCCTGAGGTATTCTGTGTTTGGTTGCAGTGAAATGTTTCTGTCCGTTACATCACTTTTTTAAAGGGTCAGAGAATCTGTTCTGCTTTGTTTTCTTTTTGTTCAAAGCATTTAATTTTCTCAGTTTGAAACCATATTTAATTCACTTAAGCAAGCCTTATTCAATTTGAAATCAATAAAGCTGACTTCCTGCTCAGGGAAGATGCAGAGAACTGCACCACCCTGGTACTTTATATTTCAGAGGAACAAAAAAAAAAAAAAAAAAAAAAAAAAAGGATTGCAAGTTACTTGTGTTGCATTAATTGCACTATTTTAATACAACTAAATATAAAGCAAATTATGGATCACACACATTGGATCACCATATCTCTTGAACTATTCAAATGAAAAGAAAATGAAAACTGGGTTGTGTCAGCCTGTCTAGCTGATTTAAAGGTGAAACATTTGTTAATGGAAAGCAACAATTGGACACTGACGTGAGTGCCAGCTTCCCACTTACACTTATTAGAGGTTTTGGGAATGATGCCAGATCTCTGCAACAAAAGCAAACCAGGCTCCCTTCAAAAGGGGCACTCACATTCATTGCCTTTGGAGTTCCCCTTGATGAAGCAGTGACCAGACGCTGTTTGATGCATCACCAGTAATCACAGGAGCGAGCCTGGATGAGTCAGGAAGGCGGCGTCATTTAAAGATGTAGCTCTTATATGAACTTCACACCCTCAGGAGTTGCTTCTCATTGCTGGTAGAACTGAGAGTAACTAAAATCTCGAGGCTGCATCTAATTATTCAGGGAAATAAATTTTATTGTTGAACTTTATTGGCATTAATGAAAATGTAAATGATAGGAAGGCAGATATGTAACTTAAGTGAGAGAAATGTGCCTTTAGTCTTCCCTGTTGACAGTGAAGTGATCGCCTTCCCAGTATGTATACATATTGATTTAATCAGTTCTTAATCAGGGGCGTTATAATTTCACTTAATAGCTATTTAATATTGTAGGCAAAATTAAATTGTTTGTTTTTCCTTGACGTCTGCTTTTGTTTTTTCTTAATACAGAGATACTGTGCTCTGACTGCCGCCAAAAACGTTGTATACTGTAAAAATTTTTTATTTTACCATTATTAATATTTTTTTGTTTTACCTTTTTATTGTACAGGATCTAAATTAGCAAAAAATGTCTTCTTCTGTGACCTTGTTGGAGCATGTCAGCATCCAGGGACATCAGAAATAGGCCTGAGACCTAATATGGATGGTAGCCTACAGGTTAAAGCTACACTGCTCAAATTATGCACACAATTCAAAAGGGAACAGCTATACTACTGGATGGTACTCAGAATAATTTAATTGTTTAGGCTGCATGCTATTTAGTGACCTCTGATACCTGATTTATTTATTTACAAAGCGTAAGGTAGACATTTAGATGTTAGATCAAGTTTATTGACTTATGTTTACTAGTGTAGTTACTCGATTAGACCACTAGAGGACAATAAGTCCAAAGAAACTGCCTAATTTCATTTTCATTCTTATTACCTTAACAGGATTTCTAAGAGTGAATTTTGTAACACAGTTCTGAATAAAATAAATCTTAGGAGAAGAGCGCTTTGTGTTTTAATGTGCTCTGACCTCTACCACAAAAAAAAAAAATTGTATCAAAAGTGAAAAATAATAAGGCAATGAGATAAGATCATCTTTCTGTTACATTGATTTTTATTCTTTATTTGTACTTTTCCCACTCAGTTAATGTAACTAACACCACAGAAGCAGCTGAGCCACTTGGTCCTAAAATAACCTCAACAAGATGGAGCAGCAAGGCTAAATTTGTCAAGCCTCTGGGTCAACTCTTGTGTTTCTGTAACCTCAATATCGCTGGCATCCAAACCCTGTCACTATGCTAGAAACTCCAAGATGAAATAGTTACAAGATCAGTTCTTTAGATTTGTATTATCATTATTGTATTCCTGGCATACTAAGGTGCAGCCTGTCTGAGCTAAATGAATTGGGCTGCTGTCTCCAGGTGAAGAATAATCATCTGCCATAAGGATTTTTAAAGGATGGCAGCTGAACCAGTCTGTAGTTAAGTTACCCTCACGGTTCCACTGCAGGAAAAATATCTCACTAAATGTTAACTTTTAAACATTCTAGGTCAAATTTGTCTAAATACTTAAATATTTGAACCACTGATCAGTATGAATTGTTTTCAGCAATTCCTTTTTTATGAATTTAGCATTTGATGCATATTGAACTTCGACATATTTTTTTACTCAGTTCTTGCATCATGTTAATCTCGTCTTTGCATATTTTGAGCGATGACGGAAAAACTGCTATTTTGCATTCGTCGGTAGTAAAAACTCAACAAATACAAGTACAGCTCAAATCATTTGAACATTGTGAAAAAATAACTTTTCAATCATTTCAGGAAGCAAAACTTATACAGATTTTTTGTAGTTTTGATGCTATGGTATATAGATACTAAAGGACCAGATTTCAGTGTCTTGGAAAATGTGAGTATTAAATAAGAGCAATTAAAAAGGATGTTTTTAACAAATATGTCAAGTTTCTGAAAAGTATGTTAATTTCAGTACTTGGTTGGTTTTACTTTTGCATGAAACTCTGCAAGCCTTCAGGTCATCTTCATTTACTGGGTCTGGTGTCTCTTGTCTTCCTCTTGACAACACTCCATAAACTCTCAGTGGCGTTGAGCTCAGCTGAGTTTACAGGTCATTGGCGCAGTAACAGCGTGTTGACTGAACTACCTTTGACACTGTGATCCCGGAAAAAGAAATCAACATCGCCATTAAACTTGTCAGTGGAAGCATGAAACCTCCTGGTAGGCTGTGCCTCTCTACACTTCATCCAGACTCTGGAACATTGATTTTCACATGCAATTCAAACTTTTCTTTGCTATCAGGAATGCAACACTTGTAGCCCATGTGTAGGACTCTTCCGAATGTGATAGCTCCTTATGCACTGGCTTCAGACTCCCCTCTAAATTTTATTTTGACTGTCATTTAAAATAAATAAGTTTCGCTTTCTGAAATGAGTCTGTCTTTAACAACCTTGTTGTTAAAGACAGCCATCTTACTAGTGACACTTTAGTTAACAGATTTAGCATTTGACACAACTAGTTGCAATGGACAGCTAAAAATCTCAAAATTAGTTTCCTAGTATTGTGCTAAATTGGTTCAAATTCCAAAGCACAAGTCAGGATTTAGTTTGAGTTAATGGCAATTTTCAATCTAAGTTAGCAACAATTACATGTCAGGTTTCCTTAACATGCAGGTCAAGGAAACCTTCTAGCCTTAAGGCACCTAAGACTGATTTTATTCAATATCTGCATGATCCTATGACAGGAATCTAGGTTAAAAACCTTGACTTATATTTTCACAACCACATAAAGACGACTTCTAATTCAAGCTGATACAACTTTAAAAATATTGCAAGAATTATGTTACTTGATTCAGAACAAGACACAGCAAAATTTGTGCATGCCTTGTAGTAGGTTCTATTTTTAATTATGTCCTTAAGGGCATAAAAAAGTAGGCAGCAGCAGTTCATCCCAAATTCTGCTGCTAGAGTCTTAACACAAAGAGACAAACACGTTCTGCAGTAGCACTGGGTCCCTGCTTTGAAAAAGAGTGATTTATCACTTTATTCTATCTAGTAACCTTTTACCTAAACTTTTAATGGTAAGGTACGTGCATTTAATTTTCTTTGTTATAATGCATTTCTTAGCCACAGTAACAAACTTCAAATTGTTTTGTTAACAAATCATGAAGTACGTGTCAGTTTGCCTTGCCTTTCCAATGAAAAACTAGTTCTACATGCATGACTATCACCAAATGAGTATATTTAACTGATTTGCCAGCATTATTAAGTATAAATATATAAATTAACAGTTGAGTAAGATGTATGTTTTAAATCATATAAAGCAAAATAAATAATTTCACCGTAATAAAAACAAAACCAGAAATTAAATTATTTATTGATATAAACACATAGATGTTACATGTAGTTCTCCTAGGAACAGTAAATTCGTTTGAGTAAGACTGGGAAGTCGCTTAAGTAGTTCAATGTTTGAAGAGGTCATAAGATAACAGTTATTAATGAGAGTATTCCTGTGGAAAACAAATTGTGGACATGGATGTGGACTTAATATTTTTGTTCTAGGCATGAAGCGATGACAAAAATTGTTCATCTTAGTGGGTGTTACTCGGTAAGAGGTCAGAGGCTAAAACCCGTTGGCAAAGGAATCACCAGCCACAGACAGAAGTTCTTCCAGGAATCCAACCGATCCTGTGATGACAGAGAGACAACCTGAACTTAAACATTTGCTTTAATTGTTGTGGACACCGGCTTTAGAAACACCTAAAGTGACACACACCTTATACTGCAAAGACCTTACCCTCTGCTCCTAATTTTAGGATTGCAACAGAACAACAGCAAAAAACAGGTGTTTAGTGATCTGAGGATATTTCCTGCAATTTAGAAGTATATGCAGAACATTTATAGACAACATCAGCTCCTTAAGACACTTTATATTAACATAAGCCACCAAATTGTCCTTGTACCAGTATGAAGAAAAGATCTTACATGTTAAATTACTGTGTGCTCTGAAATACGTTCTTGTCACTGCTGCTGAGTCTTGGAAATGTGATTAAGTCACCTGACTGAGTGCAGCGGGAGACATTACAGATTTAATTTATGGGTGCTCCCACTTAGACCATGTCAGTGGGAGAGGCCAACTATTCCAAGTTTAGTGACCTCCATGTATGGACAGCCTTCTCCAGTTAAGTCATAGAGGAAGCTGGAGCTCCCTCAACCCTTATATATGTGTCACTTGAACTAGATGGAGTTTTACAGTTTTGTTTGCATGGCATGTGGGTGATAGACCTATTTTGAACTCACTTCCATACATAGTGAGTATAAAAATTGTAGCAAAAACAGAATTCAGATCATTTTGTCACCTGTGTTAGTGAAGATGTTCATCTATTTCTTGTCCGCGTCTGGAATTGCTGGCTCTGTTAAGCAGAAAGTTCAAGTTATTTACAGTTGAAACTTAAACACTGGCGCAAACACAAAACACATGTTGAATGAATAAACTCAAAGCGATGGGAAAACCTCAAATTCTGGCCTTACGTTTGACGTCCAGCTTGCAGCTGATGATTGCTTCTCCGTGATCGTTCTTGGCTCTGCAGGAGTAAACACCGCCGTCAAAGTTTCCAGGTTTCCTGATCTCCAGAGAACAGATGCCCTGGACGCAGATCTGCCTGAACTTGGGATCGTCTCCGATAATCATCTGGTTCTTCATCCACTCAATCTTGGGCTTTTGGAAAACAAATTAGCACGATGTCACATCACAAAGCCAGCAAACAGTGTGCTCTTTCAAGACTTGAGCCAAATGGCAAGACAAAACACACTTTGATTGAAGAAGACACACAGTACCCTCTTGGTATGGGACTTTTAATGACAACGATATGGTGAGAACCTCCCAGGGCTCCACACAGAATGTTAAACATCCAACCAAGCTTCCCCATCCCCCTGCTTCTCCTCTTCCCATGCCTCAAAAAAGAATTCTGTTGACATTTCGCCCTGTTGGTGACCCAGCTGATTATTAGCCAAAAGAGAGGGTGAGAGGTTCAGGCGGCAAGCTAATGAACGCAGGTGAATATCTTCCACATTGTCAAGTCAAAGCCTGTGTACTGTAAGTAATGCTAGAGCAATGAAGGGAATGCTGACAAGTAGCCAAAGTAAGTATCTGATGACAAAATAATATGACTTAAGATCGTCTAAGACTCTTTTGGACAGTCAATCCCATCTGCTTTCATTTGACAGGTGACATTAAAGTGTCAGAATTTAATATCACAGATAAGCAACAGACAACAGATGAGGCATTACTCTGATATCTGTGATAGTGGAAAAATCATTAAACAAATTATTTGCCTTATTGCTTCTGTGTGCCTGTTGCTAGTGGACAACAAATAGAGTCAACAAATTTCCTTTGGGACAAAAAACCAAAACAGAAAAGTTTTAAAATGAGCGCTACAATATGAAGTACATAATCTCAAATGGAATCAGCTCTAAACCTTTTGCAGTCTATGGTCACGGCAGCATCAACAGGCTACAAAATGTCTAAAGCACGGTAGAAAACTTCACTTCAAAAAACAGATTTCACTCTTTCTCTTTCTCGGTTTCTCTCAATTTAACTCCTTCGCCCTCCCCCCAAAAAATTCTTCATATCCTATTTGCATTATTTTTGAACTTATCAACTGCAGGATGAACCATAAAGAATTACAAGGGTACCTTGGGGGATCCCCTGACGGAGCATAGCAGCTTGGTGCTGTAGCCAACAGTTGTGGCTCTGTCGCTCAGAGACGTGGTGAACTTTGGTGCTTCATTGAAGTCGTGTTCCTTATATTCAAGAGGCTTGTAGTCGATACCTGAAGGATCAAGAACAGTCTGGAGTTTACTTTGTGTTGATGTTGCCAACCTCAAAAAAATATGTTCAGTATCTGAGTTAAGAAGTAATACAAGAAAAACATATATATATAATTCTGCTTGAATAACACCAACAGAATGATTTATTTAATAGCATTTCTCAACATATTATCTCATTATTATACACCCTTTTCAATAGTTGGTGAATTTATGGCCCAAGATTAAGATTTTGAGACTGATTAACAATTTGTGCACTGGTTAAAAAATCTAAAAGACGGTAGTAGAAAAAATAACAGACTACAGCCATTTTATTTTTTTGGACGACTGGACATAGAAGGGGGTGTTAATACCACAACAATGGGAGGATAGAGCCGACTTTGCAGCCAATGTCTGGGTGACCCAGATTGGTATCTTGTGCTTTTGTGAAAGCTAATGGAAAAATAAATCAAAACTCCAACACATTGTGTCAGTGAAGCAGGCTTTGTCCTCCTCCAACATCATTTTCATATATAATGGGGAGGAGCATTTTCACCTTTTTTAAAACAAACTATGAAAAATATTGTTTGTCAAAACTCCTGTACATTTATATTTTATTTTGGGGAAAAACAGTTAGGGGAGGTCCTAAGGTGACTTTAAGAAAATATTTACAATAAAAAATATACCTAATAATAGTAAAAGAAAAACATAGAATACAGTAGAGGGTTGAAATAAGTTGTTTTCTTAAATAATCTGAAACTGACACAAAAACCTAATTAATTTCCAAACAGTTGTGTCTCTTCACAAGTAGTAAAACAAATTTACTACTAGTTTGGGGTAGATAGAGTAATTGCTGGTAAACTGTTAGCCTGTGGTTTACTGATAATTATTGGAAAACTTGTTACAGTTTGAAAGGAAGAATTTGTTACAGCTGTCAGTGCTTGAAAACTTATTGAACAAAGATTTAAAAGTAACAGTGAAAAGAACTTACTGCTAATGATTATCACTAACTGGTTTCTGTGCTGCATCCATTTCTGTTTCTGTACTCCCTCTTACTATATTTCATCATTTTACTGCTATTGTTCAGAAATAATTTATTTTTTCAATATTTTGGTAATAAAAAATAACTTGAACAAGAATCTCATTTGAGGTAGCAAAGACTTTTAAACTGAGCAAAGTGAGAGCCATTTGTGCCGTCAACACGTTCTTACCTTCAACACACTCTTACCAATTGGCTCCTTTTATTTATTAATGGAAGTAGCTAATATCAGCAGACAAACTGTTACCTGTCTTCAGGATCTTGGCCTCTTCCTTTGTAACAGCAGCTGACTCGCTCATTCCAACCTTGTTCTCAGAAAATACTCTGAACTTGTAAGTGTTACCCATGATCAGGTCAGAGATGGTGGCATTCAGCCTGTGGTAATGCTCCAGCACAGTGAACCAGTCCTGGAAAACAAAACAAAACAAAATGACAGCAAACAGTGCCTTGCCAACCTCCAACACAAATACTGAAGGAACCAAGCTTCCAATACTGCCAATACTGTTCACATGTTTAAGGCTTATTAGTATAAATGTCGGTGTTCTCAGAAGGTTTTGAGGGTTTGTCATGGCATGACAAAGTTATGGAGAAGTTTAAATCAGGGTTAGGTTATTAAATGATATTGAAAGCTTCAAAAAGCTCATGGAGAAACTGGAAAATAAAAAAGAGTTTGTACAGCTGCAAGTAAAATTCTGAACTGTGAGCCAGAAGAACATTAATCAGAGAAGTAGCTAAGAGAACCACTGCTAAGGTGGAAGAATTAGAAAGCTGTTACTCATGCAATCCATAAAGTTCTTGAAACAAAGCAATAAGAAGTTTGCAGTTTACCACAAGTCGTGTAGGGAACATCACAGACAGGAGAAAGTTATTTACTACAAGGTGGGGTAGCAAATAACTGACACCACCCTGAATACAACGTCCACACAATGAAACATGGTGACAGGACAGTTGTTTAGCGGAGATGCTTTTTGTTGCAGGGAGAGGAAATCTAGTCAGAAATGATGGAAAGATGTAAGGAACTAACAACTTTGCAATCCTGAGATGAAATATGCTTGTGAAAAAAAGCTACAGAAATATCCCAAAATATGTGCACCTGTACTTAAAACAAAAGTTGTGGTTCTGAGAGGAAACTGAACGCAAATGTTTTTGGATTTTTACTTGTAAATGATTTTAACCTTTTTGTAGACTATTGACACAACTCATTAATGTTGAGAACTTACTCCAGTCTTTTTGTCAGCCTTCTGGATTGTATATCCTGTGATCTCAGTGTTTCCACTGTCTTTGGGTGCAGTCCATTCCAGAGCAACATTGAAGCCCCAGGTATCAACAATCTTCACACTGGCAGGAGGCCCTGGCAGCTCTGTGGGCCATGATTAATAAAAATCGATAGCAGATCGTTCCATTTTAATTCTCACCTGTGCGTCTGTGCTAATTTTACTCACCAACAATCTGAAGGGTCAGTGAGACCTTGTCTTCAAAGCCCTCCACTTTCAAGCACATCTCATACACTCCGGAGTCATCTCTCTCGGCTGAACGGATGAACAGGATGCTGTCTCTTTCGGTGCTGCGGATGTTCACTCTCTTTGGGTCCAGTGCTGCGCCTTTCTTTGTCCAGGACACCTCAGGTTTGGGTTTACCCTGTGAAAAAAATATAGATTGAGCTTTGATTCTTTTTATAATGTTTATATTGTGCTTCATAAAGATATTGTGTGCTTACTGTGAAGGGGATGGTCAGGTTGACCTTTTCCCCAACTTGTGCGACGTATCTCTGCCTAAGGAAACGAGGCATACGGATCTTGGGACGATCTAAGGAAATAAACATGACAAATAAGTCAATAAATTATGTAAAAAAAACATAACTTCATGCAGAATTTAGTTTTGTCTTTCTCTTTAAAAAACAGGTTAATTCCAAGGTTAAAATGCTGCCTTCCCTTACATCAGGGGTTGGACCAGAAAAAAATAGAACATGAAACCAACTGGATTCTGTACAAATGAAAACAATGACAATTTATGCATGGATGTGATATAAATTGGTGTGCAGTTAATAGACACATTTTGTAGATGCATTTGTTTTTACTTTACTGTGTGGCTAAAACCACTACAGATATTTACATCAACTTTACAATTACTTCTCCTTGTCCTCGTTAGACATGAAATCAGGCAAAATGTTCTCTGTTCTACTTTAGTTACTGCTGAAAAAGGTTATATTGTCTGCATGCCAGAATAAACAGAGAGGATCTTTATGAAGAAAATGTCATTATCCAAATCTATATAATTAAATATATTCTCATAGTGTAAAACAATTACCTTTTAAAACACTTTGGTCTGCCATCATGACCATCTCGCAATCGTTTGTAATAATTTACTGAAATAATAGTTTGCATAGTCAAATTCTTTTTCAATGATCAATAAAGGTTAATGGCACAGCTTCGTAACCATAGTAACGTGACCTTGACTTGTGCCTGGATGAATGAGAGTGGGTCATGTCTTGTTGCATAAACAGCTTTTCACTTCATGTTTGTTTTAATCAATTCAGTTCATTTCTACATATTCAAGTTATTTTTTTGAAAGCATAAAATGTAAACACTGGAAACAGACTGTACTGTAATGACTAAATTAAGTTTGACTCATTTTGCATCGACTGTACGGTTGATTTATTCATTTATTCCTTATTTGGTCATGCACAAAAACATATATGTCCAATTCAGACAAAGTAATATGTATTCTGCACAAGAGTTCTAAATTGCCATCTACTTCAAATTCAATAAATGTTCCCTTGTTTGTCTTGTATGTGTTCAACGATTTTCGCCAATAGAAAAAAAAGAAAATCTGCTTTAGACAACAGAGTCAAACATGATGAAAGGCTTAAACTGTAAAAGTTTACCTCCTTCCTTTACCCTCTGTATAAAGTCCTATCTCATTGAAAGTTGAAGGTAGCTGATAATCTCTTTAACATATATATAATTACTATCATGGGTAGTTAGTCATTATGACTTCTGACGTGATACAGAAGTCAGACTGGTGGAGACTTGGAAGCATCTTGCTGGAGCTCACCACCTGCTGAGTGCAGCATAACTACATTTGTCAGGACTCTAAATAAAGAAGGGATAATATAGCACTCACTATGTCAGCTCTACCCTTCACATCAAATTTACAGATGAAGTTACATAAAAAAAGAATAAAATCCTTCAATAAATTCTGTAAAAAAATATAAACTACTAGCTACAGCTCAACAGCAGCCAATTTATAGACATACAATCAATTGCATAGAGTAAAATTTGGTGAATAAAATATAAAAAAAGAAAAAATCACAATCCTAGCTGTAAAGTTAAAATATAGTTAACAGTTAGTGCCTTTTGATATAGTAGAGATAAGGATCAGGCTTAATGAGCCTTCCCCTGTAAAGTCTATAGCTTGTTGCAAAATAAACATTGAATTGCAGGAGCTGCTATGAGGTTTGGGTGCCATCTGAGAAGTCAGAGTCACCACCCTGTTTCTTGGAGACAGGCCCTGCTGGAATTCACCACCCCCGCTTCTCTTCACAGCCCCCACCTGCTTTAGGTCCAATCACTTGACACCATCAATCTTGCAGAAATTAGCCTGACCCTTTCCTCAGCATGAATCCTGGCAAAGCTCTTTATGCACTACATACTCTCAGTAAAAAACTATTTGCTACCAGCAGGTATATCGCAGCTATTTTCCAAAGATGTTCAGCAATTCTGCCAGAAACCATTAACAAAATTGTTTCTAATTGTGGACCATCTGGTATGGTGAACACTGTCTGCTGCCAGCTGAGTCGGGATCATGTTGCCATTCCACCCACTTTGCCTCCACTTTTCTTAAGGGCTAATGACAATCAGAGAGATAACGAAAGGTACACAGCTCATCTCTTTCAAATCCTCAGAGTCCAACCGTCATCTTACCAGAAACTGCCACAGATTAACACTGTTAGGTGTAGAGGATCCTGAAAACTGTCACTTTAATCTCACAATCCAGCAGGTTAGAACAGCGTTTCAACTAATCATGGGAGGAAGTTAATGGGACATGGTTTTATCGCATTAATGCTGCAGGTATATGCCAACAGGAGAGGGAAGTCGAGAGTAAAACATTGCTGAGCTTTTTCTGCACTTTACAACTCCATCCATCCATCCATCCATCCATCCATCCATCCATCCATCCATCCATCCATCCATCCATCCATCCATCCATCCATCCATCCATCCATCCATCCATCC
>NW_006799957.1:1169009-1246017 GCF_000485575.1 Poecilia formosa | reverse complement strand
CCATCCATCCATCCATCCATCCATCCATCAATCCATCCATCAATCAATCAATCAATCAATCAATCAGCTGGTCCCCACCTCCAGTGGTCATTAGGTCAAAGGTGGAGCCAACCCATTACAAGGGAACAGAAATACTGGCAGGACTTTGCAACCCATCCTACTAAATTAATAAACGTGAAATATTTAGGCCAAACCCAAATTTAATGTGTTCCAAAATGGTTGCACCTCTGAAAAAACCTTAACATAATATACATTTTGTGTTTTCTCTTCTGTAATAATGGTTCTTTTACATCTTTATATTATGTATTTGTCCATTGGTTTGCCTTGTTGTCCTTACTCCTGCGCTGACATGTTTTACTGACGCAGCTTACACTTTAAGTAAGGATAGCATGTAAATAAAATTTTGACAAAAGCTTTTTGCTTTTAGTCCTCTGCCCCCAAAAAAACAAAGAAAAAGCTTTTCTTACCAGCAACTTCCTTCACCAGTACGGGCTCTGGGAGAGTGACAGGGGGGCTGCGGCCTCCTTCGTTCACAGCCACCACACGGATCTTCAGGCGGTCACCGGTGGTCTGGTTCTTGATGACGTAGCGACTGGACTTCTGCAGGTCCTCATTGACCGCTTTCCAGTCCTCAGCTGGATGGAATATTGACATATAATGAAGTTTACTGAATGTTCTATGAATGCAGGAGCTATTTCACAGACATTACATTAAGATACGGTTCTTTTTCTGGACCCCCAAAAATCACATTTGCTCTAATTGGATTTTTTTTTTTTTTCTAGCCATCAAAATGTTTTCCAGACAAGCAGACAAACTGATTTAAAGTAATACAGTTTTGTTTAGATTTGTTTTTCATTTGCTGGCATTATTAAGCTAACAATGCTCACAATGAATGCTTTCATACAAACATTTTTGTTAGCTTCTTGGTTTTCTACTGCTTTAACATCACTTTTCCAGAGAAGTACACGTTAATTGACATTGTTGTCCCTACTTTAGACCCTCATGAATGTCTGAACTAGAAATAGTATCGTGTTTATTTTGCAAGAAAATAACACCCAGCAGCTATGGACAGTGTCTACAGTTGACAAAACACATTTTGCATGAACTGCTAGAGATACAAAGTCAAAAGGAGTCCCAAGTTTAAGTAATCATTGTTGTTATGTTTTTTCAGCTACTGATGTTTACAATGTGTTTAATTGAAAATAAAAAATAAATAAAAAAAGCAACTCCTTTGTTTGTTTGATTATAGCATTCTGTACATTGTGATGTTAGTCTACCATCTTGTTTTTTTTTTTTTTTAATGTAACACTCTTTTCTCTTAACTTTCTGCCCAGCAGTGAATGTTTTTGCCCCTTCACTACAAAGGCAGAAGGTTTTCTGCCTTTGCAGGTCATAACCAAAAAGCTATGTTAGCATAGCTTTTTGGGACAGTTTAGGTAAATAGTGCCTAGTACAGATGGCATACTACAAAGTTTTGTAATTGAAATAATAGTACACAGTACATACAAACTGTGTATTTAACAACTAATCACTTTGTGTGTGTTTGCTAAATGAAGCCTTCACTCAGCCACTGCTGAGATTAGCCTACTACTGTAAGTCTAAAAGCAGGACCTCCAGCAGGACCACACCAACCCTGAAATGCCTCTTCCCTTCTAGGGAGAGGTTAGGTAGCTCATGATATAACTGAGAGGCTGACACTTCAGGGACAGCTGCAACTGATCTGGCTGACCCAAATTAAAACACCAATTTCACGTTTTCCTCAATGGATCTAAAATACTATCAGATTGTGTTGAAAACTGAGACCTTAATATACTTGCGCATGCCAAAACCAAAATCAGCCGTCTACAGTACATCTTTCACAAGATGATTCACAGGTCAGCCTTATATTGCACACGGTTCAAGGCACAGCGGGACTTACTTCCATCCTTGCAAACTTCAATGACATATCCGTCCAGACCAGAGTCCCCAATGGTCTCAGGCTGGCTCCAAATGATGGTCACTGAATTGTCATTTTTGTCTTCAACAAACAGATCCACAGGGGCGCTTGTGGGCTCTAGGAATAATGGTTGAAACATTGGTTAATTAGCTGAAGATGATTTTACTCTCATTGATCTTTTTCTTTTGGAGCAGAGTCTCACCTTTGGGTGGAGGAGGTGGAGTGGGTGGCTTAGGCTCTGGTGCAGGTGCCTCAGCAGGAGCTTCCCCTAGTGGTGAAAAGAGAAAAGTTTTATTGTTTGCAAAAATAATGAGCAGTTTTACTTTACAGCAAGTTTTGTGTACATCTGTGCTCATATTTTTTCATAAAAAATATGAGAGTATATAAACACTTTTCCAGGGTGGTTTACCATCAGCAGGAGCTTCTGACTCTGCAGCTGGAGCAGCGCCCTCTGTGGCTGAAGCAGAAGCAGCTATTATTAAATGTTAGATATTGTTAATTAGTGCCTTAAGCAGATGGGACATGTTTTGGCAAATGCTTATGGATGTCTTGCGACTGTAAGCGTGAGAAATGATAATAAAGAAGCCAAACAGTGAGCTGAGCTTCAGTGAGAATAGGATGACGGCTTATAACTTTTCTATTTCAGTTTTTGCATTTTACCATCAGCAGGGGCATCAGCAGCATTAGCGGGTGTTTCCTATGCAGCAGGAACAAATGGTGAGGTTAGTAAAAGACACTACAGTTTAGAGAAGCCAGCTTTCCTGTAATAGGAGGTTGGTTTAAGATTAGATGCTCCACTTGCTGCTGTTATACTTTTAGCTGGGACCACAGTTGCTGCAAAAGCAGCTGATGATTCCTCAGTAACAGGTGCAGCAGCTGACTTGTATGTGGAACCAGAAGTTCCACTATTAAAATATGTATATACATTAATTATTAAAATTTGTCAAGATTTAAATTGGGACAAATTCATGTATTTTTTTTAACAATTTAACAAATAAGCATATGCATATGCAGAACACTATATATTTCACTGTGTATTCTAGAATTTCATGGGGTGTGTTGCAGCACATCTTGAATTTATCTTAACTCTAAAGATAAATTCTTGAATTTATCTTAACTCTAAACCCCAAATCTGAAAGTTAGTGAATGGATCTAACACTGTCCCAGTCAAGATGATTGGATAGGGTTAAGGTTGACCAATCAATCTTATTTGACAAATCATAATTTCTGCCACGTTGGGGCACTTTTGGAACTCCATAGAACTCTACGGCGCTAGCGGATATAGCTAATTGGCTTGGCCATCCACATGGCGAATTTGCCATAAGAACAATAAGTGATAGGCTGTAACAAGTAAATATAAATTTCAAGTCGCCTATAATGCAGTAATGCTTAGCAATCAAAGAAATAAAATAAAAAAACAAACAAACAAATAACAAAAGGTTGCAACATAAGCTGCAACTCAGCTCTATTAGTGAAAGCAGTATAGCTGGAGCAGATTTTAGTGATTCGATAATCGTAGATGTAAATAATATTTTTTTTTCTTTTTCTTTTTTAAAGGAGCAACAAACTAAGTTTTAATGAGTTCTTCACATGAATGCTTATTAAATAATGTGCCATTAACAGCTAATTTCCATCAATGCGTGGAAGCCAATGAAAGACGGCACTTTAGATGTAATTACTACAATGGTTGATTTTAAAAGCCTGGGAATTCTCACTAGAAAATATAGGCACCTTCACACGTGCGTAAAGGTAACGGAGATCTTACCAAGACCCGCACAAACATATTACGATTAATTTAACTTGTTATAAACATATACAAGGTCCTCCACGGAGAGGGAAAAAAAACACATTTAAACTATTGTTTGTCCTGAATAAGTCAGGGTGGTGTTCAGCCGCTGCCGACATTACCCTCGGCAGGGGCAGCGCCCTCAGCAGGTGCCTCTCCCTCAGCTGGAGCGGCCTCCGCGGGGGCTTCCTCGACGGGAGCAGGCTCCGGGGCGGGTTCGGGAGCCGGCTCTGGGGCTTTTTCCTCTTTTTTCTCTGGTTCTTTCTTGGCCGCCTTCTTGATCGGGGCAGGCTTGGACGGCATGTTGGAGGTCGCAGCGAATTCCCAACTCAGTTAAGTCCTTTAGACTGTATCCAATGCCATCATTCCTCTGGGGGATACAAGGCTTATATACCGCTCTGCACGGTAAGTCGCCGCCCCTTTAATGAGCTGCATGTAATAGATACTAAACATGACGGATGACTCAGAACTTCATGTCAAAAGAGAATCGGCATCTTTAAATCTTTCTTGACATCATCTTTTGCAATTAGTATGCCTGATAAAGTTTACATTCATTACTAGTTGCTGTATTTTATCAAAACAGGTCTGTCTTCTAAATGAGATTTTAGATCTCAGAGACAAAGTATATAAATGAATTTTATCTGCATATAAAATTTAGCAGATCTGTCCAAGTACTTTTCCTATAATGTTTTTGGAGTCAAAATGCACACATTAGGACAAGAAATAAATATGACATGTATTTTATTAAATGCCAACAAACAGTGATGAGTGGATGAAAGCCTTCAGGAGCACCATTTATCCATCTATTGGACCCAGCTCTGATGAAATATATTTTTCTATAGGATGCTTTCTTTTTCCACCTCAACGATTGTTGCTGCATCCAGAATGTTGACCAACTGTATTTACAGTCTTTACATTGATGTCCTGTACAAAGTAGATAAATCAAGTTTTACAAAGGATTATTTAAAAAAAGGAATTTTCAATTTTTTGGTTTTTTTAAAAAAGAAAATGTCTAATATGATTTTTTTTCCTAAAGTATATGGTAAGGTGAACTTTTTTGTCTCATCACACTGCAAGTTTACATGCATTTACAACACCTATGAACCCTTAACATATGCACATCCGTGACATTACAAACAGCATAACTTTTTTAAAATCTTAGTTTAGTCCACAACAAGCTTTGCAAAAATATGACTATTCAGCAACCTGTATTGGCCTAAGAAATCAGATTTAGAGCTGATTTAGGCTCGGTTTGAGGTTAAATTGTCTTTGACAATTCATAGCTTAAGTTACATTTCTTCTCTTGTCATTCATAAACATAAAATGTATCAAACAGCTTACAATTCTTACCTATCTTTTGAACCCTGTCTTTAAATTCCAACTACTTTAAGGCTATGTCTGACTGGCTGAAACAAACTTGTATCACTTGTTTTCTTGTGATGCATTTTGATCCAAATCAGGAACGTAGGAAAGACCAGATGAGAGCACAAAGCAACTGCATGTGAAGTTAAGACCTCTGCCAATTGCCGACACCAGTAGAAGTTGCTGCATAGTCCCGATACACCAGTAAGCAAACACAAATCACAGTTTATACAGAGCAACAGGCACAACAACCAGGAAATGAGATGAAAAGCTGGACCTGATGGCTTTAGTCAACCTGCAGAAACGGGTTGGAGTGTGGCCACTGGCCTTTTGATACCTGGAATATTTACAGCAATGAAGCTAACTTGTATTGTTTTCTCTTCAATCAAATAATTTGTACCAGCCAAAGCAGCAGAAACACAATCTAAATGGTTGCACTTCCTTATCCTGCTGTCATTAAAGTGGTCCAACATTCAATCAGCTAAAATAATGGTCAGTTTGGGATGATGGATATTGCACAACCATATATCCTACATTTCATGTACTTCAAAAGGACCTCTTTACACAATTCTACATCGAGCACCTAATAAAGTTTTTATCTGTGTCTATATAACACTATTTTGCTGTGTCGCGTACCCAGATTATTCTCAGAGGAATACTGTACGACATTGAAGAGGGTACACACGACACAATGTCTCACGTTACTTCAGAATGTCTTCAACACTATTTAACATGTAAGGTCATATTTCCGGTTTGACAGAAATGACACCAAACGTTTTGCTAACCTACTCTGCAATACAATCCTAAAACATTTTGGGGCCTCTTTTTTTTTAAGCATCATACGAATCTAACCAATACTAATATGCATGACTGGTGAGAGACTGTTCAGTTTGTAAAGTGTAACAACTGTGGTGGATGAATTCACCATGTGCAGCTTTAGAGTTGCTCTGCTCAGCCATTGTTAAACGTGTTTTGAAGTACTTTGATAAGGCTTCTTTGAAGAGCACCTACTACATGATACTATTGTACACTTAAGTGTTTCATAAACATTCATAGCTGAACTTAAACTAAGTTGACAGTCAATATGCAAAGTCAAAGTAAAATATTTGGTTCAGTATATTAGATTTTTTGCACCAACTAATGCAGATAAATAAACTGCAACACAGCCTGATTGTATGTACACATTATATACACAATATCATGGGGAACATTTGAAACAAATGTGCTCTTTTGAAGATAAATTACAATCTGAATTGGATTCAGTACGCATTCACTCATTTGTTTTGATCAAACAGTGTTTCTTATCTTATGTTATCCCTGTGTAGTAAGTATCTCATACCTGATATTTATGGCAGCCTTAGTGGCACTGCTTGTGTTCTATGAAATAAAACTCTAAGTGCTTCATAAAAGTGGTGTGTACAGCCACAGAGCAATTAAATCACATCACTGATATTTAAGCTCAGTTTTATATAAAAGAGTATGACAGCAACATTTCCTATGAAATCAAAACAAAAAAATGAAAGTTTAATCATTTTCATTATAAAATTATAATGATGAACTGAAATAACAATACAAAGGAACCTGGGGAAATAAAGAATTCCTGACTGAATAGTTGTAATAATGTTGATGAAAGCACCAGTAAACTCTGCTTAGGTTGAGGTGGCATGAACATCTCTGCTGTTAAGGCATTTTTCACCTGCTGGAGTTGTAAAGTTCAGGATTGCATATGTATTAAGAATTGGCCTCCAAAGGCTTTCTGTATACAGTAGATATGTACCAAAGACTTTTGCGTTTAACAGTAGTGTCTGTCATGCTGTCATACTCTTTTCCAAAACAAGGTCAATGCTATTAAGGTAAGAGTCATTTGATGAGAACTCACTATCTCAGGACGCACTTAAGGAGAAAACAGGATGGATGGTGCATGTTTTTGTAGGAATCCCCTGATTTGGTGCAAACACCAATGGATTTCAGCGTAAACAGTTAGCACCAATCTAATAGTACTGAGGGCAAATGTGGTGGTAAATTGTTATACATAGTCTTGTTATAGAATATAGCTTTCTATTTATTAGAGCTTCAGTATTCATATTTGCATGTGTTTTAATAATCTGAATCTACATTGAAAAGTTTCATCCACTCTCTAAGGTAATGATAGCTAAATTCTCTCCAAAATCATTTCAAAAGTCTATTTCTTCCAGATCATACACTGCTCCGACACAGTGAAACACATAAAATTAAGTAAAATCTTTAGTGCTGGGTCATTAAGTCTGAGTTGTCTGTTCAGAGCGTAGGCAGATCTTCTTTATCTGGAGATTCAATGTAGTTAGCAGCCTCTTGAAGTTTCAGAAGCATTGCCATCTGCAAAAAAAGGCAATAATTCAGAAACAAGACCCCATATCAAAAAAGTGACACAAAGTTCATGACATGGCACACTCTTTCCTACCAGAGGATCAGATTCCATGGAGCTGGGCGGAGTTTCTTTGTGAGGCCTTTCCTCACTGGACTGACATGGGCTGCTAGAGCTGATGCTGGGAGGAGGTAGATGGAACAGCTTCGCCTGGTCCTGCTGGGCGGACGGCCATGGCAAGGTGCCCCTCACCCACTCCACCGGGTCCTCCCATACGGCCTTCTGGCCATGAACCTGAAGAGGAGCAAAAACCCAGAAATGCGATGTAGAGTATGAAGTCATCACTGAAAGACAAACTGTACTGACATGAAAGCGGTCAAAGACTTTAAAAATAGCAGTTAATTTGTAGGATCTGTTGTTTTTTTCTGTGCAGCCTAATGAACATCACTATACGTCATTGCTCAGCAGTTTCTTTGCATCTTTGTCTAGTTTACTGCTGTTCTCTGCAGTGCTGCAGTTTCATAAAGAGGAGCACTGGGCAGCACAATAAAAAGCATAACACTGAATTGAGGGAATACTCGGCTTGGTGATAGTTGTTATCTGTCCTGGCTGACTAAAGGAAATTATGCTCCAAGACAACCCACACATACACACCAGATTTCAACTTTTATCTATAAACACTACAGGTCTCTCTCTCTTCAAAATGTTCTTGCAGAAGCTTTTAGGTCGAACTACGCCAGTGATGATCACAACCTTCACAATGAAGTCGTTTTATGTTTTTTTTTTTTATGTTCAAAAAATGGTTTTGTCTCAACGTCTGTCAATATACATAGTTAATGTAGAAATTCATTGTATGATAAATTCATGATTATCTTTAAATCAAAATACTGATTTGCGCGGCAACTCAATCCGTGAATCTGTCCTTTTACTCATTGGCCTGGATCTTGCCATTCTGGCAGTACTTTGACTGCAGTAAAAGATTCCTGATATTACCAGGATGCAGAAAGCCTGAAAATTGTATTTTTTCTTAGAATAGTAATTCAGTTTTTATTGGTCTCTAAGGTGATGTTGGTCTCAGTTTTATCAAAGTAATTATCAGTAACTTTGTTCCTGGAAGCAGATTCTGGCAAACCGTAGAAGAACCCGTTAAGGAAGTTTGTCCAACTGGATCAGTGGACTGGCAACATATTCAGAACCGCCATCAATAACCGTTTTGGTTTCCAGTACACACTTTGCAACACTGATCCAATTTAGCTTAATTTTTTTTTTCAAGAATTTTGTTTTGTTTTTCTTCTATGCCTTGAACTTGTGCTCAGTGTCCATTAGTAACTTTCTTTAAGAATATCACTGCATTATGACATAATCCATAGATATTCAGATTATGTAGACAAATTGTAAATGGATTTACCATTTGTTTTTTTCTGATATTTGCAAGCTCCCTAAAAATACTGATTTGCGCGGTATTTTTACCGCGCAAGTGAAATGGGCTTCACTTGGTTTTTCAGTGTAATGCATATTTATTTCTGCCTGCTTTACTTCTAGTCAGTGGAAAATAGATAGTATGTCTTAATCAGATTACTAACATATCCATTGACTTCAGCATCTAGTAGCTCTTTCTTTTTTACATTATTTCCATTTTAATTAATGTGTTGTCAAAAAGCTAACCCTGGGGAAATTACAGGAACCTATTATTCTACTTTAAATATGTGATGATTATCACCCAGTGCAAAAGTCAATAATTAATACTTCAGCCTCATTTTAACAGATTGAAAGATTAGTGGGCTTATAACCTTAAAATAATTTAATTTAGCTCTTCTTTGATATGCCTGATGTGCTAGTGTTGTGATTCCACCAGTGCTAAATATCCTACTTCAGAAAAAGCCCCATTTGTGAAGATATCTTACCTTGACACCATCTTTTGCTCCTTCTTGCAGATATGGGATAATTGAGTGGTTCCACAGATCAATGAACCAAGACCGAAATTCATCAACGGAAACTGGACAAGACAGGAAAAAGCAAGGGCCTGAAGAGAAGTAAAAAAAAGAAGAGAAGACATATAAATCACACACATAATTGCCAAAGAAAAAATATATAATAGGGGTTTTCTCTTTTGTGTTTTCTATACCAATGAGAAAGTCTGATGTGCTGTGCTTCTCAAGGAAGGTGTGCAAATGATACCACAGTTTGGGAACCCAGTCTAAAACCCTGATGAGGTCTTCGTTGGTTAAGCTCCTTTCATCTTCTGACTCCATGAGCTTCCGGTGCAAATACCGTGTGAGGAAGCCATTAGCTGGTTCCACGTTGTTGGAAAAGGTCACCATTCTGAAACAAAAACAACAACAAAAATGTGCACAAATATTTCACACAATGAAAACTACAGTAGTAGAATATTTTTGCACAAATAGAAAACCAAAAAATTACATGGATGCAAGTAAAAGTACAGACCAAGATGTTATAATATCAGACTTGATATATGTGGTAATGACGTCTATAACATTATGAAAAGGACATTCTTTATCTTTTTCAAGCTTTCATCTAAAACCAACCTGAAGCTTAGATGCAGGCTGTGGTTTGCCGTCATCTTCACTGGCTGATTGCTGGTTCCAATAATGTAGGGACTAAATGCACAGATAAAGTTACAGATGTAAGGCCATTTCAACATAATCTCTAAATATGATTTCAGTCTGTGTGTGTAATTTTACCATTTGTGATATTTGCAGGTTAGAGCACCATTGACAAGTTCACTGATGGAAACTGGATCGTGAATGTCATCTAAAATAACCACCAATGGGATTTCTGATGAACTGGTTTCCCGATCTATTTGATTGGCCAAGTTGGAAAGATAAAGCTGTAGATCCTGGGTAAGAACAATGGTGAAAATGACACCCTGTCAGACCAAATAACCTTAATAACGTATTGATCATAATAAAACATCAGTCTCTGTTACCTTGCATGACTGCCGGTGCATGTTGAAAGTGATCACAATCCCGTCTGTGATTTCACGAGCACTGCGGTCCACCAGGTACTCGGCCAACCGGGAAGCTAGGTAAGACTTTCCCGTCCCGCTCGGTCCAGACAGGATGAGACGGCGATGTTTGAGTAGAAGACTGATGTAATGTTGCATCATGGGTTTAGGGATGAGAGTTTCAAACACAAGGCTGTCCACACACTTCTCCTTCAAACCTGCATTTTAACGAGAGGAAGCGAGAATGACCTGATGAAGAACTGCTGCGATAAACAATACAGCTGATTACTGCCTATTAATCGTGTGAAAAACATAAAAGAGGGATGATAAAGTGTAGCTTTAAACTTCGGCTGAAAATTTTAACGCATGGAATATGTATTTCAACAGGTCGTGCTTTGGCAGAGTGATGTTTTGAAGACAGATTTTTATCACCTCGCATGTCCTTCATAAGCCTCACTAAGCTCAAGCACTTCACTCTGAAAATAACTCTGGTACAAGTGTGGGAAGTCTGCACGCCCAACCCCCCGGCTGCAGTGGAGGGGTCCGCTTTACACTTCTTTGGGGCCCATGTGTCTGACAGCACTAAGATCATGTTGCTCAAAGCTCTGCCTGCACTGCTGCTAACAGCACAGCTCACCTACCAAACCTGCAAACATGGAGGAGGAAGGACTACAAATGCATGTTTTTTTTTTTGGAGGGGCAAATCTAAAGGAGAATTTGCACTTTGAGTTTAAACACGGCACGATAATCCTAATTCAAATACAGACCTGTTGAAAAATAATTAATGGTTTCTATATTGGAAATCATGAGTTAATCAACTCTGCAGACCTTTTAGTGATACAGTGATGCTGCTGGGGCCTCGTGACATGCAACGAGACGGCTGTGTCTCGGGAGCTTCGCCTCCCAACACCCGTTTAATGTGGCCCATGCTGTAACTGTAGATTGAGTCTGTAGAAAGACCCAGGCTGGAGGTGGGGTCCACTTTGGCTATATAGACCTGGAATCAAATCCATAAAAAACACACCAAAAAGATATTTAAGTTGAAATAAAAATAAGAAAAAAACACTTCCTTGCAATTAGGTTGACTGTCACTGACAAAAATTGGATTTATTCCACGACAAGAGGTCCTACGAACTCAACCATGTTTGTCCAGACAAATGCCTTTGTTTTTAAATAGGAAAAACCTAAAATGCAATTCCTGAACACAGCATCTCACCTTGAAAGCCTGGCTGACAGCAGAATCCAACATGACCCAGTCCATCCTGCCATTCACCCTGACAGTACCGATGAAGAAATCCTGCCGTTTAGCCTCCTGTTGAGTCAAAGTGCAAGTATTAGGTGACACAGAATATATAATTATTCATAAAAAATGGCTAAAAGTGAAAGAACAATGTGCTCACATCTTTAAAAACCCGTAAATCCGCCACACAAACAACCACTTTGACACGGTGGTCATCTCTCTGCGAGGAAAGGCTGAGCGAATCAGCAGAGTGGACATCTGCTAAGGTGTAAAAATAACAGAAAACAGAAGCAGAACTCAAACTCAACAGCTAAGAAAAATCAGAAAACATTTTTTAAATTAAAAATAATTAACAAATTGGTGAGTCACTGTTGCTCTTCACATTGTTTGTGTTTTAATAAGGACCTTCAACTTTGAAAGAAAATCATTTTCCATAAACTTTCAACTTATATTAGCTACACTTAGATTCTATAGGATTTTTTTCAGAGGTATTTTTTAAAGTTGTCCAGTCTATCACTATTCCTTACATGCTATGCCTAGTTATCCATCACCCTGCTCTATTTTTACTCTTCCTGTCAGAGACTGGACTGTACCTGAGCTGCTCCCCTCACTCAGCCCTCTGCTGTAGCTTTTGGGCATGTGCATGGCAACTGACTGACGGGGGGATGAACTCCCCAGAGCTGTGAGACCTGAGGACTGGGACACAGAGCTGGAGGGTCCAGGAGACGGACAGGGAGACAGACTACCTGTCTTCAGCTTATCGTTCTCAGTCTTCAGGTTCTCCACTGTCATCTGCAAAAACAAAATCACAACAGTTTCAGGACAGTTATTTAAGAAAACAAAAGTGCTGTGAATACTTGCAAAGATACTCTGAAGCTTTCCGTTTGTAGTGAATACTTACATATTTATGTATTCAGCATAAAAAATTCATAAATATACAAGCACATACCTGCATGTTGGTCATGGCCTCCTGCAGCTGCTCCAGCTGATGTGCAGAGCTTAAAGCCTCCAGGCGGATGTCTGTCAGCTTCCGCTCCTTCTCCCACAGCTCTGAGCGCAGCTCTGTTACAACTTTATCATCTGCCACATCATCTCCTTCACAGAGTCTGAAAAAACAAAGATCACATCACTGGAGACACTAGAAAAGCCAAGCAGATTGGACAATACTAAAATAAATAAATAAATAAATAAATAAAATCAGGACTTAATAGTTTTTGGCGGCTTACCCTGCCGATGAGGCAGAAGCAGAGGATTTCATTTGAGGGTTATCTCCAGGAATGTTGACTTTTGGGGAAGAAGGTGCAGAAGACTCTGGAGTGGCGATCTCTTCGATGTCAGCGTACGGCCCTGACTTTGAGCCTTTCTTACTGAAAGCTTTGTTGAAGGAGCTACGCAGCTGGTTAGACGAGGTAGGAACTCAGATCAGCATGTGCAATGGTTTTGAAAACACTTAAAACAACCAAAAATGTGAAAGCTGGTAGTATTACATGAAAAATGGCTCCCAGGTTAACTTTTGAAAGCAATTTAATGAAAGCTCTCTTTTAACTTGTGAATTCTGAGAAAATGGTGGGTAAATTGAAATGAATGATTCACAGCTGGTGTACTACAGACGTTGATAATGTCTGCAATAAAATGGCTATCTATGAAAAATGTATGTCTAAAATCCTTGTCATGTCAGATGATGTGATGAGATGATATTATGAGGAGCTTAATGAGTAAATAAAATGCAAACACAAGAGCACAAACATTTTTAAGTATGACTCGTTAAAAACATGCAGGTTTAGATGTTGCTTAAGGTTTCACCATCACTCACCTCAAAGACCTAAAATAAAAAAGGGAGCATGAGGGAGAGAATAGAGTCATACTTAATACCATGTGGATAAAAATAGGAGGAGAATCAAAAGCATGCATGATAATGCAGGATCATTGTCTGGTGTCTTTTGTCATCTTCGAGATGCTTTTGTGCCTGATTGTTTTCTTGTTCTGGTTTCTATGATTTATATTTTTTTAAGAGTCAGTCAGCTTTTTTCAAATGTGTTCACATTTACCAGGTTTTGCCTTTCAATCCAACCTAGTTTTATGGTTCTCTGCTTTTGTTGGCAGATTTGGTCATTATTGTTTTTGTAGAAGTATCTGTTCTTTCAAGTATAATTTTTCCTGCAGGCTTTGCTTAGGTTATAAATTTAAGATAATTTGTTATTTCTGTTTCTCCCTCATTGTGTCTTGTTAGCATAGTTGTCATAGAATTATCTTCCTGAAACTCTTTTATGTAAAGTCTGAGCCAATCAGTCTGTTGAATTGTTTTACAAGCTAGAAAGGTTATGCTTCAGTTCAAAATATTTTTATGGTTTTACCTTTATTCCAGACTGGTTTTCTTGGAATGATTATAATTGCAAGTATTTCACTGGACATATGGTAGAAATAATGCAGAATTGATAGAAAAACATACATAATTGTTTGAATGTTATTTTATATTGCTGATACACTTGCTATGAATCATTCAAGACAGCTTCTTTTGAAGAAAAGTTTATCACATCACCTGAATAAAATTGTGTTTTATGCAAAAGTGACAAAACAAACACATAATTTATGTAACATCAGACTTCTTGAGATCTTATAGCTTAATACTGATTTACGTTTGTGCTGTTAGTTCCTCACCCAGCTCTTCTTTTTCTTCTTCTTGGCCTCCTGCTCCTTGAGACTCCCCATGCTCGAATGGCTTGTAGTGCTTGTAAGACTGGAGATGCTCTCTGATGAGTTCTGTCGATTTATCAGCAGCTCTGGATAACAGCAGGTAAAACAATCTGTTAATAGTCCAAAAAAATGCATGTGGAGGGGTTTATATAAGGAATGACATTCTGTACCTTTAGGTGTGATTTCTGGGTTGCTGAGAGCAGTTTGAATGATTTCTTGGGCTTCTGTATTTTTGGCTTTTAAAACCTCAATGGTCTGTTTCAATTCAGTGAGCTCAGAGTCCTGGAGAAAGAAAACAATGTCAGGTTACAGTAGCTGACTGGCTGAACAGAGTCTGTTTTGAGCTGAAGAGTTTTTAGGTTTTTAGGTTGTGCTAAGTAGTTCACGACGACATGGATTATTCTGCCATGTAAACTTTGACCCTCACCTATTTTCCTGGATAAACTTTACAGTTACATCTCAGATTTTACACAAGACACAAGGTTATAGATCCTGATGGTACAAACTATAAAAGACTGAACACATACAGTTTTACAAGGTTGTATGCAAATGGACCACAAACATTTTGTAAGCAACATGCTTTAGACAGATTAGAGCAGAGTAAAGATGCTTAGTAGAGCATCATGTTTAGATAAAAGCAAACTCAGGATTTCACCATACTAGCTGTCAAAACTGGCAGTGGAGGGGTGATGATTAAGGCTTCTTACATGTCTACAGGACCATTTAAAACAATGTTGTAAAAAAACCCCAATTGATTTCTTATCACTCCAATGAAATCTTGTGCATCAAATCACTACTTGTACAGACTTGTTATGAGGCAAAACATAGCTCATTTGTGGCATAATACCAACAAGATACCTTTTGTTCTGAGGAGACTGACAGTGTCTGCAGGCGTGCTGTCATCAGTGCCAGACTCTGCTCAAACGCTGCAACCAGATTAGCCTGTAAGACGGAGAAAGAGAGGTGAACGGCCACAGAGGGAAAAAGTGTGTGCAGATGGCAATGGGTGATAGGTATGAGTCATGAGCTGAATAAAATCGGTCTGCAACCTCACTCAGCACATCAAGCAAACGTCTCTCTGTGGTTAAGTGGGGGAGAAAGGAAGGGATGTAGCAGTCAAACAGCTGTGGATGATGTCAGAGTTGAAAGCAAACATTAGGATAAGGATGGTGAAGCAGAGCAGCAATGTAAGGTCAACTCTAATGTAGCAAATTTGACTCATTTAGGAATTGACAAATGACAATAAGAGGGCAAAGAGTAAGTTTGTGTTACTTCGTAACGAAATAAGGACACTGTTTCTGGACTCATGCCGATAATATCATGCAGAATTAGTAAGAAATTCAAAACTCACTTAGAATGAGAGGCTTAGTTTTTGTGCAGATTCAAAACTAGCAGACCAGCACTCTGCTTCCATTAATATTTTTTTTTTTTTACAAAATTTGTCAAATTTTACTGCTGCTTATTTTCGAAATTTTTTCTAAAATCAAAGTTTTTATCTTCATTTACAAAACCTAAAACTTTAGCTGGTCTCTGTCTAAACATTGCTACTATCCTAGAAACACAAAATAATATTGATCTGAATTAATATTTCATTTATAATTTGATGTATGAGCGCTTAGAACATTTTGTCACTTACAAATGTAAGATGAAAATATGTTTAGACTCTGGCAAATCATACATCCAATGTGCTCTGATTGCATCATGATTTTTATGCCTTATTCTCATAAAAAAAACCAAAAACCAAAACATAGGTAGGACATTGGGACGTAGGAAACAAAAAAGGGGGAATGATATGCAACAAGACTCCAATTGAGAATTGAGGTGAGTAGCAAACCCTGAGGGATTTTTCCTCTACCTATGTGGTACGCATCATAACCATAATTTCTCCAGTCTGAATGACTGCTAAAAGATTTAGAGAACAATAAAATATAGATTTGTTGCAATCAGATGGAAATACTGCTTTGTACTGTATGGAAACAGGGACAAGAAACAGCCACAATGGTTGCAAAAAATTGTGCAAAGAGCACAAATGAGGCTGTTAAAGTTTAGAAAGCAGATGCATCACTGAAATGGTGGTCCAGAGACAAAAGACAACTGCATTATGGAAATTATTTATTGCTGTTGCTCCAGCCAATGGGATGCACCATGCCAACCACAACCCCAACAGAAAGTTACAGTTCAACACAGTACTGTATTCTGCTCTAACAAACCTGGCCTAGCTGTAACACCCAGCATCCAGAGGTGAGAGTCATTGGGAAGCAGGCAGGGGGCAGCAGAGAGTCCAGCAGTCAATACAGCCAAGGTAAAAAGAAAGGGACAGATGCATTAGATCTGGGGGGGGAAAAAATCCTATGCAAGTCATATAAAAACACACACAAACACAAAAGTGGGCATCACCCCTTTAACAAATATACCAAAACAAAAACACTGCTTCTTTCATAGATTTGTTATTGAAATTCGGAGTTTGTTTCTGTTAAACCAGTCAGATTCATGCATTAAAAGCTGAATACAATGAAGAAGCAGGGTGCAGAGGTTTTCAGGTAAAATTCTTAAAACTACAAACAGGCTTATGGTTAAAGGCTGGTGAAAATGTGTTTTTAATTATTTGAGTAACAGACGTTAAAATGTGTTTTTAATTAGATGAGTAACAGAGTTAGAAATGGAAATATGTTATGCCACTGTGAAATTCACTTAAAGAGAAATTGATCTTTAGAATTATCAAAATCTCATATGGGAAGTAAAAACAAATCAAGTCAACTAGCTCCTAACTAAAAGTGAATAGAAAATGAGGTAATGACTGCACATACATTAGCAGAAAGCTGCATCGTCAGGTCAGCCACCTTTTCCTGGGACGACTCCAGCTCTCGTCTCAACTTCCGGATTTGCTGCAGAAAAAAAATCTAATTAGGTTTAAGATGTAAGACAACTTGATCTTCAGTCAAAACTGCAAAAGTATTGAAGACTTTAATTTGGATAATGAACTCAATGATGCAACGGTGGATTGTGATAAACACACTACTTTACAACCACAATATGCAAACAACATAATATTGAGGCTACTGCACCACAAAAAGGAACTACAAAGTGAGTATGGAGAGCATGCACTGAGAACTGTACTAGGTCTGGACTGTGTTTATTAGATTTTGGGGAAGGGTACTGGAGTTCAAAGAATATTAGAGATAAAACAAAATGAGTTATGAGCTGCTGAGATAAAGATCCGTGGCCTTCCTGGAACACTGTGAACACAGGCGGATGACTGGACACATTCCAACAAGTCTCACAGATGAGATATAACGTGATCCTTACCTCTCCTTGTATTCTTTCCTCACTCTTATGAAGCATCAACACAAGAAAAGGGGATTGAGTCGAGGATTAAGTCTAATTACATTTGCAATATAAAATAACTATTTATCTAAGGTTTCAAATATGACACCTTAGAGAGTAAAACAAAACATGGCTATATCTTTACCGTTTTTATGTCTATTTAATGAAAAGATTCTATAATGAAGCAGTTTTTGAAAAATCTTAATCTTGTGAGAAGTTGCCAATTTAATTAAGAAAAAACTTGTCAATACTACTTTCTATGAAATATATTATTTAGATAGATTAAAACATGAGAATGAAACGACAGCAAACATAAGATAGATAAAAATGTTCTTTATTCATGTAAAACAGCTGTGTTGACTCACCGCAGAATAGTTAGATGACGCATTGGATGCCAAAGAGAGCACAGAGCCATGCACTGCAGAAGACAAAGGAAAGACATTACTCCATGGAAAAACTCAGTTTCTTTCACAGGGATACTAATTTAATCAGTAAGAAAACAAAACAATTGTTTTCTTAAAAACTCTGTCTGAGACAACTAGACGTCAAGCTTTTTGGAAAATACAATTAAGAACAGATGACTGCAGAGAAATAATTTAAGAATATGACTGTCTCTATGAACATTAAAATCATAAATAAACCTGAGTTGATTTATTTTTTTACTGTGTGTAGCAAAGCTTAAGAAAATAAACAATGTAAAAGTAAATTAAATATGTAAATTACAAACTATAATCAATCACTTAATTAGAATGTGTTGCAAAACTTGTCATTTACCTACAACTTTAAAAAGTATTAGTTCAAATCTTGATTTAATTCACTACAAGTCTAAAATGACCATATAACACTTCTCTCCATCTTGCTTGGCCATGAAAGGAAACTGTTTATGTTGAAATATTCGAACACAAGAGAAGAAAAGCAAGAACATTCACCATCCTCTCCTGGTTCGCGGAAGGATCCGGATCGCATCATACTTTTTGGCCGGTCAGCCAGAGACATACTGCTGCCCAGAGGGGAGGATCCATACAGATCGCAGGCTGGGTCACTGGAGGGGCCTGTGCTGTTGGAGCGTGATATCCTTGGAGTGCCACATGAAATTGGGGCAACTATTGTGCAAAAATGGCAAGCAAAAGGATAAAACTAAATCCCACAAACACAGGAAGCATGACTTTACCTGAATATAAGACAATTATTCCAATGACTGAATGAAAGGCAGAACCATGTTTCAATAAAAGTTTCAAAAACTGGTCTAAAAGACTTCAGTCAGGAGATTATCATCTTCTTTGCATCACAATCTTACAGTTTTAGGAAATCTTTTTTTCAAAACTGGAACAGACACACTCACCAATGTTGGTTAGAGTAGTTTTGCTGGAGGAAGGGTGGAGAAGGTGGGTGGGTGAAGGTAGCTGAGGGGGGGTGTTGCTCTCCGTCATGCTCACTATAGTGTGAGAGTGGCGTCTTCCCGGCTTGCTTCCATCGCTGTCTGAGAGGCTTGACCCGTAGCGCCTAAAAAAAGGTTGTTTTAAGTGAAAACAGTGATGTCATATTAAACTGAATGTAAAAACAAGCAATGCTACTTGGACTCACTCTAAGCCTTTCTTTGGCAAAGTATTCCGGTCCGTTTGCACACTGCAAAAAAGCAGAGTAAAAAAAATTGCTCTGGATTACTTCCAGCATAAAACTGTTATTGTGTTACAGAATCACAATTACCAACAGATATTTCTTGGATTTTATTAGAAACCCTGCCAAGAAATACCAATGGTTTGTATCACTATTTCTACATTTGAGCCATTTAATAATCTATACACTTTAAAAAGCCACGTGTCTGATTGTCTAAATATGCAGTTGCTTGCCAGAAAATAGATTGGATGATCTTCACCTTGAAAGAACAGCAATTCTGTGATAGATCCAAACTTTTACCTCTTACTCAAAATGACAGCTCACACTTTCTGCCGTCATAAAAGTCCCACAAAATAAAAATGGATTGGTTTGATGGCTGCCAAGGACCCTGTATTTATGCTTACTTTACAAAACAAGCGTACAGCAAATTATCAGTGGCAAGGACAAATGCAGTTCTTCCTGCCAACATTGTTTTAGTGCCTGAGGTATAGTCAATGGTCCTCAGATGTGAACTCTGAGCCAGTAAATACAACATTTATTCAGATCACTCTGAAAAGCCTGGGAGAGCTTTTTGGCTTTCACATTAAATTCAGTGAATTAATTTGAAAATAAAAGTAACAACACCTGCAATCTGCATCCTTATGTAAGGAAATACAAACACACAATAAGCTGATGAAAGCATCTTTTACCACAACCTATTTTAAATAAAAATCGCAAACTTGCCTATCCGAGAGATTGAGTGACGTCCTACTCCCTCCCCTCCAGGTTCCTGAAGCCCTCTCTTCTTTATCGCTCATATCTTGCGGTACAAGTCTTACGCTGGAGGGCACACTCATCTGTAGGGGTAGAGACTCCAAGCTGCGATGCATGCCAGAAAGTTTGGGGTAAAGCATGGGGGATCCACTCAAGCTCAGGCTTTCGCTGGTATAGGTGGGGGAATCAATGTGGAGGACAGGAGCCGGGCTTGGAGTAAGACGGGTGGATGTGTGGGAAGCAGCCAGGTCTTGAAGCTTAGAGTATGGTGGTATTTTAGGTGGAAGGTCCTGGATGGTCACACAGGAGTCAAGACTGTTTGAATTCATCTTGTCCAGATGAGCCAAGCTGGGAGGGCGACCAAGAGACTTGGTATTCAGCATCCTAGGAATCAAGGAAGGCAAAATATGTCAAAACAAAAAAGGAGAAAATAATCTGCTATTTGATGCTGATTATCAATTTTCTCAAATTAGTTATTGTTTTTATTCAAACATATTAAAACAATGCATCATGTGTTTAAGGGAGCTCATTATAGTTTCACTGTACAAAGTCTTGGTAGAACTGTTTTGAAGGCTTGTCGTTATCTGCAGCATAAATCCACAAAAACCTAGCTCCCCTTCCTCAGCTTTCCTTAAATACATTCTTTAGTGAGGGCTGTTAGGTATTGCTGTTGACATTAAGATAACTAGAGCACTTATTCTGTAAACCAACACTGCTTCGTTGTGCTAATACAAGTCGGAAAATTCCAAGCCAAACTTCCATGGCTTGAAAAAAGGAAAAGTAAGAAAAACGTAGCTTAATGAGAGACCTTGGTGTTGTGGGAGAGGACAGTTCAGGGTATTTGCTGCTGCTTGTGCGTCTCAGGCCATGTAGTTTCACAGTTGGCTCCCCTGCACACTCTGACTGGCTGTCGTCTCCCTTCAGAGAGCCACAGTCCACAGCCTTGGCCTTGGCCCGTTCCTTTTCTTTTTCTCTGTCTGTCTGGTTCACAGGGCCTGTACTCGTTCTGCTCATCATTTTACCACTGCAGCCGCTTGACTCTTTAATTCTGGGCCCTGTGGAAGCCATGGGTACAGGTTTCAAACTCAACAGAGTGGGGTCAATAGTTCCACTGGCAGGACGTGCCGCTGGGCGTCCGATCACACTCAGAGCGCTCGATTTGGCTGGTCGGGGCAGGCTGCGGTACTGAATGCTGTTTCGGGCATTTGGCCCCAGGAAGCCGTGCTCGCTGCTAGCGTCGAAACTGTTCTTTCTGCCCAAGCTTGTTCCTCCACCTACAGGCTTGACAGGGATGCCAGATGACTTGGGTGTTTTCCCCACTGTAGCAGAGCTTCCGGGGATATGGGCGCCCCCTGCTGTCATAACAGTAGCGGTACCGGTGGCTGTTGACGGTTTCTTGTAGCCAAAGGAACCTCCAGCAGATGGCTTCACCAAACCTGAAGGGGGCTTGCGGTGTTCTCCGTGAAAATCTCTGCCAGCATCTGAACGGGACCGTTGTAGGCCAGCAGTTTTGATGGAAATTTTAGATTTGTCCAGAGGCTTCTCACTTTTTGGTGCTACAGAAACAAAAAAATTGAATACATTATTTTAGAGCTACCGAGACATGTAGCTAAATTTCTAATACAGTCTTTGCAAGCAAATACTTGGAGAATAAGTTAATTTTCAATAAATATTTAGATGGCACGTATTCTGACTCACCATTTGTTGGTATAAACCTGCCATTGGCAGATTTTATGAATATTTTAAAACAGGATTGACAACAAGTTCAGATGTCAAAAATTAAAGTTATTGTTTTAAAAATACCTTTTTCAAACAAGAACATAAAATGAGGTGAAAGTGGAGATTAATAAATTTAATGTACACTTATTTGTGGTAAAACAGATCAATGTTGCCACTGATCTGTCATCCACAAGTACCTGGAATGTCTAAAAAAATTAAGCAGATAATTTCCTACCTTAAATAAAAGAGAAAACATGCAAATCATGTCAAGTAAGTATAAAAGAGCAAGACTTTTTTTTTTAACTTAAGGAATAACAAAAAGAAAATATTAATTCAATTCAGTTCAGTCCAGTTCAGATCAATTCACATACTGGCAGAACCCATTTGGTTAACCTTATCTGAAATGATTGTCATTTTGCTTTAACAGACTCTTTTCCTCATTCTGATTATTAGATGCAAATGCAAAGATGGCTAAAAGACTGACTGAGATAATAATTAAATACTTGTCCCTCTAACTATGGCATCTTCCTCTCTTGTGAACTGTTTTGCTTTGCATTCAGATTATTTTGGATCAGAATTATGTTTTAGTTTTGCCAATCATCTGTCAGACATGCTTGATTTTATATGTTATTTTCTTTACTCATTGGTACATTTGTCCTCAGTCATTAGTTCAGGTCCTCACCCAAATGCATTACATTCATTTGATGGCCCTTTTCTGGTTCCCATGTAATGAATCGCCTCTCCTACAGTTATAATTAGTTTCCATCACTCATTGTCAGATCCTTCTGTTAACTGCCCTACTTATTTAGCTGTCCTCCTCTTTCCTCACCTCCTTGTTGATTGGCCTAATTGTTATCACATAACAGTATATATTTGGTATAAATAACATTATGTTAATCATAATATTCAATACAATATGGTTTTTGCAGTAGTGAGAAATTTAGACAAATACAGTCACTATTTTTGTTTAAATAGTGTAAAAATCAAGAGTATATAGTGTTTTAAGTAAGGGTAATACATTGTGAGAATCACATAAGAACCCATAGCTGTTCCTATTGAAAATAAACATTCATATGAGTAAGCCCAAAATACTCTGGATTCTTTTTGTTAGTACTGTTGTTAGTACTAGCTATAACTGATTCACTTATGTCAAAACATGGAATTAGCTCAGGAAAAAAAAAAAAAAAGTAAAAGCAAAACACTGTAGCTAAAAACCCCCAAAAGAGTGATTATTTTAAAATACTATGTTTTTTGATGATGAAAAATAATTAAGTAAATTCATCAAAAATATTTCTGCAGACATAGATGGTAAAAGATAATAATAATAGCGTGGGTGCATAACTTTAAAATGATATTGTTCTTTTTGCACGTAGTGTGCAGAATGGATCAGAGCCAGACTTGCATTAGCAATATATCTCTTCAATGTTCCAGATAACAAGCAGGCATTTGGCTTGACTGTTACATAAACACACTGTTTCACGTTTGCCTTCAGAAGTTGGGGAGATAATTGATGACATGGATTTTCATCTTAAAACAAACTAAAAGTAGTAGCTGTGGGCAGAATTCCTTAAAGAAGATAAACAGATAAAACCTTTTGATGAAATCTAGATGAGACCAATATGCAACAGAGTCTCACCTGCAACCTTGAGCATACTCTGGGAGGTATGGGTAATAGGGGAGGTCACGCCCACCGGAGGATTTCTGCCCTTCTTGAAACTTCCTGGTTGACCCAAACTCTGAGGCTTCTTCAAATCGGCTTTAACCCCAAAATCTTCGCTGAGGCTCGGCGGCTTCTTTCTCCACTTGCTTGGGGCTTCAGATTTGAGGCTTCCTGAGTTGAAGCTGCAGCTGTCAAGCTTGTGGCTGGCTTTGCCATCCTCGCTGTACCAAGAAAGGCCACTTTCCACCAGAGATCGCTTCTCTGCATCAGTGCGGAGCTGAAAAGAGAAAAATGGAGAAGACACAATCAGATGTATCCTTTGTTCTCTTTACAATCAACTGGTGTCAGTAATTTTACTTTGTATCCTATTTGCATTCCAGAAAAAAAAAATAGAAAGATAAACTCCTGCACCAAAAGAGAACTGAAGACAACCGCAGATGAAAATAAATTAAGTTTAAAATAATTATGGATTTAAAACTTTTTAAGACGAATATAAAATATCTTGAGTTGAAAATGTAAATGTGCTATTTTTAGAAAAAATGACAGTTACACATTAATAGATATCATGTGGTGCAAGTGGAGGTGGCACTAAGGACAAAATCATGCATGCTGTTTCTTGGCATGTTATTAAAGTGATATAAAACGGCAGATGGCTCATAGAGTGGCAGTAATGGCCATGTCGTCCAACCAAGCATTCTCCAGTTTAGCAAAAGCAAACCCATTGTTTGTCTACAAAAAGGTAGAGACGTTGACAAGACATTTCAGCATCAAAATTTGTGATTTCTTGAAGAGATGATGCAATGTTGTGTCCTGCGTAATTTTTATAAAACAGTATTCCAAAAAACACTCAAATTGAATTACTTTCATGATTGATTAATGCATGGACATGCAAATATAATCAAACCATTTCAAAATTGTGCCCGACACAATTTGGGCCATCATTTTCTTCTAAACAATTAATGCCACACACCATCTCATACAATCAATATGTGTGTCACCCTAAGATTTAAGACACTGTTAAACTCAGAATGCACACTATTCACAGAGGGCACTTACATCCAAGGGAAAAAGCAGAGCTTATCTTATTAGAAGGGACATTAATCCACACTGGAATGGAGAGAAGATGCATTTTTACAGCTCACCATAACAGAGGAGCTCCGTCTTGATCCCAAAGGTGTGCTGGGCAGGGAGTTCAAAGATGAGCTGGCATTAAATTCCTCTGAGCTGAGGTTCTCTGAGCCGTCACCATCACTGAGTCCGCTGCTGATGGAGCTGCTCTCATCCCACCTGAAACGAAACAGGATAATCGCTTAGAAAAGTGGTTAGTCTGCCTTTAAAGAGCAGAAAAGGACAAATAAATGGTTGCACAGCATGGAAAATGTCTGTTTGTAGATGTGAGATTGGCTCTGGAGTCAAAGAAACCACTGCAAGAACCACACCAAGAACTAACATATCAGTTGATACATAAATATTAAATCATCATTTTCTTTCATGTCATAAATTTCTCACTTCATTCGCGCACACAAACCAAAACACATGTAACGCTAGTTTCATTATATGTGTAAGGTCAAATATAACATGAGAAAACCAAAATTAACAACATAAGTTTCTTTAAGAAAAACTCAAAAGCATGATTAGCCAAAATAAGGTTATAAATCAACCTAAAGCTGTGACATCAGAAAGAATTCAAGTGTACTCTGCCATGTTTTACAGAGGCAATTTGTGTAAAAAGGGGTGATTAGCTTTGAAAAGTCTTCATGAGCTTTTCCTTCATGTCTCAATGGACCTCTAAGTCACCTTGAAACAGACAATGCCTGACTGGCAAAAATTACAGGGGTGGACAGTCTCTGCACAACCTAAATCATGCCCTGGAAGTCAGGCTGCTCATATTTGAACAGAATGAAAAGCTAGTCATTGTGCAACATTCAACAAACTGTGCACCCTTTTAGTCAACATCATCATCAGCGCACGAGACCATTCAAGTCTAATAGGAGGCTATAGTTTTCTACTCTGAAGAAAGTGATATCTGCTGAGACCATAAAAACAAGTCCAGCTCAGTTCCTGCATAATTATGATCTCGATTATTACCACTGGTAACCACAGATGGTAATAAAATTTATGTTGGCACACAAAAATGTGGCCTAGTGGAAAAGGTAAATTAATATGATCATTTCAAGCTGAGTCATTGCTTGAGTTGAATCAGTTCTTCTCTTCTTCTGACTTCTCCACTGAGCTGAAAATGCCCTTTGTGGGTATGAAGTCTGCAATTAGCAAAGGCTAATTGCAGACTTCATGGGAACATGGGATTGCACAGAAAAGCACAGGGAGACAAAAATGGCTTGTACACGTTCAGAATTGAATATAATCACATGGCAGGAAATGAGTGGCATGGCTGAAGTTGTAAAACAGAGCAGTGGCTGTGAGTTACACTTCTTTAAGGTGCTGATTTGGACCATTTATGTAAGTGATGGCTTAGAAGATGATTTGTGGTTATGGGTGGATAGCTTCAAAGTTTGAGTTCAAAAACAAGAGAATAAAGGTTTGATTTAATATTTTCAAAAATATTTTCAACACCGTCGACTCTTGGATTAGTTTAACGATTCCCACTCAGTGCAAATTTCTGTGGTATTCTCAGACAATAGCTCCTCTGTGAGGGGCGACACAGAGGGGCCGTGAATAACCCCACAGGGATGTCAACTTTTAGAGGAAGGCCTGTGGGTTGTTGATATTACAAGCCAAGTTGTCTGCTCTGTGAGGTAAAACCCAGACAGGGAGAGTGTGGGAGTACAACAACGGAGTGCATGTTTGGTGGGGCAATTAACTGGTGTTTCTTGCTTTCTATGGCTGCCCTCCAGAGTCTTTATGATGCTAGTCTGATATGTGATTCACTAAAAATGTTTAAGATGATTGATTGGCTGGAGAGTGTAAGAAAGTGAGGACATTCCAACAACTTTTACATAGTTGGTAGGACATAAAACAGTAATCTAAAGGCTAACGGTATTGGTAAACATTGTGGATATAAACAATGTAAGGTTGTAAACCACTTTATCTTTAGAACACTTTCTGATTTCACCTTGGTTTCAAATAAAAAGACCAAGAAAATATATCTGGTACAGTCGCTACCAAAAGTGTAAGCACCTCTGTTAAGTTTTCAGGTTTTTATGAGGTTAAGATTTTTGTTTTATCTTTATAGATTAGTCCACATATAAGGTACTATAGTCTATATCATACCATTCAACTGAAAAAAAAAATAAAATAAAACAAACTAAAAAAAGATGCAGTAATTCAGGTAAATGATTAGTCTCTTGAAGCTCTTCTGATTCAATTTCAGCTTTCTGTGGTCTCTGATATGGGATGGGTCTATTCATCGTCTCAACTTGACGATATTTTCCCACTCTGCTTTGCAAATATTCTCCATATGCATTGAAGACATTTCTTGTTCACAGCCCTGTTTAGGTGACTGTCACAATTGGCAAGATTTTTAATTGGACTCGGCTTGGCCATTCCAAAACTTTTGTTTTCTTCTGATCATGTTATCTTGATGTTGACTGGAATTACTTCTTGGGCTCACTGTGATGCTTAAAATATAAAATAATCTTCAGATTTCCAGCAAAACTCTTAAGGTATTAAAAACTGTCTGTCAATTGGAACTGTTCATAATTTCATCCATCTCACAAAAAAAACAAAAAAAAACAACAAAAAAAAAAACAAAAAAACTGTTGCATCTGAAGATGTCTCACAGTGTGACATCTTTTGGTAATGGTTGTCTTTGATTTTGAGTCGCATCTATCGTTTACCAATAAATATATTGTTTATCAATTAGTGACCAAAGTTCATATTTAGTTCCATGAAGACTGTATCACATTATTCTTTAATAGTTTGGAAAATCTTAACCAATTATTTCAGTATTTCTTTATTTTATGGTTCATGCAATGCAACATTTCATTTGTCACCTGCATAGCAGACTTTATTGAAACTGGCAGTAGGTAGACCTGACTATCTACTGATGTGTAAGGCTGACGGAATAAACAAATTGCTTATGTGTATTTCGTGACTCATGCTGAACCACGAAATAAGTTTTTTGCAAACAAGAACATGCCTGTACTTTTTAACAATTATCTACATAATTGCTTATAGCTGTAATATGTGCACATTTAAGTTAAAAAAAATAAATAAATATTTTTAAAATGGTGGCTCGTTTGAACCTCCATACAGGAGGTACATTTCAGTAAAGGAGATAATTAACAGCCACATTACAGTGTCCATTCAAAATCTCCTTTCACTGGCCTTAATAATTTTACAACCAAATAAAATCAGTATTTTAAAACAATCACACGTGTTTTTAGATGTGTTTTTTTTTTTTTTTTCCCTGTGAAAATACTCAGTATTTTTGCGCTATTTCAATTATTACTTCATAATCCAACAGGCTATAGAGATCAACGTCTATTTAAAAAAAAAAAAAGCGTTTAAAGTGAACGAAATCGGCGGATTTAAATGTACCTAAAAGTGCACGTAGAGTCGGAGAGTTACCTTGGTGTAAGAAGTAAAGTCCTCCTTGATCCTGCCGCTGACCGCAACGGAGGCACTTTCAAAACACGACCGCTCATTTGTGTCTTTTTCTAGCTTTTCACTTTAAGTGACAGTAAATTCTCTTAATTGTCCGTAAGCGAGTACTATTCACATCCTGTGAAAGCAAAGACCCACTCTCACCACTCATTCAGCCAGCAGAAAGGAGTCAGGCTACACCCATCCCCAAATGAAAAACGAGAGAGGGAGACGGGACGCGCGAGCGAGACAGAGCGAGAGAGAGAACTGACTACGATGTTTAATGAAAGGATGATCACCAATGACGACGCTAACCCTTTAACTTTAGCTTGCTTTTTTAGGAAATTAACACACATTAATTTAACACTTGGCAAAAACTCTCGCTCTATAACAGTTATAATTAACTTAAAAACGTCCTTGAACTTAGATCTTTACGGAGGCTGAAAATTTTAAAGGGCGCATATTATGTATTTTCCAGGCACATAGTATCATTTTATAGCGCAATTAAGTAACTATGTTACATTTGTTGTTATAAAAATTATGTGTATACAGTATACCAAACATAATTTAAAATAAATTTGACTTTGCAATTTGATGGCTTGAAATGGGCATCTGTCTCTTTAAGAAGTTCCTACTTTGTCCAATACTCCACCTTCTGCATATCAACACAATAATGCTCCTCCATGATGCTGTTTGCAACCGTTCTTAAGCTCATTGAACTGAGAAGTAGTTCGTATGATAAGTGCAGAGGATGCGCAGTTCCACCAAGTGTTTTCTCCCGAATGGCTACCAGGGGAGATTAAAGGATTTCTCAAACATGCATGAAATAACTGAAGCAACACTACACATCTGTTTGTTATGACGCAATTACATTATAACATGATATAAAGCTCGAAAAAGTTGATTTTACATAATAACCTTGCACTTTAATAAACAATCTAAAAAAAAAAGTCAAAAGCCAGCCTATAGAGAATTTTGCAAATAGTTTGACTTTTATGTTCTTTACAAAATTATTTATCATACATTAAGACATTTTTAAATGCAGTATGGAAAAAAAATGCAGTTCAAGGTAGAAATCTAAATCTCTCCAAGTGAAACCACAAGCCCACAGATGACACAAGGATCTCCAGTGATGCATGAGCAGCTTTGGAAAACCCAACCTCCCCCTCTCATTAGTAGTGGAACAGTTATATTCATTGCAATTTCTGGTGATCTCATGTCAGTAAAACACTCCAGGAGGTCAAAGCTTTGGGACAAGATGGATTTGCACCCCATCCACATCATCGGTCTTGATTTGTAAACCCTCCAAGTTATTCAGACTGAAAATGAGGGTTCAACATACTTACCAGGTAAGTAATTTCAAAACATAAGAGCACAACTATGTGTTTTTCATTATCAGTGATATTTTAAATGATTGTTAATAAATGCACAGAAGCTATTTCTATGACACAGTGAAACATATCTACAATTTATTCAGGAAAGATGAACAAAGATGCTACTTTTTATTATGTTGTGCTTTCTACAATGATTGTATCTGCAGGTCAAAGCTTCACAATAAATGGAGACAAAAAAAGTTTACAAATGCTCAAAGACAATTTATTTCAGGACTTTTGTACACACTTTTACCTTAAGTATAAATAATGATAATATTAATGGAGAACACTATTTCTTCTGATGCCTGTTGATTTTCTTTGCTTTGCTCACAAGGATCATAAATCAGTGGTTTACATAGCTGTTGATCACATATGGCATTTATTCCTTAACACAACTTAAAAGAATGAATATTTGTCTTCCAAGAATGATATTTGATCTGAAATGTTTACAGGGCAAAAAAAAAAGTGTGTCGGTGCTCACATATCCTGTTTATCTCAGCCAGACCACACTGTTACAAAAAAAGCTGTCATCCAAACAGCCTTCCAGCAATGTTTGCACTTTATAGTAACAACTGTACTACACTGATAAGCAAATGGGTTGTGTAAGAAAACATCCTCTGTAAATTTGCTTTGTATGTTTTGTAAAGCTGCCAACATGAGGTTTTTGGGACATTTACACTTGGCAAATGCAGAGCGATATCAAAGCATCTGTCTTTGACTGAGACATAAAACATTCTTACATTATGACCTTTAATTGTAGTTGCCTTTGATCTCTTATTTTTGCTGTTTCCTTCACTTTTGATAAACTGGTCTTAAAAACATTTGATTGGCTGGACCAGTGGCATTGTTAAAACATCATAAGACATAATAAAAGACAGAAATTACTAATTTAATTTAAAGATTAGCTTGGCACTTATGAGCTTAATTTGAACAGCAGTTTGACAGGAAAGAGGGTGAAGAGAAAATAGGAAGATGTGGCAAAATAACCCAGTACAGCCACTTTGAGGACTACGGTCTCTGTATGTCGTTCACCTGCTCTACCAACTCAGCCACTCTTAATAAAGACACTCCTTATCATTTATTTTTAATCAAATATGATCTGTTTAGTAGTACATAAAACCATAGCTAATCTATGCTATGATTTTTCTATGCTATAATCTATGCATAGCTAATCAGTCATGCAACTGTTGGTTTAACATTTGCATAAAAGGTTGAAAAATAAGTCAACAAATTTGTGTTTTGCTCTAAAGCAATGTGTTGGACAACAATTAATCCCAGTAGGAGACAGCTGCACCAGACTGTGCTGTTCCTACTCATTCAAAAAGTCAACCTCTCTATTATAAGTCTCAAAATGTACAATCTGCACTGCATCTAATACTTAATACTTATACTTTGAATACTTTGAATTTCTGCAGTCTCTATGTCAGGTAATGATTTTAAGACACCAGCAGGGGGCAGAAATAATTCAAACTCACCCCGAGATAAAAATGTAGTGTTCATCCTCTTTCACAGTGTATCAAAATGAAGCACCACTTAGCATTCAGAAAACTAAATGGCTTTTGAATCATAGGAGGAGTAGACATTTGTCTGCTGCATCCAATTCTGAAGCACAGTGTGGGAAATTACTACAGAAAGAAAGCATCAAAGCATAGTACCGTGAGCGGGGGATTTATGTCAGCATAAGTTTATTTCATTTCAAGTGAATAAAGATGGAAAAAGAAGCACAACCTCGGATCCTCCTGGTGCATGACTTTGATTCGTATCAAGGTTGAACACAGCCAAACAAATAGGATTGGGCAGCTTTCATTGCAGAACAGTGAAATAAATGGTTCTGAGCTGCATCAGTGACTGTGTCACAAAGTGTATTCACCATATATCTAAGGGGCCTAGAAACATGAACATGGCAGTTGATTACTGGCCTAGAAAATTAATGTAGAGTCAAAATCAGTGTGATCGGTCACTGAAGTCTGAAATCTCACTGAAGCAGCCAACAGAGAAAGTCTCATGTGGCACCAAATCTAGAGAAAACAATTCAACCATTTTAATACTATCTGGTTTAATAGGTTTCTTCTAATCTGTGTTTATGTTTAATGTGCTTTTTTTTGCTGAGTAGCTGCTTGCTGTGAAGAGATTATGCTGAAAAAAAAAGCACAGCTAACCATTAAAAAATCATTTCTGTACCAACTTTGGAAAACTTTCCACCTGGGGCTGAACGGCAAGTACCACAAACATATCCAGACGACCACACGCAGACATGATACGGGGATGATTCACAGTCCCGGGGGTGCTGCTGTAATGGTTTATTATTCACAGCGCTGAGGACTCTGGTGAATGTAAAGGCACATTTGGTTTTAGGGGAGTCTTTGTAAGTCATTGTTTCAATGACCCTTGTTGAGAGCTCCATATTGACCCCAGATGTGCTTTAGAGAGACCGTGGGAGATTTTGTGCTCTGTTGGTTTAACAGTAACCAATGTTATACCATAACAGACAGAATTATGTCCCTTAAACAAATGCAAACTACACATTTGCATTCTTTAAAATAATGTAGTGACAGTGAGAAAGACTCAGAAATTAGAAATACTTTTCACTGGACTTCATAAAATTGTATTCTCCAAAATGTTTGTCACAGACCAAAGCACCAACTTTTGTACTGATAGATTTAAATGGGTCAGAAAAATATGGGAGGTTTTAACAGTCAGGGAGGTACAAAGTGACTAAGACCAGAACTTAGACAGGAAAGGGAAATTAAACACAGACTGCTGAGGGAACCGATCCAGGATCGGATGACTGCAGCAAACCTTTGGTGCATAATGGAATGCATTTGTCAATAGACAGTTTCCAGGGAGTGAGCAAGGCTGTTAGTATTCCAGCATTTCAAAAACTGACCTAAATATGGCACATTCAAAACATTGTAGATGTTTTGAAACTACAGACTGCACAGCTTGGCTTGGGGTAGCATACCTTTGCTGATGTTGCAAAATTAGTCAAATTCTTTTCTATAGATCACAGAAGCAATGTAAGAATTTATCACACAAAACACGACATGTCCTAAACCTAAATTAGCAAATAAAGCTACATTTCTCCACAATTAGTGTCACTGCTAATCTAGGGAATCCCATCTTGTAAATATCAGAAATAAACAAATAACATGCACACTGTTTTGCCCCTCAAAGAATAAAAAAAAGAATGTCTCATAATAGCTTCTCTACAGTCATTTACTTGCAGAGCTGCTTTTTCTCCAGTTTTTTTCAGCCCTTTTATTTCACACAAACCATCAGCTGAATCTCACACATGCACATTCATTTGCTCAGCAGCTACTACACTGACACACAAGGAAGCCCATCACTGGGTCAGTGGAGGACGGTTGCCATGGCAGCCCATCCCGAGCTGTGTTGGTGCTCGATTGTGATCAGTGGTGATGCTGCTGCTGAACCAGCCTACATCCTTTACTCTGCACTGCTGCCTCTGTGCTGCTGTATGGACAAAGCCCCATAAATATCTACATATCTACTATGGTCCCGTTGTGTAAAGATATATAAAGAAATATGTGCAATATGTGACACTATGAACATCCTCTTGTCAGTAATGTAATTTTGTCTGAAAACCAAACCATACAAATTATCATAAAAGAAAGATCAAATATATTTTTGCCACAATTTTAGCAGTAGAGATAGTAGTTTTGGACAAAATAAAAAGAAGAAACTAATGGCTGCGATCGACTAGCAACCTATCCCGTTTCTTATCCAGTGGTCACTAAAATACACACCAGAACCCCAAAAAGGACAAGTGGGTTGGACAATGGATGGATGGAATTGTACTGTGTTTGAAAATGCAATTGTTCATTGTGTTTTGAGTTTAATCTCAAATGCGCTTTCTTTACAATGAGAAACAGAAATTATCCATACATTCCCTGCAGAGATGGCCACAGAATAAGATTTGTGTTAAGATTATGTTGTTGAGAAATTCATCAATTTGTCTTTAGATAAACCAATCCCATCCACACAGACAAATGTAATTTCAGTGCTACACACCAAATTTACTTATAAGCTAATGAAAAGGGCTTTTGAAAATATACTTTTTTGTGATAATCAGGTCAGGGAGAAAGCAAAAATTAATAACAAAACAAAGCGAGATTATTGTTGGTTCATTGCTTACATTTTGGATCACCCACTACTTCCAATAAAAGAGAATATGGTTGTAATAGTTTCCTAGTCTTTCTAACAAATGTGTGGTGTCTTAAGATGTCTAAAATTATTATTTGTAATTCTTGTACACTTTTTAAGAGTAGGAGAACAGACCATGAATTGTGTATGGATAATTCAAGTAATTTCTGACTGACAGACTGAGCAGAGGACAAGTCTAAGCAAATACATAGTATGTTGTTGTATCAGAATACTAATGCTGAAGCCAAAGTGATTAGAGTCACATAGCACACAGTTATACAGACAGACAGTATTGTCTGGACTGACTGAATAAATCAATCCTTATTACACAACAATGTTTGAGACTTCAAAATTGAGAAACGGTATGATCATTTTTCTCCACAAATCTATACGCAGAATCATTGTCATATTAAAAATTTAGTGAAAAGATGGCATGTGTAAAAATAAAATAGACATTTTGTTAAGTCTAATTTCAGATCACTTAACTATGTAAAGATGAGAAAAAGCTGGGCCTTTACTGAAAGGCAACAGAAATTGCACCTCTACTTTACAGTCGATTTTCAGCTGGTTTCCATGGTTACCATACAGGAGCCTGGTCTATTTTCAAAACCAGGGAGCTAATGGTTCTCAATGAGGCGAACTGTAAGTGTGTGTAGGGGGATGTAGTAAGAATGCAAATGGTTCACACATTTTGTAGGAGAAAACGGGGAGCTTGGGCTTCTGCACTCGCTTCAGAAAGTGGATTAGCTTTTTATCTGCTCCAAAGGTTGTTGGGAAATTTATGAGAAGAATTAATATTTGTGACGTAGCACCACCACAGAGGTTTTTCTGCTGCAGAAATAAGTACATTTTCCACTTATCCCATGTAAAGGGTAACGAGGAAAGCATAAGAACTTACGGTTTCAACAGATTCAAAGTTTCAGAATATAAATCATCAAGAAATTGAGCTATCTGTCTAATGGATTTATCCATTTAATGTATACATCTTTTGTGCCTTGGCACACAGCATGATGAGCTGTTCTTAAGAAAAAAATATTCTTTGTATTATAACTTACGCAATATCTGGGCTGCATATGTAATATAAAAAGCAAGGCAAATGGGTCGTAGTCATACTCTCGCATAAATGTATCTGGATTGGTGTATAATACATGTAAATTTAAGTAGATTGTAAGAACAATATTCTGCACTTCATTTTCTTTTTATCCATCTTTTTCATCCCATTCCAACAAACCCAATTCCAACGTGTTCCAATTTAATTGTTCTATTTTTTTTTTCTTTTGCTCTAATTCCAAATAACTTTAAATGTGTGTCATCTCTTCTCTTCTTCTTACCACACACAGTAAGAATGTGACCTGGCACACAGGGCCTCGAGAGTGCTCCAGAGGCTGAGCTTAAATCCCTCCACATGTGCAACAAAGATAAAGCTGCTACTCCACTCTAGAGAACTGTCCTTGATTCTTTTTATGCCGAGTCTCACCGTCTTCTGAAAGTTGTGGGAGGAAATTAAACGACACACAAAGGACGGTAAATGACAAGTGCCATGGTGACAGTTGAGTGTGCACAAAAGAAAAGCAAGAAAAAAAAGAGGAAAAAGACATTAAAATTTCCATCTGTGAGATGTAAACTATTTAATGCATTCGGCACGTGCTGCATCCTTACACAGAGTGTGGGGCTATATACTTTGTAACCTTATGAGATTCTCAATCAGGACAAATAAGATGTTATAGTCAGCAAATAAGCCTTCTAAGAAAGCTGTAAATGGTAGAAAATATGTTTTTTTTTATGAAATCTGTTTAATAAGCCAGGACAGTATCATACCATCTTGAGCCATTGGTTGGGTACCAGTATCAAGCTACAGCCAGGTTTTCAGAGTCACCATTTCAAACCAGACAAAAAATCATCAGTGCTCTGATTATTTAAAGTAATTTTAATGAGACACAAGAGAAAAAGTTCCTGAATTTTCTCAGTCTCTATCAAGCATAAAGTAATGTGGTGCTGCCACATGATGCTGTGCACTGTTGACCAGCTGGCTAAAAAATGTTATTACTTTTCCCTCACTTTAAAGAAAGACTATTTCAATTAAAACATGGACATGATGTAGAAGCTGAAATAGGTACATCTTATGAATGTAGTTAAAAAAAACAACAACAAAAAAAAACATTTGGGAGTCTAAGAAAGTCTCTTAAACTATGGATGCTGGCTGGTTACCAAATCAGATTTCCTGACTAACTAAACAACTAACTTTATCTTTTTATACTTGAGTTGGATCCTATTTTCCTAAAGCAGACTGATTGGACTGCATCTACCAGCATTCATACTACTGTAAGCCATCTTGTTGAGGTCAGAAAACCTTTATAAATCTCAAGCGAACCAAACAAACTGTCTTTGGAGTGAGAATCTCCTATGACGACGCCCATGCATTAACTGTTCATTCTTCATCTGGAGGATGAAGAAAGGGCTTTTAAAACTTCAAAGTGTAACTTGAAGAACATCCTGTAGTCCCTCCATTTCCAGTGTACAACAGATGGTTGCTGGAAGCTGCTTTTCATAGTTGACTTGGGCGGTAATCCATAACGCAACCAACGACTCCCCCAAACAACCCATCCAGCTGTTTGAGCCAGATGCCCTATTTTTTTTGACCGGTCCCTGGACATCGCTTTGACTATGACACTGATCACCTCAAAGTACGACAGAACTTTCTTAAAGTGCCTGGGTAGGGAGAAGTTAAAGTTAAAAATATAATGATAGAGACATTGTTTCATAATGTTGGTTTAATGTGTTTTTGAGTGGCTGAACCCACTGTTTCTCTGAGGAGTTGCTGATTGCATGCTGTGTAATTCTTTCTTTGCGCTGCTGAAAAAAAATGTGGCAAATAGTGTTTTGAATAACCAGGCCAAGACTGTGCAATGGTTCTGCTTCCTTTTCTCCTCTTTTGCTCTCCCTCACAAAGGTGCAACATAGACGTTTGTCCAAGTTTTTCATGCAGCAAAGGAATCTGAAGAAACATTTCCTTTGTCTCTCTAAAGACTAAAGGGGAGGCCTCGTGTGTAGTGTTTTATTGCCCTTTAATTTGTTCCAAATTGGCGCCGTTTTATCCAGATGTGGACATTATCAAGGCTCCCTTCTCCAATCTTCATCTCTACCTCTGACACAGACACCAGCTTTTGACACAGATGTACATACACACACACACACCTTCCCCCCCTTTTTTTCCCTCCTACCCGCTCCACCTCATATGTCATTGCTGTGCTGATGTAATCTTATAACTGCTGTTTTGCTGACATTTATATTATTAGTTAGTCTTGAAGCTGTTTTTCAGTGTTCTATTCTCTTGATCATAATTTTGATTAGCTGATTTAAATGTCTGATTATTCATTAACTTTCGACCACTAAACAGCTTGCATGATTAGTAGTACTGGTACAGACAGAGGTGCTAAAATACCATTTCTTTCTTTATCAAATGTTCCAGACATCTACATCAGATGAGCAGCTGCTTGACATAAAGAGTGATGTTGATCAAATATATTGCCTGTCTTTTTCTTTTGCTTTCAAAGCGCTGCTCGTCTGTGTGAATATGACATCCCGGTGAGGTCGTTAGTGATTTTTACTCTGACCTGATTTATTAAATGCCATGCTTTTTCATCACTACTTTAACAGGCAGGTGGAAATGTTCCATTTTTTTAACTTATTGCTTGTTATACTGCAATCCTCATTTGTTTCTGCTATGGCGATAAAAGTTTAAAAGCCTCCTTTCTCACCCATTGGCCAAGTTGTCGTCATCATCATCTGGCAGGCTCTTTCCTTGAAGGTCAGTATCACTCAGGTAACCAGACTTGAGATCAGGATCGTCGTCGAGACCTTCGATGAGTTCAATGCGAGACGTGCTACTAAGGCGACTGGAGCAGCGAGCAGGCATGGTGTGGGCTGTGTACTGGGAGGAGCTCTTGCTGCCCGGGTATCCGCCACCTGTGGAAGATGGGGCATCGCCAGCCTGAAGACGAGGACTGGACTGACCATGGCGCCAGGACAGAGGGGAGGAGCGGTTCGACATGCTGGAAATGCTGCGGGCATTGGTCTCATCACTGTCATAGCCCACGTTGCTACTATCCATACAGCTACAAAGATACAGAGAAGGTTCAGAGGGTTCCACAGTTGTATTTGACTCAAACAGCTTAAAATGTGCAAAATGTCACACATGTGTTTAAATGAGCACATTTTGCTTTCTCTTAAAAGAGTCCTTTAAAGAAACTCATATTAAGTTGCTCTTGAACTAGATGAAATGTCAAACATTCTTCAGGGAATAAATTATGACAAGTTACCGCATGAAACATGAAGACACAAATAAGGACGACCTGATATTTTTAAATGCAGTTAAATGCAGCAATATGTGTGTGAATCCCAAAGTTTACTTGTTTTATAAGTAGGTCAGGGTTAAAAACACCAAGCCTCGAGCATCTGCTATGTCTGTGGATTGCACAACTCGATGAACCGAGTCAACCAAATAAATAATGCAAAGTCTGTAGATATTTTTATCTCTTCTTTGTGGATAATTTATAATTATTGAGAACGATATTTTTTTCTTTTTCTCAGTTAACTGTTGATTATCTTGTATTCAAATGGCATCTGCAAGAGACAGAGGATTTAATACAAGATTTTAGACAAAATTACTTGGTAGAAGAAATGAGCTCAGCAAATGAAAAGCCAGTTATTTTTCTGTCGCTGATGATTGACCAAGCACTCACACAACACAAGAATATTATGTAAAGGCATGTTTTAATTTCAGTCAGAAAAAAAAAAAATCAACACAACTTATTTTGATTTCTTTTAATTCTAAAAATACATAGCAAGTCCTAGTTTACAGTAAGGATTGCAAAAATGTCACATTCTTTCTGCTATAATTGTTGTACACTCCTCTTGTGACAAATCCATGTTTAGATCTACTGTTGTTCCATCAAAAACAAAGATTTCTGAAGTGAGACGGCCATTTGAAAAGAGATGGAAACCAGATGTGCACCAGGTGGAAATCCCCCTAGCAGCTTTGGCCCAACTGTTTACTCTTGATTATGTTATATATTGATTCATTCTGTGAGTTAATCTTCTTCAGTTCAGGCTTTTTCTTTAAATATCAATCGTGTCTGATTAAACAAAACAAAACTTCATCTTGTGCTGGTATAGAACACAACCGCTTACACTAAAAAGCAAATGCAGATCCAGATGTGTTTACCTGTGGGTCAGCTGGGAGCCACGCAGACTCGACATCGTGTCTTCCAGATTCTGGCGGAGGTCAAGAACATTCTGCACAGTTCGCTTCCTCTGGGAATCTGGATCTGTGTGAAAATAAAGAACATCTTAGAGGTGTCTTCTGTTTCATTTATGCTTGAGTGTGTATTGTTTTAGCGTGTTTTTTACACACAAACACTGATGAACTGCATGTGTAAAAGCTGGTTTGCGTTATTTGCATCTACATTAGTGTGCCAGCTGTTTTCCATGCAGAAACTCATCCAGTGTATGTTCAGGTCATTAGGCAGAGTAATGGGCTGTTTCACTATTTCAGACTACACCCCTCTGAACTGATGTGGTACTTCCTCAAGTTGTCTGCAACTTAGATTGCCCAGCAGGGGCATTCCCACCACACCCAAGATCTCTTTCAGATGTTTTCCTTCTCAACTGTATTTTTCCGATCCACTGATCATTAGCTAAGACTTGCATGCCTGAACTGTACCACCAAGCTGAATTACACCCACAGCAGAGTTACTCTACGGTTACTCTATGTCAGCTTATTTTCTCCCAGCTGCATGCATTATAAAGTCACTGGGTTATGACTATGTCAAATCAATATTACAATACAATTAGGGGTCTTGTTGTGTTTGCTGTAAAATATGTCTCTATAAAAAACAGGAATCTGGGGGTTTCCACTGCGCAGCTGAGGCAAATAACCCAAGGGAAAGACAAATGACCAATAAATGCATTAACTAGGAAAGATGGGTGAGTGGCAAAGACGTCAGGGGACCCCACACGTAACAGTAACGTGCTGAGCTTATACGAGGATGCTTAACTAATTTAGTAAAGGATCAAAAGAAAATAAATCAGACAAATCAACTAAGTAGAAACAGACTTTGTATATTTAAAACTTGTTGCGTCACCTACTTGTAAGCAAAAAACAGAAAAAGAACATCTGTTATTAAAGGTTTGCCCTTACATGTTTGGTGACCAATTTGGTTGCTGCGGGTTACATAGCTTAATGATAAACATAATCATCAAGCTATGTAATTTCCAAAGCTGTGAAAGCTTTGAGATATTTAAGTCACATTTTAATTTGAGTGCATTTGACTGATGACCCAATACAGCCAGCCTTTTGCCAGAAGAAAACTGGCAAAAGAAACAAAAGATGAAACCCAAATAGAAATAACAGGATTTAAAAAAGGAGAAAGGAACCAGTGGTTCTACAGCTTGTGAAACCGCCAATATCAGCAAAAACTTTAAATCTTTGTTCGGCAAATTGATGTGTAGCAACATCACTGATGTCTTTCCTTCCTGGTAATGTGTTACCTAGGAAACCTGAATGTCCCTGAGAAACAAACTGCCAAGACCTCTACTTTTAGAGAGGCGCTCACATCTGCTAATGATTAAAATACAGTTCTGTTAAAGCAGAAAATTTATAGTTATTTTACTATGCAACTTTAAACTGTTGTATACATTTTCTTTTTTTAATGACAGCCTTGAATCTGTTGCATGTTTTTGAACCAGATCATTCATTTACTCATACATCAAACTCAAAAATCAAAAAGGGGTGTACTTCCTCCATCTAAATCATGTGCCAACTAACAAATACCATCATTTTTTTTTACAGTTAGAGATTTCTTATGTACAAAATGTGGCTATAAATTCATTAACAAAACCCAATTGTTACTTCAGTGCTATTGCTCTACTTTTCTTCACTACGTTTTTGTAGACAGGAAATGATAACATTTCTATTTTCTCATAAAATGACTTTGTCTCTACTCAGTAAATAAGCACTTCTTTTTCAAAGTAGAAAATTGTTTCAAATAAAATTACTGTGAGAAAAACAGGAAATGTTATCCATCCTTTTTAAGAGATTAAACATAAGTGGTTGGAAATATCTAGTTCTCCTTTAATTTACTGCTCAATGTCTCATTTAGACATTTAATACGCTTTAATTCTGCACGTTTTAGTTGTGCCCTGCAGGACTGATTTTGTCCTTCACATTTAGTTGCTGTTATAATTTGCAAAGGTAATTTTAAACATTTGAGATAAAAATACTGAATAAGAGGCAAAATAAACCCATGAATCTTGGTCAGGTTTCCATAAATATGAGAAAAGCTAAATTGTTTTAGTGGGATATAGCAGCATATTATTAGGGCACTATGGTGATTTTTTTTTTTTTTTACCTTCCCCCTTTTCCCCCAAAAAAGTTCAAGGGAAACCAGTTTTATTAGAATGAAGAGGGATGAACATCCTACAAAATCAAATTAATCCCATGGAATGCACTGAAGCAGGAATGCTCAATATAAGACACGTGTGAATCCCATCTGTTTTGAATACATCCTGTATGAAAAATGCACTGGACCCCTGTGTAACAGCTGGTGGTCCTTTAGCATCCTGCACTGCAGAAATGCCAACACCAGAGAAGGAAAACTTGGAATATTCCTAAGGCAGATGTAGCACCTGCAAATAATTCCCCACTGTCAGATGGTCTTGTTCATAAATGTTATGATTTTTTTTTTAAATGTGCCACAGTCTGGTTGATATAAAGCAGACCTAAATGAGGAACATTTTGTGAATTGAAAATAACTTCAGATAAGTTTCCAACTGATAAAGAAATAAACCAGCACATGTCAAACTTCACAAAATAATATAATTTTAAAAAATTCTGACTCTTCAAATATGGCCAAATCACACTGAAGGTCTTGCACATGGCTTGAATTCATTAAGACAGTGTAATAAATAATCAAAGATAGTAAGGAGAAGATTTTGCAGCTTTAATCAGGTGCCATGATTACTTTTTATTCTGCTTTGTTCTATCTTCCCAGAAAGATTTTTTTTTACTTTATTACACAAGCTTTGACATTGCTTAGTGAAGTGGCAGTACTCTGAAAACAATGAGGAAAAGTAAACATTGCCAAATACATAATTGTAACACATTTAATGTTGAATGTGGTATCTTTACCTGAAAATATGCAAGTAAAAACTTTTGACTCCAGAATGTCTTTAATGTTTGAAACAATGTCGACTATTTTCCTGTCCCATTTTCCTTTCCACTGTAACGAATAAAGGTTATTATAACAGAGATCTGACATGACAGAACCCAGACAATTATTATGAAATGAGGTTGTTCCTTTTCTTTTTTACTTTGCATTCAACAATTGGTCTGTTCTAATAATACACGTTGTTCAAGGATTCAATGCTGCAAAAACAGTCACTTTGAAAAATGTTTTCAAACTTCTTATCTGAAGTGGACCTGATGTTTTGGTCCACTAATGTACAAATTCAGCATGAAGAACACATTTTTATGTTCACATTGCAAAGGCAGCATTTGGATATTTTTTTATCCCTGAGATTGAAGCATAAATTTACATGGACAGCTTAATAAATGAGACCATTAACTAACTACATAATTCTTGATGTTTTGCTGGAAAACAAAGAGACCTTCTATGTTGAAAAGTAAAACCATTCTTTCAGGAAGCTCATTATAAGGTATGCAGCTGAAGCAGCTCAATATAAGGCCTTGAATGTACAGTAGGCCATAAATATAAAGCTACTTACAGTAGCATGCATGCTGACTGGATGTTAAGTTATAACTTAAATAAATTTAACTCAAGCTAATAGAGTGAGTCAAAGGTGTCTTTCAGAATTGAATTATTGCTCTGCTTCAAGAAAGCAAAATACAGACACTAACGACTGCTAAATTTTAAAAAGTACGTTTAAGAATAGTGATCAAATTAGACATTTCATAAAATGATGTGAAAAACAGAAACTATTGTAATTTGGTTTTACTCATGTGACGTCACGAGCTGCGACGCAGTCCTACAGTAAAGTCCGTGCCGACATGCAAGCGTACAAACATATGCACACCCGTTAACTTACTGTTTGGTTTCGGCACAAACTGACGCGATTCATCGAGAAGTGTACACACAGTGTTCTTTCCTCAGCTGCTATATCCATCCTAGCTTATTTTCAGTGTCAAACATTTTCCCGATTCAGATATTCAAACTAAGCTATTTCCGGATTAAAACGCGCCGGGAGGGAGTCACGTGACGACGTAATGACGTCACCAGGACACGGTATTAATTGAGTGTTTTCTATTAAATTGAGTATTGCATTTTGGCTACAGGCTTCTGTTTCTTCAATGTTATGCTTATTTCATTTTGTATATTTTGATGATAGTTATCTGAGTTATTAGTAATTGTTTTTGTTGTGTTTTCTTGTGGGCAGAGCCTGTGACTATAAAACAGGTCTCACCAACCCTGAAACTGAGTTTAATTTCCAAACAGGTCACACTGATGGTGATGGACTTTTGAGCTGCTGTGAAGGAACTGCAGGTTTATTTATTTATTTATGTATCCTATCTGGACATATATGGTCAATATGCTGCACAGGTTCTCCAACTTTTTTTCACCTGATGATGAGCACAATAAAGACCATCTAAAGTGAACTATGGTATTGGCCTATTGTTTTTGTCTTTCATAATAGAGTCCCGCCATAATCCACAAGGAGATTTTTGGTATGAAAAGCACAAAGCAAGTTTCTAAGGCAAAAGATAAAGGTTATGCAGGTAAAAGCGTCCAGATGTACTTTAAGATGGTTGGCACTACAGGGTCACCCAAGATTAGGGTCAGATATGTTTGTGCATACAAAATAAGGTCAAGTAGCCACATCAGCATTCTGAACAGTCAGGTTTTCATCTTTGAAAGGTCTTGATTTGCCAAGACGACATTGCATTAACAAGTCTGTAACAGTGAGTCACATTTGCATGCGCTAGTAACAACAGACTCTTGTTTGAATCACTTTAAAAAGTAAAATAAAATGACATGTTTCCAGTTTTTTTTTTTATTTCAAATGTAGACCTTTATAAACATTTTTTTATAAACACTTTTAAAAACATTATGATTTAGATCAAAGCCTTTAGGGATCCTTCTACATACCCCAGCATAGGATTGATGTGAATAAGTCAAGTTTATGGGTCATCTTGTTTGCACATGACTTTTTAGTTCAGTCAAACGTTCTTTGGGTCTGAACTCTGCTTTGTGAAGGCCACTTCAAAACTGTCCTTCAGTCAGCTTGGTGGCATGTTGAGGGACTTCCAGGTGACAGATTCACTTTTGACTGAGCTTTAACTTTCATGGCTAGCATCTTAAAGTCACAGCTGACCTTAACACCCATACAACCCAGTGTTGCCAGTCCTTAGTTTTCCCCACAAATGTACTTATAATCATGACCATTAAGTCATTGGTTTCATCAGACCACAGAGCCTATTTTCACATAGTCTCCATAAGTTATAGACTTTTGCTCTGAATGTATTTGCAAAATGTATTGTGCCTTGTTATGTTGCATTTATAGCAATGGCTTCTACTATACTGAGGGACATTTCAGAGCAAGTTAAAATAGAACTTCTTTCACTGTGGATAATGACACTCACCTGCCAGCTTCAGTAAGCATTTTCTTCAACATTTTTTTGTTGCTTTGGGGTTGATATGCACATTTCACACCACACCATGTTCATCTTTACTACAAATAATCAGTTCCCTACTTGAACTCAATAATGAAGGACCCTTGATGTACTTGCAAATAATCTTTAAAACCTTCAGGCGTCTGGAAATAGGGAAATACTCTTCTTGTGCTACAATTCCTTGCAGTCCCACAAAGGACATGGAAGTGTGGATGATGCCATCTGCCCTGTGTTGTTTACAGTTCTCACTGGCTGGTATATAATTTGTGACAAACTTGAATGATTCATTTCTATACTGGTTAATGAGGCACGGGTAACATGTCGAATCGCAACAGATGTGTTCGTTAAAAGGCCTGAGGAGTCATGTTGATGATACAAAGTAAATCACATGTGAGCAAAAGCATGCTTGTCTGTATGAGATTTAATGTTGCTCTACTATAGCGGTGCGTGAAATTGTGTAGATGAATCAATCGAGTAATCCAGGTTCATCAGTGGTATTGCAATGTAAAATTTCTCTCTCTGGTTATATTTATAGGGGATCACATTCCTTTCATGCAGTTTTAAATGTAGCATCAAGTATTTAAGTAAAATAAAAGCTGAAACATCTTTTTCATCTTTTTTATTTTAGGAAAGACTGAGTGCATGTAAACCAGGCTTTGTGTTAAACAACATCTGGCAGATTTCCAAAGATAATGCTTTGTTCTCTGATGTGACTACAGGTGATAATGTTCCACTTGCCAGTGAATACAAACGACTCTACATGTGTGAAGAGAAAGAAAACACAAAAGAATCAGCCATCAGAATCCTAATCACCATCTTGGATTATAAAGCCTATTTTCATGTATGAAGTCTATCCAAAAACCTGACATACACCTACATCATCACAGTAGTAGAGAAGGTGTAAACCTAACTCTGGAGATGATTGAAGCTGAGAAGAGGTTTATATGTGTCTGAAAAAGGAATTCAATATGGCAAAATGTCTTTCTCAGCATTTTTTGTCAACATCTTTGGTTTTTTTGGAAGTGAGCATGGATATCTAGATGGAGCCTTGAGCCTCCAACACATGTTCCAGTAAATGAGAGCTTTAGAAAGATAATCAATCTGCTGGTAATAATTTCACAACCCCCCAGGCTTCATGAAGTCATCCTGTAATGTTTAATTTAGCAAGTGAGCACATTTCAGATAATTTAAGCCTTTGGCCATCAGACATCTGAGCCACATGTTGGAAGAATATGAACAATGGCGTGCTATGATGTCCGACTATCTGCTCATCTTTCTGTGAAACAGTTCAGCTAAAATAGCATTCAGTAAAACAAAAGGAATACCAGCATGCTGTGCTCCCTCCCCCTGGTGAACTGCAAAAAAAACTCGCTCAGGAGAAATGTCGACCTGCAGCAGAAGCAGGTGCCGTGTTGCTGTATCAAAGGGGGCGTGGTGCAGAGAAGGGATAGCATGATGAGTGCTTCTAGCTCATAGTACGACACCCAAACCTACTTACCTAACATCTGACTGAAAAGAAGCTGCTCCAGGTCTCCTAGTACTGTCACCACCAGCTCTGGGTCCACCTTCAGAAAAGGCTTATCTCCTCCTTCCTCTCCCTGGGCTTTGGAGCCAGATTCTCCTCCAGCTCCGGCTCCAGCTTTCTTTGGGATGGCCTTTGCTTTGCTGGAGAGGATTTCATCGTCTGACTTTCCGTCGTCAGGTGCTTTGCTTAAAGGTTTCACCTCAGCAAATGGACCACGAGGTATTCGGCTCTGCTTGCTCAGGGCAGAGGGAGCAGCTAGGGCGCTGAAGGGCTTGGGTTTTCCCTGGAACAGTGAATGTTCAGATTTGGATAGGTTTCGAGAAAGGGGGGCACCCCCGCCGGCACTACTGCCACCCCCTGTGGTCTTTGGCTTGTTGGTCTTGGTTTGCCCTGTTCCAGGCTTGGCCATGTCATCACACCACTTTGGCTCATATAGGTGCAGCTTCTTCTCAGCATCAGTGAGGACAGCCAGGTTTGTCATCGACCTCTGCTTGCGAAGATTGGAGGGCACTGGTATCCTGCCCTCAGAACTGCCAGCCCGATAAACCTTCAGCTCCCCACGCTGTGTGCTCTGGGGCACTCCAGACTTGGCCCTCTTAGCTGCCATGCCTACTCCTTTGCCATCTGCTTGGCCGTATGCCTTGGTGCTATCCGTCCGTTCCATCTTCAAACCTCCTTCTTTGCCTTTCACACTATTCCCAAACACGCCTCCTCCATGAGACCATTATCAAAATGCATCAGGAGGGGGAAAACAGTCTTCCTTAGTCAAACTCCTCTCCTTGTGTCTCCTTGTGTGGAATCATACATGTAAATTTCCCCCTCCAAGACAATCCTGCTGCTTTCTTTTCCTTCCCTCTGTATCCTTCTATCTCCCTCTTTCTTCCTGACGAGCTGCTGCAGCTGCTGCAGTTGCAGTGCAGCCCAGGCGCTCCCTTTCTCTCTTTCCTTTCTGTCCTCCTCTCCACTGTTTTTTCCACTCTCCTCCCTTCTGCACGCCCTCCTGCCGCCGAACCGCGCAGCAGCAGAATGACAGCGGAGGCACACGCAACAGCACTGCCTCCTCCCCTCTGCTGTCTCTCCTTCGCCTCTGCCTTCCCTCCCATCCTCCTTCCGCCCGTTCCTTTTCTTTGGTTTAAAGATGCTTTACCTTCTCTCACCAGAATAAGTCAAACACAAGTGAGCAACGAAAGGATGGATTTTAACGCCGGCATGCAATTATTCTCTAACATATCTTGATTTCCCACCATTTTCTGTGAGTCCTTTGTTCTTCCCCTCCCCCTCTTCACCTCTAGGGTTCACTGTTCAATACTTTTGATGAATAAATCAGATTGATCCTGTTATTAATAATCAAAGCAATAGATATTCAGAAGCATAGCTGCAAAATATAGCACATATTATAATCACTGTCATAATTCAACACAGTGTAACAACTGGAGCAACCAGATTATCTCTTGATCCTGTCTGAGCTTCCTTATGATATCTATTCCAAAATTCCTACCCTATAAATCATTTGCTGACCATTTCTACACTGCCTTCCAGCTGTTTTCTATATAAACACAGGCAATGAAAGATTATGTATGCAAAAAAAAAACAACAAAAAAAAACCCCTGCAGCTTGACAAATAAGAGAGTGAATGATAAGATGTGCCAGCATAAGCAAGTGAAGTGTCCAAAACCGCACTTTGGAAAAATCTTCTAAGTCACTTTTAAATGCATTTACATTTGCACAATAAAATAGCATGGGTAAATTAAAAATACAGTTAAAATATTAAGGCATGGAATTGTTTTCTGCCAAAGATATTCCACACAGTGTCCCGAAGGGCACAGGCAGATTCCGGGGGCTCTGCGGCATTCGAATGCAAGACTGCTCCATGGAAACCGCCCTCTCTTGCAGCCTAAATCACATCAGCGCCAGACTTCAGTGCTCAAAGACAGATGACAAAGACACATTTACCTTTTCCACAGGCTACTATGACACAACCCACATTTATAGCCTTTGATCATGCTAGGACATGTTCAGTAACCATTTTTATGCTGGGAGGAGACCATGCTACATGTCACAAATCTATGTGATTTCATTACTGCTAGCTGCCATGTCCAGAGGAGACGTCCCAACTCTCACAAAAGGTTTCACCACACTCCACTGCTCTCTTTATTTGGGTTTTAAGGCACCTGGTGTGATTTAAGCTCCACTAATTTTGTAATCTGGGAATTAGTCAGTGGAAACAATGACAAGACTTGTTCTTCGACATCACGAGTTTGCTCTTCAGCTGACTGAAGAACACCAGTGATGACCTTATATTCATTCCTATGTTGAATAGCTGATTTGTTTCAAAGTAGGAATTAGCAAATACATTGCAGCAGAACTAATTCCTGCATGTTTTGCACATAAAGTTTACAACAGACTGAAAAAAAAGATATGCTGCCTTTTTATTAATGATAGAAGTCAAATAGTTGTTTCTTTAAATATATTTATATTTAATGTTTGTATACTTTGTGCATACAGAACTCAATAAAATCATTTAGTTTAATTTGATAAGTCCAGTTTCTGTTGTTTACTATCATGTACCAGCACACTGCCATAAATGAAATAAAAAAATGTTGTTATGAAGACCACAATTAAACCATTAAATATTTAAGCATCAGTTGTAACAATTGCAATCAAAATATGCTCACACAACTAATTTTATGACAGGTAAGACACACTCTAATGTCCATAAGTGAAAACAGGTCATGTGAAAGCAAAATGCAAGTGCAAAAACAAAATTTAAAAAATTCCAATAACATTATTCCCTCACCCTCACTCAGTGAGGTGGCTACACACTCTTGGTTAGTAATTTTAATTTTGAGGGTTTAGCATGAATCATGTGTAAAAACGCTTTGCTCATTCAGTCAAAGTGAGAACACTCAGCCAAGCCTCAGGAGGGAAGGGTGGAGTAGAATCTTTCATTTCTTCCAAAATTGGGTTTGATTTACGTTCTCCAGCTGGCCGTCCATGTGACTCTGGAACATCAGTGCGTGTCCACACACACAGTCACACAGCTGTCTCCTGAGCATTTCCCTGGTCAGCAGATGTGATCAGTTTTGTGCTTCTCAGCTGCTATGATGTAATGAAATGAGTAACATTAGGGAGACCTTCACGTGTGCTCTAAGGGGGAAAACCAAAAAAAAAAAAAAAAAAAAAGGAAATGTACTTGTTCTTAGTTATAGCAGTGTAGAAGTCTAAGGCAGAAGACCATTCTAAAGAAAAAAAGCTTCAGGTTCATCAGTTGACTTATTGCAGTCACAATTCGGGCTTAATCAAATTGTAACTTTCACCGACAAAATTCTTTGGCAGTTTTTATATACTTTTCCAGAGGAAACTTTAACATTTTTGAAAATTGTCCAAATAAGTCTAGCTCATTACAAAAATTTAAGTTTCTTTGGTTCCTTTCCATCTAAGAAGTAATGCACAGGTTTTAATTGGAAAGACAGGTTGTATTTTGAAATATTTTTCTTGACATCTTTGAGGGAGTTCTTTAACTGTGTCTTAGGTATCAGATTTTTTAGAGCAAATTCAGATTTCTTGTTTTCAGTAACATTATGGCAACTCCAGCTGCTATGAATAAATAATTGTTAAATCAATAAGTTAAACTTAAAAATTTAGGAGAATGTAAGATTTTAAGAAAACATAAATTATAAATATCATTAGCATTACTCTTCAAATCCATTAACAAATGTATTCAGATTTTTTTTCATGTATAAGATATGTAACTATAACCAAACAATGCGAATTTATTTATTTAGAAGCAATATATACACTTTTCTTTCCTGACAAGTTGCATTTTTGAAGAATCAAGTTTTCAAACAGTTGGGTGATAACTTCTCACTGTCTACTTTTTAAGCATTTATCTATAATCCCCCCCCTCCAAACTATTAAATCTTCTCATGAAAAGCTAATTGCTAAAGGCACATGAAGAGTTTTTAAAGGTCACATGATAGTTCATGTGGTGCAGTAACCTCAACAACAATCTCCAGTGAAAGTCGTGAACTGACTGGAATGCAACCAGCCTGAGGGATTAGGAGTTTCTCATTTATTTATTTTGCTTCCATCACTTTCACTATGTAAAAGAAAATTCACAGGAAATAACAGAAAAATTAATTCAAACAGGTTAAAGAGTGATTAATTTGACTGCAACAACTGAGCCTTCCTACCATCAATAATTCATTTCAAAGAGATCATGCCTGAGTGGTTTTTTCTTTCCTTTCAGAACAACAGATAAAAAGTCCATATTTTACCTTTGGCACCAGATTGATGGTTAACCAAGAAACATCTCACCACTCAACTGTGAAAAAAAAGGCTCTTAGTTCCAGACATGAAATCCGATCTGCCCATCAAAATAGCCAGTCTCAGCCCTAAAGCTGTCCATTCTCTTTGAAGGACAGCTCATTTGTTTGTCTGGTCTCTCCCAGAGGAGACTGGCTGGAGGCTCTTGGCCTTCAGTCACTAAGATAATTAGGATGTCTGTTAGAGGCTTTCATGCTCCTCAGTGCAAAGAGGTGAAGTCATCAGGCACAAATATTATACCAGACATGTCGTTAAAATATTCTGATTTCAATGTATTCCCAATTACCTCAGACGTGGTGTTAATTGTGACATTAATTTAAAACATAATTTGCACAGTTAATTATGTAATTACATAATATAACTAAAAAACACTGTCTGTTGTGATAATACATGTCATTCACAGTTCTAATGGGGCAATCTTCAGTATTTTTTTCCAGCAACATTGTATAATTTTATAGCACAATAAAGTAATTATGTCACCTTCACTTGTTACAAAAATGCTGTACAAATCAGACATGACTTAAAGGAAATTTGATTTTGCAACTTAATGCTTTGAAATTGAGCCTCTGTCTCTTTAAAGAGTTTTTGTGCTTTCCAACACTCCTCCTTCAGCACGTCATCAAGTTAACATTCCTCTATTAACCATCTATAAACGTTTATGGGAACATTGGACTGAGTAATAGTTTATATAATGAGCTCAGCAGATGTTCAGTTCCACCAGGTGTTTTCTAATTAATGCTGGCTAGTCTGAAGGAGCTTAGTGGAGGAGTAGAAGGGGAGGAGTGCTCTCTGATGTTTGGAAACTCTGAGGAGGAGCTATGTCCTCAAAGGCAGGACTTTGTCCCACCAAGAGTTTTACAAACCCAAATGACTATACCAAAAATTTCTCAAACATGCATGATTATACAGATATGTTCTTGATGAGAAAATACATGATAACGTGATGCAAACCTAAAAGAAAAAAAAATGCTATTATGCTTTATGTAGTTCTAATGACAAAGGAGAACGCATCGACAAGTAGACAAACTCCACCAGAGCAACGGTGTTGCACACACACATTCACCAATTTTGTGTCACCTGAGAGGCCATACAGGTTAGCATGTTATTTGTGGACATTAACCCAATACCCAATCAATCAATCAATCTATCTATCTATCTATCTATCTATCTATCTATCTATCTATCTATCTATCTATCTATCTATCTATCTATCTATCTAGCCAGCTAGCTATCTATCTAGCTAGCTATCTATCTAGCTATGGATCAAATTAACACATGATCCATATCTTTTAAACACTGTTGCTCTTATAGAGTGCTTTTTGGTACATTAAAACCATTTTACAACCACAAGAGAGATCACCTGAATCTGCAGAAGATATATTTTAGAGCATTTTTTATGGTGGAATTACATGGGGGGAGAGCAAGAGAACCCAGGGTGGGAGGAAATTACTGCAGGGAGTCATCAAAACGGCAGAGAGGATCATCATTTCTAACCTCTCCTCCATGGATTACACACACTAAAAACCATCACACAAGCGATAGCCTGAAACACTGCAGTCTTGTCTGCAATTCTGGAATTCATTAAAATACATTTTTATGTTTCATTTAATTAGACTGTGAATAAGGGCAATGACAACTTTTTAGAGCTTGTTGCGATCAAGTTTTAAGTTTTATTGATGTTTATAAAATATTTTATTGTTGCAATAAGACCTTTGCATATCTCACAGCTTTAATACTGCAACATTTTATTTTAAATTGGGCAAGAACTACAGTACCTCAGTATACATTTGAATTATCTATCTATCTATATCTATAAATATATATATATACGTATATATATGTTGCAAACCAACTATAACTGGATCAAGCCACTATAAAACCATTTTGAAAACTGTAAGTAAACCACTGCATTTAGTTTTCAAAATGTTATCATAGTTGCTTGATCCAATTACAGTTGGTTTGCAACAATGTAAAATGCTAAATCTATCCTTTGGCTAATTCTTTTATGGGAGGTCTCAAACATTAAATCAATTTCCTTTATTTACAGTAGGCTTGTAATCTCCTTTTATAGTTAAACTTAATTGAAATGAAATGAAATGAAATTTTATTCGAACATGATACAAATATAAAAATAAAATAGTGCACAGTAACAAGAAGATTGGTTTGTCTCAGGTCCTTTGGCTAATTGTGATTTGAATTCATTTAATAACATTAGCAAGTATTGACCAAGACAAATACAAACTGAATTTGTAATTGGATTTGTAAATTGTGTGGATTGCAGAGTTGCAACATGGTTCATATTTAGCTTTTAATGTTTTCTCAGCCCTGCCAAAAACAAACAAACAATATAAAAGACAAAAAGAAAATATTGCATTAAGAGTGCCTTGTGGTTCTGAGAAATCTGCCATTTACCAGTACTCTCTTTCTTTTTTCTTCTTCCTTTTTATTTCTAAGTGCAGAAAGACATGGAGTATTTTAGGAAACCCTGATGCACAAAACAGACAGCACATCCAGCGTGAAGCTTTGGCTGTGCGTCGAAGGCAGACATTGAGAGAAAAACAGCCATGCTGAACAGTCAGCAGTGAGCCTTGTAAAAGTTTGGGTGTTACAGGATGCAATAAAACACAAATGGAAAAACTGTGTTCTGCATAACCAACTGGCTGACCTCAGTGAAGTGTGTAAAATTTGTTTTCTTCTAATAAACTTATTTGGGATGAGTAGAGGAATGGGGAAAGTACCTTGAACATCTAAGAAGAATTTTCAAGTGTTCGTACTTGGGTATAAATAGCCCTTGAAAATTTTCATATTGTATCACACAACCTCAATGCTAATAGAACCACATTTCACTGCAATTACAACTATATATCCTCGCCTTGCAGGTATATAGAATGGGATTGTCTTCTTCACAATAGAATTCGAAGAACATCAGTGAATAGCAAATTTTAAGACCTGCCATATATATTTTATTGACTAGGCAATTCTGACTTAAATGGGCTTTGATCTAAACCACTCAATTAAAACGCTGGCTAATTTTCCTTTTGGGAGGTGAATTTAACCACCAATGAAGGTTTTTGTTGTCTCTTTTGTTTTATTCCAGGGTCATCCTACTTTATTTCTCCTCCTTTATCTCTATTTAAGAAAAGCTGCCCCAATGAAGTTCCAGAAGTGACTACTTTATTCTAAAAGCACAGATGCTTCACATTTGCAGATTTACAACACTTACTCTTCATTGCATATATTCAAATTTCCCCTTGCTATTTTTGAATTGAGTGAAAAATTGCAATAGCAGAACAATATGTAATAATAGTACTGGAGGGCCTTAAAGACACATCACTTTAATTTGTGGGAAGAAGTATTCATTTTTCAAGGGGTTCATTTTACCTTTCAATAGAAGAAAAAACTTAGAGAAAACCTGTGAAATTTCTGAAACCACACAGATTCTTGTAAAAGACTGCCTCTGCCTCATAACCTTGAGTGAGCCAAATATTCCCAAATATGAATTGCCAAAGCATCAGACTCACCTAACTCATCACAGCAGACCTCCATGGAATCAGAGGAGCAGTCACTCAGATCATCAAGTGTAGCATCTGTATCCTCACTGACCTGAAACCTGTAGTCGATCAAAAAGAACAGCTCAAACAACATATCATAAAATAAGTCTATATTTAGCTTTCTTTATTTAAAGGCTTAGGAGGCGCTAAAATCAAATTTCAATCCAAAATTTAATATATGAGCTCATCATTCTAATTTAAAAAAAGGTGAAATACTGCCCTCACCTGAACCTAAATGGAGCAACAGCAGCCATGTTGATTTTTCCTGGCTCGCTCCCTCTTCGTTTCATGTTAAACTTCTGGTAAGAATCTTTTGGTTTATTACCAAGAAAATCTCCCACAAAACCTCCCAAGTCCTGGTTTGAGATGTTCCTCACTTCTCTTTGGAAGTGCTCCTGTCCAGCAGCAGAAGGACGTGATCTTTCATTCCCGTTTGTCCCTTTGGTATAAAGGAAACAATCTCGTTCTCGGTCTGGATAAAAGTTAGCTGAGTGCTTCAGTAAGGTGTCCCCCTCTTGTGCGTTGTCTAGACTCCTTAGACGACTCTTTCCAAAAGTCCAGTTCTTATTGGTGTTTCTCCTTAGCTGTAGGTCTCTCAAAGCCTTGTGTGTCAATACACTGTTTCGCAGGTCCAATGTGTCTTTGGAACGTGGAACGTCTCTTTTTGCAACCTGAGGGCTGCTGTATGCCGAACATGTTCCATCGCTTCGCTCTGTACCGACTGGGCCTCTGTTAGAATGCATACTGATCTTTTGCTGCATTAGGTTAGCTTTTAAAACTTTGCCTCTCACCACGTGTGCAGGATCTGAGGAAACAGATGATGAAGAATATGCAAGTTGTCGTCTGGAGGAGAGCTGATACTGCACTGTGGGAACGGGGAGGCTGCTGTACTGTTTGGAATCCATCTTTGGCAGAGGCATCATGGTCTGAGGTAAAGGGAGACTTGAACTGACGCTTGCGTCACTCTGCCTTTGGGATAAAACTCTGATGTTGGCTCCATTGTTCATGGTTAGTGGGAGTCACTGTATCACAGAAGAGAAATCTAAAAAAAGAAGAATTGAAATTGAATATGGACAGGAACAACACAAAGTGCATCAGGAAACTGTAAAGGTCAATCTGATAACTACTGTGATTACTTAAGAAAAAACAACAATCATTTTTTATAGCATTAAAACAAGCAAGTGAAATTTGCTGCCTAAAATGTTTTGGAATATCTCACCATGCTTCATTCTCCATGGTGTTGTCATCCATTACAACTAAAGAGGAAAGCTATGGTTGTAGTCCCATCTTAAGGCAGTCAAAGGAGATAACAGCTTTAAAAATTATAAACTTTGTGATTAAGCAAATCTACAGTAAAACAAATATTGTATTTTATAGATATATTTTTGTAATATCCTTCTCACAGATAACATAATTTGGAGCGAAGTAGGAAAGGAGAAGAAAAACGAAAACAGCTGAAGCTGAATCTCCACATAATTATACTAACCACATTTGAGGTAGCATTAGCATCATAGCACAGTGAGGCCTTGCACAAAGTTAGAAAGAATTACTTTAAAGCAGCAGTTTTAAACCACTACTTTGAAAGTAACTAACTAATGAAGGCTTGTTGATTAGTTTTTGTCATGTGTCAACCATCTAAACAGTTGTTTTATTATTGCTCAGATTTTTGAACTAGGTTAAAGACTTTGTTTTTTTTTTTGCAAAGTCTGCAGTCAGCATCTGCAGTCAGCTCCAGTCCAAAACACATATATCTTACCCTGCTTACAATATATCTTTAAAATGTCATGCTGCATTCACTTTTTTGGTAGATTTGGTAGACTCTTGATGAAAAAAAAATATTTTCTACAGAAGCAATCTTACTACTAATATTTTTTAATCAACTGTACAACTGTAAAATTAATCAATCAATCTGCTTGCAGTTTCCTAAATAGGTATTGGTACTTGGTTTGTATGTGTTTAATATAAAATCCTGTTAAAGACAAAGCCAACTGTTGAATATTGATTAGGGTGCATTCACACCAGTGCCGCTCAGTCTGCTTTAATTGAAGTCTAGTTCCTTGCCCTGGAAATCCTTTTTGTTTTGGGATGTATAATGTGCAACCTAACTCTGATATGGAACAAAAAAATGAATTCTGCCCCTCCTAAAAACCTGAGTTGGTTCAGTTCAAGTGAACTCAAGAGCATTCAAATGCATATGTGGCTGCAACTGAAACAAACGATCGAGTCTAGTAAGAGAAATGTCTCGTGGTCTTTCTTCAACAACAAAAAAAATCAAATAAATCCTACAACTGCTGAAATCTCCTGCCACTCCATTTTTATTTACATTTTGGTAAAGTGATGAACAGATTTCTTCAAATAGTTTGGTTTGTTTGACGCAGTGCAATATGAAAGTGAACTGCACCAGCTGAAAATGTAACAATTTGTACAATGTTGGTCTCCTCTTGGGTGTGAAAACATGCTATCTATAACCTGAACTCTTTATAATAATTTGCTCTTAAGGACTTTTCAGATTTTGCATTTAATGACTGAATGATAAAGGGGCTGCGACAGTCTGGCACCAGTCCAGGGTGTACCCCGCCTCTCGCCCAAAACATTCGCTGGATTTAGGCACTGGCACCCCTCCCGACCCCGATAGGGACAAGGGTGTAAGAAAATGGATGGATGGATGATAAAGGGGTATGGAGCTCTGCAACCGCTAACGCCCTCACCATTATCTCTGTATTGGAGAGGCGCTGCCTCCTGGTCCAAACAGAGTTGGCATGGCCTGGAAGGAGCATTTCCCCCCTGCAGAACATGCCAAGTGGTGTCAGTCTGCCACCGGTCTTCACAGCATGTTTCCCACTGGAGACGTGGACGTTGGACCAAGAATACATTAGGTGAAGCTGTTAAAACATATGTTGTCTTTTTACATAAATAACTGAGCTTTGATTGATTTATGTTTGGGTTTTTGCTGACAACCTTTTATTTTAAGACAAAACAAAATGAAACTAGTTGTCCTCAGAAGGGGTTTATTTAACCCTCGTTTGAATGACATAATAGTTTGTTTCCTTAGAACAACTCCAAGGATAGGCAAATGAAGATTATATAAACATCATATGACTGAGTTTTCTGAGTTGAGGAACTTAAACTGGTGGCTAGTTTGGAATCCAGACATTTAAGCCTCTTGTACATGATATGATATTCGTTTTACTTTTGTCTGCTCTCTGTTCTTTTACTCACTTATGCTTGCATTCACTCACTTGGTCATGTGGTTCAACAGTGTCTCTATGAAGCAGACTTCCTGGAATGTGCAGCTGTTTCACTGCATTTAGTGCAGCATAAATCCTAAGTGAAAGCTTGCTGTCTTTGACAAACTGTAAAGCATAAATGGATGTCTGACTCCCAGTCATAATTACTGCACTACAGTCATTACAGCAAACCCACACAGATTTGTGTAAATATTTGAGTTTGTCTTTGGGACAAGCAAATACTTTAGTGTTTAATCATTTTTCTTTTTCATTTAAATCTGAAATAAATTATTTGAATTACTATACAGTGATTTCCCCTGGGTCGACTTAACTTATAAATAAGACATAGTTGTCAAAATCTGAGTTAGTGAATTTTCAAGTTATTTTTCCCTGAAAAATATTTTTTGCAGATTTTAGTTCATGTGGAAAAATTGCAGCTGATGGTAATAACATCCCACCACAGGAGACTACCAAGTAGTTCCAAATGGGTGCAGTGTGTTTTGCTAACTGTTGCCGTGCTAACTACAATTAGTTACACAATATAATAACAATGTATTTCCCTCCAGATGGACAAAAGCATTCTGTGCTTTAAATTGCTGCCAGGAGGCAAGACTTTAATATTTTCTCCTTTTCTCATTTTATCCACGAAATGAATGTTGTCTAGATTTGCTATTACACCCTTTTGAAAATAATTCAACTTTCAACTCAACCCAATTTAATAGCTACAAGCAAAAATGATCAGTAGCCTCACTTTAGACACTTAAAAATAGTTAAAAACTGACAACTAATTTGCTAACGTTGCAGAATAATTTGAATTTGGATGTTTTAATTTTCCTACCTGATTCAATAATGGTCCAACATCGGTCAGTATTCCATGCAGAGACAAAAAAGAGGCAGCAGTATGTTGCAGTGGAGCCAACTTTCCTATACCAGCCAACTCACACTTAACAGTGGGCTACAGCTTACAATAACACAATTTAGACCCACATGGAGCTTTAGAAAGGGTGGGGGTGGATCGATGCTAGGAGACAACAAGAGAGTGATGCTTCTAATGTTTCATGCAGTTTTTCCCCTTTTCTTCCAGCAGTCATTCACACATTTCATCCATTATGACCAGACAGATTATCATGACTCATATTTCAGTCTGTCTGGTGACATCATGCATAGTTTTCCCCGTGGTGCTCATGTTTCTGTCACAGCTTGAGTGTCACTTTGATCTCCTTTTTTTCTTTTACATACAGTGAGAGCATGGAGTCAATGCAAAGAGGAGCCCGAACTGCTCTGCTTTCACCAACCACATAATCCCAGACCTGGGTGGTTCAACCGAAGATACTTCTAAGAACTAGTAGCGTGTTGCCACAAAAATATTCGTACCCGGGCAAAATCTCAGAGAACTCTGGGCAACAGGAAATCCAACAATGTAATCAAAACACTACAAATTCACTTTCTGATATAAACTGATCATTCAGTAGGCTTTTGCTTCACCAAATGTTGCTTTGTTTGGTGAAGATTGCTTCAGAAAGGACATTCAAGGTCCGGAACTGACATTTGTGTTTGACAACTTCCCTTCAAAGTGAAACATGAAAGACGACCAATAAGAGTGAAATTAGGTTCTGCTGTGCTGTTCTGCTGAGAGACCCAGTGATCACCACAAGGAATGCAATATCTGAAACATCTTCACAGGCTCACAGGTTTCAAGCCCCTGTGCAACTGCAAGCTCAATTGTTCCAAAGCAAAAAACTCCCCAGATCATAACGTTTCCTTCTCCTCTGTAATAAATATTACAGAGGAGAAGTGGAACTCATTATCATGCCAGTAGTGATGGAAGCCATGAGAGATATCCAGAGTATTTTGTTCCACCTTTCTTTGTCTCATAGATTTGGTGCTCTTCCAATGGTCGAGTTGAGGCATTGTTGTTGAAGGTCTTTTGTTCCTTAACCCTTTCTTCTCTTCTGGATGTTGGACTGCAGACAGCATCAGTAATATTGCAATATTATTGCAATATTGCAGCACCAATTTCTTCTCTGCTCATATGATTTTAATTAGGGGTGTATCATCCACGGTAATCAACTATTTTAAAGCATAAAATAAAATCATTAGTTCTAACCAGGGTCCCAATACTATGAGGTTTCACCTTTTGCAGACTGTCGGCTTACTGTGAGATATACTACAGGTTATTGGCTGGCAAAGTCTAATTTTTGCAGGCATAAAAATGTAGCCCATAACCAAAAAATAACTTAACTGAATATGCTGCTATCTAGTCTTAGAAGAGTTTTTTTTATCTTTTATAAATATCGCACTAAGTCCCAGATTCTTCCTTTTCCCAATTACCTTATGCCCCAGCTTTGTCACAGAGAAATTCTGTAGGGAAAGCCATGGACTGATGGGACACAAGACTGATTAACAGGATGCATATTTAGGAGGACATAGGAACAATGAAGGAATGGCTCTTCTTATTTTGCAAAGAAATAAAAAAAAAATTCCAACTGGGTGACATTTCTTAAATTGTTCTCTGTTTTGCTTTGAAACATGCATGTTTCTCAACGTCTTTGTGTTTATTATGAATTGTTTTAAATAAGAACAATTTAAACATTTCATAAAGCTGTTACATTTCAGTGGTAAAAATAAGCCTTCTACGTTTCTAACGTGTCCTCGGTGATTTGCAGCTTGTTTGTAGCCGGACAAGCATAGATTTTAGTCAGATTTTCCCAGTCACATTGTAGCTCTGATGTCAATAATAGTCCTTCTCCTTCTCTTTTAGTCCATCATACATGCTAACAAAATTACAGCACTCTGCTGCGGCACTTATCCGCAGTGTGTATCTGTTTACAGTTGAAGAGCTATGCACTGTTAAACAATGTCTTGTTCCTTTATAGCTAAAGATTAAAATAACAACATGAATAATTAACATTGCAGCTTTTTTATTTTGGTATTTTTCTGGCATTCAAGATTAGAGTGGATTATTCTAATGACTGATTAAAGGGATTTACTATAAGTCACTTTAATAGATTGATTAATACCATTAAGCAATGCCAGAAAATTATCAAAATTGTGAGTGTTAGCACTTTGCAAACTCTTAAGGGGAAACTAGGCTAAAATAAGTTTTTTTTTCTAATTGGAGCAAAATTCACAATAAATCTGATATTTATCACCAAAGTGTTCATTGGTTTTCTACATGCAGCCAATAATTAGCATCAATAAAAACACATTAATTGCTCTTATAATCAACATAGAAAAATGTACTTTGAAGTTATTTGTGTTTGTCTTTATTTGACAAATAAAGTGTTGCTCAAGTCAACAGCTCCAAACACTTCTGGCTGGAGGTAGCTGAGTTCTGAACCCCCTACTGGCTTATATTGGTATATTTTATATTTTTCATTTAAAATATTTACATACAAATTCAATTGGTGCACCACTTCAGTCTTTGCTGTTAGACTTCTTGGATAAAGGTGATGTTGCTTATGCATGAAGGGAATCACTTATTCTGTTTTAGGTGTTGCAGAAATTAGGTCTGTGCAACTCCACTTTAGATGCAATGCACATCATGTCTCTGGTTTTAAAATACTAAATTCCAAAGATCCAGCAAGAAAAACTGTCCCAACTTTTAGACATCGCTCTGCTGGAGTATGTAAATGCTGGTTATTTCTGGACAGGCTCGATTTCACCTCAGAAAACTGTGTCAGTTGCATAAGAGCAGCATAACCGAAGCAGCAGGCTGTAGTTTGCTTTAGGGATTTTAGATCCAACTTCATGAACCACTTAAGATTGCATGCTTATCTTTAAGGGTCCGTCTTTTCTTTTGTTTTCAGGCTAGGTTAAATAATTTATGAGAGCACAACAAAGTTTCTAGCGTCAGTATAAGATGGACTTACTGACCTTGGCTAAAATAACCTGTACAACGACATGTGCTCTAAAAGGCATGCTGGAGCTTAAACAACTTGTGAAATCCTAACATTTAGGTGTTCCATAATAAAATGTGTCACTGTAGGTAAGAGGAACATTTTAAAGTTTAATTCACCCATTGCAATTAAGTGTTAATGCCAATTGTAACGGTAAGGTGTTAATTTGCTTATTTATTATGTCATAACAAAAATGCAAAGTAACATCATTGCAGAAAAAAAATTATTCTGAATTTTTTTATCTATCATACAAGTTGGTAGCCTACATCTATTCTCAAGAACTTACAGTGTTGCATGGATGAAAAGGTGTTGCTCTGCTTCAAGATAGACAAACTTTACGTTCAGATGTCGAGCTAAATGTTCCCAAGTTAAGCATGGGGTTTGTCTTGTCATCCTTTGTCTGATTTGTGTTTTCAAAAGGTCAATATCTTTTATGAGTTTCATCAATGTCTGGTTTAGCTTTGTTTCAGCTCTCCATTAAAATGTCAGCACTACAACATGTAGAAATTACAACATGTGCCTTGATATGCACCAACATGTTCACATTTTTGTCAGACATTGTCAGTTTGGCACTTTTATTACATTTAATGAAGACCAGTTTAGTTTTATTTTATTCTTTTCCTCTGATTGTCTTTCTTCTTACCATTTTTGTTCTTAGTTGATAGTTTCTGTTTACTCATACCAGATTCTAGTTTTCTAATTACCACATATGCAACAAATCGGTTGTTTCCTTGCCTAGTACATTCTGTACCAGGTCTTTCACTCCCTTCTGGTAAATCTCTCAATTAGCATCAGGAAAACATAAACTCTAACTCCAGAAACACAACTATGTAACAAAGGATTTTTCTGTGGAAGACTCAAAAGTCACAATATTAGGTATGCCTGTTGTTGACATCAGTACAGAACAAACCAATCAAATGGCATCCAGAAGTATGACAGCTAATTTACTGGTGTTCAAAGGTAGCCACCAAATGAAAAAAAAAGGATGGTTGTGGGTAACAGACAGGCTTGTGTGAGTACTTCATAAACAACTGATCTAATGTGATTTTCTTTACAGAAAAAATATCTAGGGAGTGACATTTGGGAGGATGAAAATGTCTTGATGTCAAGGTTAGGAGGAGATAGGACAGACAGGATCAAAATGAAACAAAGGTAACAGTAGCTCAAATAGTGACTTGCCATAACTAAGTTATCTGGAATACCATCTCTAAATGCATCCCAACTGTTGCCCATTTTGAAGCAGATGGTTTACAGCTCCAGATGTTTACTCTGACTGCAACTCCTGCCAGCTACGAATGGAAAATAAAGGCTAAAAAATTCCTGGGCTCATCAAACTTGGACAAAAACAAGGGAAATAGTTGCTGTTTATAAGACTCTTCAGCTGCAACACTTAGATGGTTGTCAGAATTTGGCATAAACAACATAAAGGCACACAATCATCTTCCCTTGTTAAGAATTAGGGGACACAGTCTGTTCGTGGAGAACGTGGTGCTAAATGACCTGCAGTCGACCTGATTCCAGACAGTCGGTAGGTAGATAGGTCAGTCAAACTTTATTAATAGATTACAAACCAGCGTTCTGACAAATACTTACAACTTAGTTGAAAATGAAAGTTTACTTAATCTGATGTTTCGAGTTCAAAAAGTGGTCAAAAAAGTCATTTTATAAAAAACTCTAGTCATCACACCAGATATTTTCCAAACAAGAGGACCTCCACCACACACCTAACGTTTGGTCTAAAAGTTACCAAAGTAATGTTAACTATTCCAAATATAAAAATTAAAAAGAAGAACTAATTTGATAGAGCTTATGATTTACAAAACTTCAACATAAATGGCTACAATACATATCCATCCCTTGATTACCTCAGTGTCACAAAGCTCTGAAGATAGAACACCAGACCATGTTCAATAGTTGTGGAATGGTGTGGAATGGGAGATATGGGTCATGGATCTACACCTGTCAAATCTTCAGTAAAACTATAATGCCATTATGTCAAGATGGACTAATATTTCTGACTGCTTAACCTCCAATAATAATAATTTTGCGTTTTCAATAAGGTATTACTTTCAAAAACCCAGCAGTGAAGCAGAAAGGTTTACCCCTGACATTTAGCCACAGCAGATCTTATATGACAGATTTGCCTCTAGCAACCTTTAGATTTGAAGATGAATCCATGTCCTTTACAATAAGTCACCCACTCCCTTCTACTTCTGTTGTCTGCCATCCTAAACTTCATCTTTTTTTGTTATGTAATACTTTCATATAAAATATGTATCAGCCTTTCTGTGGTCGGAAGGCGTGTCATTTTCGGTTCGTCAAGGGGGAACATGTCCACCAGTGGAGCGTGTCTGTGGACTAGATTTTCCAAACAAGACAAGCCACATACACACAGTTGGATTCAGGACACAGACAGACGTGGCATTTACAAGAAGCAAAATTTGCCCTTTGACTATGAGAACCTAAGGCATTTAAAAGGCAGCTTCATAACATCCCTGCACTTACTAGTCGTTTTATGATTATGGAAATTACCTTCAGAAGAAATCTGAAATCAGACGTGGATTTTCTCCAAGTCTATATTGCTGTGTCTGTGAGTGAATGATGTAAGAGGATGCAAAGTGTCTATAAAGTTTCTGCAAATCCTGCGGGTCTAAATTTGTCTGGAACAGGACAGACAAGACAGAATTGTGCCTCAAGCAGCACATTTTGCTTTAACCACCAACTCTTTCACTGTACATGCTGATAGACCACAGAGAACTATTCATGTGTTCTCATACCTATAATTCAGAATGGCAATTGAAAGTTAAGTTCCAAAATGGAGCAAGTTGCACACATGATGGATCTATTTTATTGGCAATGACATCACCCAACATTAGTGGTATTTCCTCTTGGTTGTGGATGGAATGCCAGCATTAAATCAAATTACTTTATGGTTCGTATTATGTGCGTTAGCGGCTGCTTTGGCCATTTCTGGTTCTTCAATATGTTTTTTGTGCATTGTAAGAAATTATAAAGATCAGATTGACATGGGAGTAGCTGCTAAAGATTCTGTTTACTTAGCCTTCTAAAATGTCAGAGATTGTTTGTTTTAACAAATGTGCACATATTGATGGCATACATGTTAAAAAAAGACTGCCAAGCAAATAACATTCACATCAGCCTTAGTAACATAACCTATTAGAAAATTAAGATGGTGAATGTGGCAAATGGTCCATCTAAATGTTAGCATATCATCTAGGGAATTGTATCAACTTGCAAAATGATGAGACAGGAAATTACTCAGAATTAATGAAAACAAAAGCTAAAACTGCCTCTTATTAGCTCCAACATTTCTGCATACCTTTATATGTTGTGTCTATTGACTGGATGATAGGTATTTTCTCAAACCTACAGAAAAAAGAAAGAACCACAGACAACGTATATGAGTTTTCAACCAAACTTCTGCAGAAGGACACTTTGAGTTAAAAAACATAACAAATTAACTTGACAGAGATTGATAAAATTGTTACAAATATTTGTCCACCATAGTTTAATCTTTGGTGATCTAAATAAGCTTGTAAAACTGCAGATTTTATTCTCCTTTTGCTAATTTTCTTTTCTGTTGACATCTTAGCTGCTTAGCGTTGACTTCTGGAGCATTTTCAATGAAAATAGTTTCTTGGATAGACATAATGTAAAGTAACTGTGAAATGCTAAAACAACAGTATAAAGTAAACATTTTCGTTAAAATGCTTAAACAATAGTCAAATCTTTCTGAGAAGACAAACAAAACAGAACTAGTGCATTAGACCCTTAAACCATCATATAATGTGAGTCAGCAAGCCTTTTTGGCAATTACTGAACACATGATACCAGATCCCAGGCAGGACTATAGTTGTTCTGCACAGAACAAAGAGTCATCTTTACATCTTGTCCATGTTTTGTCCCCAGCAGGTTGAATCACACTCTGAGCCTGGTCCTGCCTGAGGTTTCTTCCAGGAGTTTTTCCTTTCCACTGTTTCCTTGTCATTGTTCAGGATTAAGGAATCTACCAAAGCAAAGATTTGATGCAATCTGCTGATTTCCCTTTTTACATTTTCCTACAAAGGATTTTTTTTTGTTAACTGAATCTGAAAGTATTGTAATTAGATCAAATAAACAATAAATATAAATTAAATTGAATCTGGAAAAAGCTCAGATAGAAATGAGAAAAAGGATGAAAATGGATTCCATAAAATTGGATATTAACTAAACCTTTTTTTGTCTTATAAAGTACATTGAGACATTTGTTATATAATGGTTATGTGTAACTAACCTAAATTGAGTTGTATTTTTGTCAGGTTTGTATCTATCTGAGTCAACCAAAGCATTGACATACCTCCATTATTTAGATTGCATCTGCTACGATGCACCTGCTTGAATCATTTTTAATGAGATAAACTAACAGGTTCATCAATCCGTTAAAGGAACAGCAGATGTTATATTGCTTACTCTTTGTCTCCCAAACTTCATTCAGGCCTGTCTGTGGAAATGACAAGAAGAGCTGCAGTGCACATGAGGTATTTACCACTAATAAATACCACATGTAAATACACGTGGTATTTATTGTACAATAAATACCACGTGTATTTACCACTAATAAATACATGTGGTATTTATTAGTGGTAAATACACGTGGTATTTATTAGTTACCACGTGTAACTAATAAACACAACAAAGCCTGCTTTATTATGAAATAAAGCAGGCTACATAACAGTTTGACTTTATTTCTTTCAGTGCACCTTGTTCAAAAATTCATGTTAAGCAAGCTAAGACGATAACATTTTGCAGCTCACTACTGTGGACAAGAAAAAAATGTTGAACAAGGCAATTTGTGTAATTATGCAATCTGTTTTATACTAAAATAAAAATGGTCATGTGTTAACTTTAATCCTCCTGCTTGACCACATCTGTCCCTTGGTGTTTGCAGTAGCTTAGACATTTGAATTGTTAGAAGTGATACATGGTTCAGTCTTTTGACACCTTTGTAAGAAAGTGTCCTGGAAAAACCCTCGTGGGGGTAATTCACACATTAAAGCCAAAGTGTTTCCTTGTCATCAGTTATAAAAAAGGTGTGCATGTGTGAAACAAGCTTCAGACTCATTTAGCTGTTTTTCATCACAGGAATCCACTCAATTAAAATTCATATTGACCTGCAATGCATTTACAGTAGCCAGATCTAATCATTAACTAACAAGCTGATATTTCTTCTCAGAATTCACTTAAACATTCACACTCACCTGCAATGGCGCTGACAAAACTTGGTGTGATGGAGTCAAGTGTGAATGCAGGTCAAATCATTTGAGTAATGAGCAGTGCAGTTAAGTCTCCACCTCTGTCCTTCTGAAAAAAAAAAAAAAAAAAATGTCTCTCTAATGATGACACACCAAACAGCAGCTTCCAACTCCAGAGCATCTCAGCTTCTGTCCGATGTCTGGATCAAAGTGAGGCTGCTCTCCTCCTGCTTGCATAACAATACTCTAGACAGATCCCATGCTGCAGTTGCTGCATGTGCATCAGACCACTTTAGCCACAAGGCGCGCTCTCTTGTCTTTTAAATGGACCTGGCATCGTTCCAGTCTACTTCCTTTGGAACAGAAGTGCTGAGCTAAAATTGGGCTGTATACCTGATGGAATACTCAAACTGTCTTCTGCTTCTTCTTTTTTTTTTTTTTTAATCCCTGCCTCTTTAAAACTGTCACCGAAGCATTGCAGGCTACGTATGCATCTTTTCCATCCTGAGTCACTGCCAGAGCCAGTGAACTGGACTAATTTGAATTGTCACTGCATGTTTGTAGCTGACTGCCTACAGGGTACAGGCTGCCTCACCGCGAACCTCAGTGAGAATCTGGGCCAAATGGGAACAGATTCAGAGGTGTCAGTTCAGGAATAAAAGACTGACAGGAACTATGATGTGTTGAATTCACACTCTTTTTCGTTAGATCTTCAAAGTAAGATCTAACGTACCCACAGCACTATGTGAGTGCTGTGGGCAAATATTATAAAATGACTCAACTTAGGAGAGTTTAAGGGAAGGACATGTGCTGGAACAAATTTATTGTGTGCCAGGAGCAACAAAATGACACACACGGTGGTGTGAAGACAAGCCAACGGGTGGTTTGTTGGTGTGACATATAGTTAAAGCTCAATCAAGAAATTTGTGCTTTTGGCTAAATCTCTTTGCAGGATGACGAGAGTCTGTGGAGTCTGTAGCAATTTGAAAATAATCACTCTACTTCTGAGAGGATATGAGAGGATTACAGAAAAAAAAACGTGCAAAGGATATTCAGAAACATTAAATTTATTTGCACACACTTAACATTGTTTCTACCTGACCTTGGAATTCAAATTCCTTCCCTTATCATTAGATCTAATGCACATGCCTCAGCTAAATCACTGCATAATTAAAGGGGCTCAGATAAGTAATCAGCAGGTCTGAAGGGAGGTGCGGCCTGAACAAGTGGAGTGATAAGAAATCTCTGATATCTCACTGTTCTCTCTGCATACTAACTGTGTTTTTCATGCTTCGACGCTTGGGTGTTTTGCTTTGGTTAATAACCCCTGTCGTCTTTTGCATCAACAGCACAAGTGACACACACCAAAATAGAGAGAGCTGGAGGAATCTGTATACAGGGTGTGTCTCAGCACCAACACAATCTAATCTTAGTCCACATCTGACCTCTACTGACTAATTTATGCAACTGCATTCTTGGTCCACTCTATGGTCAGCAGAGGAGGAGGAGTCAAACAGAGCAGTAAACATTAAACCATCTGAAGCAGACGGACAGAAAGGGTCATTCTCTGAAAACATCAACACCATGAGAACAGCCATGTTGGTTCCTTAATTATGTTCAATCCAAATATCATCTATGACTAAATGAGTCATAAATTGTTAGAAATAAAGATATAACACCTTTTTCTGTAGAAATTTGAATATGGTAGCTGACTTTTCTGAGGAAAGTCTTAAAATGCCAAGGAACAGAAGCAGAATGTGAGGTGAACTGCTATTCAAGTTTGGAAAACAAGTTATATGTTAGATGAGTATGTCTGTCTAATCTGTACCATTCCAGCAGAAAAAGTGAAGAATAAATTTGAGGAAACTGATTTTGACTTTAACAAGCCACATTTTCCACTTAATGCTAACTTAAAAAAATCCCCAAAACATTCTGCTAAATCTGATACAACATCTCCATTTTGAAAAAAAATGTCAATTTGATTTCTTTTACAAAGAAAGCACAATAGCTGCAGCAGAACATTAAGTATGCGTTGATCACACTACAACCCATTTGCGTTCCCTACATGTAAAGTCATCTCACCTCTTCCAGCTCCTCCTCCTCACCTGGTGACTTGGCAATGTTTTGGTAAAAAGTGCTTCCAAGAGCAGACTCATTCATAGAGAACTTCTGGCTTAAATTGCAAAAAAAAGAGAGCTAAGTTACTCCATAAAACTCCACTGATCATCCGGCATTCTTCATTGATTGATGGACCAAAGCCCACATTCGTTCTTGCCTCTTTTCTTGTTTTGCCTCCAGTCTTATCCTTTTCCAGGGGATTATTCAGCTCAGTTTCTCTGAGTCCACCTCTCTCTCCCACTCGTGTCGTTCTTTGTCATGAGGGTAATCACATGCACGCATACTCTACAACCAAGCAAGGCGGATGTCCACACAGCAGAGACAGAGGACTAGTGTTGGCCATCGCAGGCTATAAATAGGCGTCTTGAGTTCATCATTGTCTCTTCCTATGATGGTGAAGAGCCTGGAGGGCTTGGAGAGGGAGGAAGGCAGACCAAACAGCATCCTTCTCTGCCAGCTATCCCTCCTTTGGCTTCACCTCTCCTCATCGTCATTTTTGTTAGAGGGTAACTCATCATACGCTTTGATTTTACTGAATGACAAAGCAAAACGAGAAAACATAATCAATAATCCAAGAGACAGATTCTATTCCTTTGTTTTTGTTTGGAAAAAAAGGGGGGGCAATGAAAAGATGAAAGGTCACATGTGTAACGCTTTCAATAAGAAGAGAATGACGGTGAAAGCCTCTGTATACTGTTGTTGAATGTCACAGTGCAGAAGATCACCAGCAAAATGCCTGAAATGCTTTTCATACTGAAGAAGTTCATTTTCTTCCTCATCTGCTGCATTTGCATGTAAATTCTGATCGCTCACTTGGCAGAATTGGTTTTGTACTTCTTACACTAGAAAAGAAAAACACATTCATTTCAACATTCCTTAATTTATTGTTAGAACCATATTATAACAAGCATATTATTATTTCAGGAATGGACTTCAGACATTGCTTTTGAGGGTTATAATCCTAAATATTTTAGCTATTGTTTGAAGTCAGCTTTTATAGACAAAAGAATAAATGTGCCATGTAAAGACTGATTCATTACCTTTATGTAGCTTACCCTGTTCTCATAATCTTTCTTTAGATTAAGTTAACATTTTATTATCATTTATTAAAAGAAGGTAGAAGTGTTCTTTGACTCATCTTGCTTGCAGAGAATCATTATTTCTGGCATTGATGTTTTCCTTAATGTAATTAAATTATGAATAACTATAATAATAATGAATAAATAATAATTGTTGAGAGAAAAACATGTTTTAGGAGCTCTGAAAATCCAAGTAAAAAAAAAAAAGACACTGTTGTTGTGGACAGACAGGATATTCTATCACAATCCAACATCAAAAGGATCCAACAAAACTCATCTATCAAAAACTCTCACGAAGGCGATATTCAGGTTATTATGTTCTTCCTTTTAAAAAGCTCTATTTGAACTATCAAGGCTCCAGCAGAGTTTCCAGACTGACGCTGCTTCTCCAACTAATTACTGCAGAATAAGTGGAAACTACTAACCACTAATAAAACATGAACAGGAAAGAAAAACACAACAAAAAGCCAAATAGAGTTTCTTCTTACAAATCCACAACAATCCTTTGTTGTGTTCACATTCTCAATGAGATAACTGCTTCCACACCATGACACAAAGCGGTCCACCACTAATATGTATTCAGGTCTTTGTCTCTCTCAGACACACAAGACAACCGCAGTCTCATTGTAGTGTTTTGGCAGATGACAGGACTCTGACTTGTACAGAAAGTTTGGGGCAGACAGAGTCAAAAGAAATGAAGGAAAACTCATCGTAAGCCCTTTCTCCTGTGGTGCTCATCTGCTGCTGTTCACCTTAAAACACACAGTAAGCCTGGCTAAACTCACTGGATAAATTACTGGACACATTTCCCTGCAGACAGACGACTAAGTGTATGAAACATCAAATTACATATGTGTGAAAGAGCAGTCACGGATGTGACTGTAGTAGTTGAGATATTATATATTCTGGCTTAACATTCAGTTTCTTAATTTCATGCGTTAGGTGCACATGATTATATAGCATTAACCAGAGGATTGTTGTTTACTTGTGTTTGGTTTCATCCTGAAGCATAAAAAGTTTTCTGAACTTTGAGACTTTTGGTCAAATAAAACCACAATCTTAATCAAAGTGGTCTAATAAATTTTACTCTGAAGTTATTAAATGTTTAAATAAAGGTGGGGACTAATTGTGTTTTTCCTGTTGACACATGGATCATGAAGGTTTTAAAAGGGCATTTCCACATCCCAAGTTGGTTGTGGTTTCTGACTGTTGAAAATACAAACAATGTGAAAACCATAGGGTGTGTGTGAACATCACTCTGTAAGATGTAACACAGTTTTGAAGATACTTGTCAAAAATAGTTCCTGACGAAGCAGGAACGAGATGAGAGAAAGAACGGGGTTTATGAAACACAGAATCCAGCTGTCAGAATCCTGGGTTAAGTGGATCCTTACAGTTTTCTGTTTCTTCCTCCCTCGCTTTATTTTAGATGTCTTCTTTAGCTGTTTATCTACTTACGTTTATATCTGTTGGTTAACCATTCTTTAGTTTATTCTTCATCACTGTTAGAGAATGTGTTTGGTTTACTTTCTTTCCTTCTCCTCTCATGCCGTCTCTCCTCACAGCTGCACCCTGTTTCCAATCAGCCACCTGTTCTTTCTCCAGTAATCAAGTTTCTTTGTATGAAGCTCCTCGTTTTCTGTCACTCACTGCTAGATTCTGTTGTCTCCCTCGTGGTTCTCTATATATTCTCACACCTCAAGCCCTGTTGCTTTTTTTCCTGACACATTGTAAGTCAATTTTACTTTTGCTTTTCTAATTAACACTTCCAACTCATCTCCATTGACTCTCTGCACTTGGGTCCTCCACTAAGCATGACGACAACAAATGAAAAATGGGTAGTAACTACCAACCTCATCAGTTCACCAACTACAGAACTGAAGAACAGTGTAGACCTCTGACTTTTAAAACAGCTTGTGGCTTTGCTGATTTTCTTTGAAGAATATTGACCCAACATGTCTCTCAGGAGCAGACAAGGCTGTAGTTGCTTAGTAAATTGTTTAGGCTGAACAGTTAAAATTCTCCTGTGTCCTTCATTCATTTATCCATTGGATTGTGATTGTATTACATCAGCTTATGGTAATTAATTTCTGCTTTTTATACCCATGATGCCAAATACATGTTCTATCTGCTGCTGTAGCATTTTCTGGGGTTTTCAGCCTGGAATTTCAATGACAAAAAGGTTCATACAAGGAGTGAAACTTCTTCTCCTACCCATCCTCCTCAAACCTCACCCAAGCCTCTTCCTCCTCTTTTTTCCCTCCCTCCAGCTCTCCCTCTGTGCCTCTCTGTCCTGACTCCTTCCTTATTTTAGGCTGGTGTCCTCACAGTGTCCTCTTCTAACTAAATGTTTGTTCTCAACTCTGTTGTCTGTTAGTTCTTGCAAAAAGCTCAGACAGTGGGAGCCTTTTACTTCAGGACAGGTAAGTTTGGACATGAGCAACTATTATGGCTTTTATTTTTATCTTCATTGTTTTCTACATATGTTGGTACAGCTGCCTAAAAGTGTTTAATATGCCATGTATGTTATTTAAATTTGAGCTTAAAGCAATTAGGGGAGTTTTTGTTGCTGAAGTTAGAATGGATGTTAAAACATTTGCTCTTCATATCCATTGCCGTACATTAGTTTGTTTCGAAATTACACGGTAATTATCAGGCAACAAGAAATTAACTAAAATTTTAAATTTCTTGTTTATTTAGAGAAATATAGGGGGGGCATTGTCTATTTGACAATTCACACTCTGAGTATTTTCCAATATTTTATTATGTAATCATCAATAAAATGACTGAAAAGAAACCCTAACCTAGAATATAGGTAGTCTGACAGCCTATCCAGGTTGTTTCCATCCTATCTGTGTCATGCTGACAGCTTCTTTGCATTTTACAATATTCTCCTGAATAGCTCTTGAGATATCCACTGCTGCCGGCAGGCTCAAGCAAAAGGGATGGAAAAGAATGCAATATATCAAAGCAAGCCGACACTTTTCCTTTTATAGTTATGACTGTATCAAACCCAGAGTGTTGCAGATGTTTTCTGTCTGCTGAATGACAAATCTGAGCTTCAGATATACAATGAGTGAGGAATGTACACAAGCCAGTGTTGCATGTTTGCAGAATGCCTTTTGGAGGAGGAAACAAGTGTGGCTGCTGCCAGAAAACTGTCTACTTTGCTGAGGAAGTGCAGTGTGAAGGGAAGAGCTGGCATAAATCCTGTTTTCTGTGCAGTAAGTACTTACAATTCACAAGTAATCTGTGTGTGACTTCTTTTGACTGCTTTCACACATACCAAATAACATGCAGGAATGCAAAGTATTTGGCACGAGCATCCTCAGGTTTCCATTCGGGCATCTCCAGCCTTATTTGGATCTAGAGTAAACATGACGAACGTTTGGTCTTCCTTATACGGAGAAAAGGTTACACATCACAGATCTCATCTGAATAGGCTGACACCAGTGATATTATACAAGTCTTTTCTTTTTTTTTCTGTCACAAAAAATTGGTTCAGAAGGTTTCGACTACATTGATTATTTTTGAATAACCTTTTAGAAGATACTTTATAATTGTCTGCCAACAACTGGACGATTTAAAAAAAAACAAACATTTTTCTTCCCCTATTGATGTAAGTGGTCTGTAAAAAGAACTTGGACAGCACGACTGTGGCGGTGCATGGAGATGAAATCTACTGCAAATCGTGCTATGGCAAGAAGTATGGGCCAAAAGGCTACGGATTTGGAGGAGGAGCAGGAACGCTGAGTATGGACACAGGAGAAGGACTCGGAATCAAACCTGAAGTGTGAGCAAAATATTATTTTCTCCCACCATTTAACCTCTCAGTGTACCATAAAGTTCCACAACCAGAACAGATGACTCCAATGTCAAAAACTGAGAAGGAAAGAGGTTTACAATAATTATTGTTGTCAGTTATGAAATCTATTAAATTAACAGTTAAAGTCATCCTCCTTGAATGGATTTTTTACATGTCTGCAAGATAAACAAATGAGTTTCTCCTCGTAGACAAGCTCCTCACCGACCTACAAATAATCCCAATGCCTCCAAATTCGCCCAGAAATCAGCAGGGTCAGAAGTGTGTCCACGATGTGGGAAAACAGTGTATGCAGCAGAGAAGGTTATTGGTGGAGGCAATGTAAGAAAAATCTTAAATATTACCTCAATGTTAAATTTTGAATCTAAGCAAATATGAAAGTTTGCTGCTGACTGTTCCAATTTATTTGAAACGATTTATATGTTCTTCTCCAACAGTCGTGGCATAAGGGCTGTTTTCGCTGTGCTAAGTGTGGTAAAGGCCTGGAGTCCACAACCCTTGCTGACAGGGACGGAGAGATTTACTGTAAAGGTCTGTTCACCTCTGCTGGAAGTAAAATGGTGATTTAATTAGCCGTCAAGTGGAAAATTGCATCATCTATCATGTCCTTTTAAGTAAAGTAAAAAGAATTTTCACATTATTTTGGCAAAAACTGTTTTTATCCCAGGAAGGTGTCAACAATAGATGTGTTTTCACACCTTCGACAAATTAATTAACCCATAAATAAGGAAAACAAATCCGAGAAAGGTCAGATATTTACAAACCAAACTGCCACTTTAAGCTTTTGCAGTCCTAAAATAGTAACTGAAGAGATTTCTGGATCCCTTATAAAACCACATTGAACACATAAATAACATTTTCTATTTTCATAGAGGATGTGTAACATTTTGATTGCAAGATGGTGTAGTTGGTAACACTGTTGCCTTGCAGCAAGAAGTACCTGGGTCTTTCTGCATGCTCTCGCTTCTTCCATTGCAGGAATAATGACCTGGTCAAGCTCCTCTTTCTGCCATATCACCAACCAAATAAAATGCCAGCAATTCTAAGGATTTTCTTTTTCCAGAAGAATGTCTAGTAACCCAGTCTCCCACTACTGAGCAGAAAGGAAGGAAACTTACTCCACATAATACAATTATTAATCATCATCCTCCTAATTTTTTGATTGCATGTCATTTCATCCCCAGGGTGCTACGCAAAGAACTTTGGCCCAAAAGGCTTCGGTTTTGGGCAGGGTGCAGGAGCGCTGGCTCATTCGCAGTGAAGCCGGAGGCCACAGCCAACGAGGGACTGACAGCTGCTGTGCTCTGATACTGCAGCTTCCTGGGTCTTTGCATCGATATCTAACCTTTCACTTTTCGCTGCAGGCAGTAGGCAATGATTCACAAAACAAATGGCTTTTTTTTACATGCTTACCAGGAAGGGAGGTGCACATGAGCTAAAAAGCTTAAAAAGCTGGAATGCGTCTGTTTTTTTATAAGGATAATGTGTTTCACTTTAGTGGTGTGAAAATTAAAGATTACAGCTGCAATGTGAACATGAGGTGTTTTTAATTAATACTGAAAATATTAAAGTGAGTATGAATAAATAGAAATCAATGTTTATTGATTCAAGCCAATCGGTTATGACTGAGGTGATCAAAATAAAGTCTTATACATATTGCTTTACCTTTCAGTTAGTGTAAGTATTCAAAATTATCTGCACGTTTTGACAAAAACTTATGTTTTGCAAAACAAACATATAATTCTTTCTTCTCTGACACCATTTTCTTGTGACTCATAAGAAAATGAGTCGCAGAGATCTGTGTTTGAGTTGTTGGGCATGCTTGTGGCTCTTCTGAATTTTGACCCGCGTTGCGACTGAAAACAAGTTGTTGTGGTGAACAACAAAGTCTTAGTGTTCTGCTCCAACTCTGGTTGTGATGGAGAGTTGGCACACTGGCCGGAGTGCCAGGCAGCTGTGGTGGTGGAGGTGGGTGTCTGGGTGGAGGCAGCTGTTTGTTCTGGCACCGAGAGCCACATCAGGTTCAAACCTACACCAGAAACCCTTTCAAGAGGAACATTTTGCCTTCAGGTCGTTTTGCATATTGCTGAATGTAAAACAATTGATCAAGCAGTCTTCCACCGTTGCTGCCATCTTTGAATTGATAAAGTTTTTAAAATAAGTATAAAATTAGCTCTTCACACAACTTCTCATTCAAGGGCCACAGGAGGTGTAAACCTCCAAATCATTGCCTTTTACTTGTTTTTGTCTTTGTGACTAAAGCTGAACCAAAATGCAACAATGGCTTAGATCTGTGCAAATGCACAGAAATTAAAGCAGCACAGCTTTGCTTGAGTCAAACCGAAGGAATGTCTTTAATTCTTTGAAATTTCCTAATCTGTTAGCAGCTTTTAACCTGGATAGATGAATTATATGCAGCAGCAGCAACAGTAAAAAAGTTTGAGCTCTTTTAGTTTAAATCTCAGAACATCAAAGAGCATGTTGCTGTTTGATCTGAGCTGATGAAGGATGAAAAATCATGTTAAAGATTCTGTCAGTCAGAATAAGGTCAGAGCACCAAGAACTAACCCCCCCAAAAACATCAACAAATGTTCAAAGCAGCCTCAGAACACAGTGTCAGCAGAGTGAGGTAAATACTGGCGTTTTAAAAATGTCATAAGCAGAAATTATGACTACATTTACCTCATTGCCATATAGCAGTGGGTTTACTACTACCAAATAATACAAATCTCTGGATTCCAATTACTGGTAGCTAAAAGTACAACAACAAAATCTCATCTTTAAGAGCCTACCTAACCCTAACCCTATCATGCCACAAAGTAATGCTGCCCAAACAGCAGCTGCCCCACTAGAGGGCTCTCCAACAGCTTCCAAATGTGCGACACTAGTATTTTTCCAAGCTCTTGTAAACTACTCTTCACTTAAACATGATTTCCTTGTTTAGCCTAATGGTCCCAAGAGGTGGCGCTTTTAGACCAGCTGACGTCTTTTAGAATCAAACAAAAGACTTTGGGTGTGTTTCTGTGTGGATTTCTTTCAGACTGTCCATATTGACTACCTTATTAAAATACAAAAGGCAAGTTTATTTGTACAGCAGCAGCCATACAAAAGTAATTCAAAGTGTTTCACAGGAAAATAAACAGACAAAAAAAATAAAAAAGACTTACATAAACACAAGCAATGCTTCGAAACAATGATTAAATTTAAGGATGACATGATCTTTACCATTTCATTTACTTAAATTGTGACTCACCAGCAGCTCAGAAACAAATTCAGACCAAAGACCATTCAGCCAAGTCAGTCAAATATAACTTTTAGATTCCTGTCACTTCTTATGACTTATCGAAGTTATTAGATGTGTTCTCACAGTCAATAAATTATGCTACCGTTTTCCCCAAACAAATCCAAAGAAGACAAGGACGTTTTGTCATTTGTCATGTATTGCTATAATTTTTTTCTTGTCACATCTTCTAAAGATATAGTGTTTTGTTAATATGTCTGAAATCTAAAAGTTTTATAATCAAGTGCCAACATTATGTGGGACTGCATGTTACAGACCACAAAAGAGTTTCCATCTCAGAGATAAGAGGAGCAAATGATTAAATTGTTTTCTGTTAAAAAAAAATCTGTGAATTTGTGAAAGAATTGATTTGTTCTGTTTTAGCTAAAGAGTCATTCACTGACATTGTTGTGAAAGTAGAACAGTGGTGTCAACACAACACAAGCCGCACAAACACTGTTATCCTGAGACCACCCACTCTATAGTCGGTGCACTTGCGTGTGTGTGTGTGTGTGTTTGTGTGTTTGTGTGTGTGTGTGTGTGTGTGTTTTCTATTTAAATACCCCTGTGATAAACAGGACGGGCCGGACAGAGAAATGCAGGAGTTGAATGTTCTAGTTCATTCTTCTCTACATCACTTTTTCCTTCTGCTCCTGTAGCATCAACACATTAAGGTAAGGAGAAAATTAACTCTTATTTTTTTCTTTATTACAATCTTATTTCAGATGAAGGTAAGAATGTGTGTCTACAGTTTGCCTT
>NW_006799957.1:1063932-1168997 GCF_000485575.1 Poecilia formosa | reverse complement strand
ATATATTTATCTAGTTAGAAAACAAATTATGCAAAAAAACTATTTCAACCATTACCAATCCACCAAAAGTTATTTACTATAAATTTATCTGTATGAAATGTAACTATTGGCAACAGAATAATACAAACTTTGTTTTAGAAAGACTTGAGATCCTTAATGTTGTATTTTCTCATATCAACCATATAGTTGGCAAAATAGGTGAAGTTGAAAATCAATGTATATATTCAGTTTTGCAACTACATCACAAAATATAACACAGGTCACAATAAAAAGGGAAAGTAAAAACTGGATTTATATGCATCTGTATAGTTAATATACTTTAACCTTTTTGAATAAGGCGGATCTGTTTCTAAAAATATCTATTCCCTGTTGAGCTCATCATGTTTCTACCCATCAGTGATAAAGGAATCACAAAATTTTAAATGCTTCATACAATTAAAATATTCTTTTGAGTTATGCTTATGAATCCATTCCTAATTTATACTTAAATTCCTGTTGCCAATCTACCAACATCTCTTTGTGAAGTCAACGTGGCATTCCTAAACTCAAAATGGCATTCCGGGAACGAGGGGCCTGGTCTATATTTGTGTCTTTTTTTATCCAGCAGAAAAGTGGGGCTGAAAGCAGGAAGTCTAATCTATGTGGAAACATTCCCACGTTGGGGGCTTTGCATGCTTCTCCCTGCCTGCCATCACCTTGCCAAAAGGAGGGGGGGATTGTGTTATCAGCACTGGAAGGCGATTGGGTGATTTTGTCCAGTCGGCCCATGAGGACCATAGAACGATGACTGAGAAAATTGAACCATTTAAATTCTATTATTTAACAAATAAGTGACTGTTCTTTCAAAAGTTAAATATCTGAAAGTAAGAAAATCGGTCTTGGTCAACAGCGCTTGATACTGTGAATTATGTCGTTCCCCATCCAGGCTGTGCATACGAGGGCTTAACCAGAACCAGACTTCATAATTAACAACAACTGGGGCTCTAGAACCAGACTGTCTCCACTTTTAAGCTCTGTTAAATAAAACAAATGTATTTTTGTCTTGTAGGTTCATTAAAATAGCCATGACGCCTGAGAAAATGTAAGTATTGCTTTCTTCTTGTATTTTAGTCACTGTATGATGGTTTTATACAGTCATAAACATAAACCTTCATATTCATAGAAATTGATTGTAAAAACTAACTTAAAATATTTTTCTGTTTTGTTCACAGGCCAGGGGTAAGGTTAAGAAAATATTATCAATTAGAAAACAAATGCAAACACTGATTTTTATAGTTAAACCAGACTAGTAAAATATTAAACTATGACATGAATCTGATATTTGCAGAGAAAATCTAAAATCTCCGCCTCTAGAAAACTCATGCTAAAGGTAAGGAGGATTTGCATAGACAGAAACTTCACTCTCTGACTCAAACAAGATTCAGAACTTTTAGTTCCTTCTTTTAATAAATAAAACATCTCTGCTCTTCATAAGAGCTTGATGGTTGCAAAAGCAAAGGAGGAGCTGGAGCAGGAGATGGAAGAAAAGGAGGAGCAAAAGGCAAAATACCTGGAAGAGAAAGTTCCTCCAGCACCAGTCACTGGTTTGTCACTGGAGGAGCTAAAGGTAGATATTTCTGTTCTCATTTTTGTTTACACAAATAGCAAGTTTTGTAGGAATAAATACACATTTTTTGTCTGTGTAGGCATTATGTGAAGACCTGCATTCCAAAATAGATGTGGTGGATGAAGAACGGTATGATATTGAAGCCAAAGTCTTGCACAACAACAGAGAGGTACGGCTGATGCACCATACAGTAAACATCATACATACCTATGCAAAGTTACTTTAAAGGCTTGTTCAAAATGCCATAATATTTATCCATACAGATTAAAGATCTGAACATCAAAGTGCTGGACTTGCGAGGGAAGTTCAAAAGGCCCAATCTGAGACGGGTCCGGGTCTCCGCTGATGCCATTCTGCGCTCCCTACTGGGCTCAAAGCACAAGGTGTCCATGGATCTGAGAGCCAACCTCAAATCTGTGAAGAAGGAGGATACAGAAAAGGTACATTTTTACTGAAATATAAGAGAGTTTACACAGAAAGCAGTGCAAAGAAATAATATTTTCCTTATTTTCACATCAATTTTCCAAGTCACAATCAGAAGGAAATTTATTGCCATTTATGGTTTCACAAAGAAGAATTTCTCTTGGCATTTGGTGCAGGCTTAAAAATACAGAAGACAAAATATACATAAAGTTTAATGTACTTATACAATATTATAAGTGTAAGGCACAAAGCACTAGCAATAAAGTAATTGCTAGTCCCTTGGACCCATATACGTTGGTGTACGTGTTTTGACATTTTACTACAAAGGAGACATAAATTCGAAGAAGCATCAATGAAACATCAACAAATTACAAATTACTGTTGTAATTTTACCATGCAAAGATGCTGAACCCTCCAAAACTTTCCCAAATGTTGTGATTAGTGCATAATGGCAAACTGTGATGTTTAACCTGCAGGAGAAGACAGTGGAAGTGAGTGACTGGAGGAAGAACGTGGAAGCCATGTCAGGAATGGAGGGGCGCAAGAAGATGTTTGACGCAGCCAAAGGCCAGATCCAGTAAAACAGTGGCAACAGAAGAAAAAGTCAGCTGTCATCTTCTGAAGCAACATCACTGTCAGTTCACAGAGTGCTGAATGTAGCAAAACAAAACAAAAAAGATGTTTTACACTGAGTATCTTCCCACAATTGTTTTTGTATGTTAATGAAATAAACAAATCCTAACATAGTCTGTCTTGTCTATTCAGAAGAATGTTGCTGACAAACTTAAAACCAAGTCAGCATTGCAGTCAGTGGCATAAGATCCAGCTCAAATGAAATAATCATATCTAGACAAAATAATTGAATGACACTGATCTAATTCGTCCTGAGGAGTCAGACTCAAATTGATCTGACTCCTTTGTGCACACACAGTTGTTTGTCTTATTTCTCTCTTGCCCTGTGATGGATTGGCAACCTACCAGGAGACAGACACCACACTCCTGCAAGCAAAATCAGTATAGACAAAGGATGTCTGGATGGATGTAGGTTAAATGAATGTCTCTACATTGAATAAGAACCCACTGGCATTTACATGATGTCAGATGTGCAATACACAGTTTTTTTTTTCAAAGGCTATGAGATTAAATGTCTCGTAGCCAAGAAGGAGAGCAAACTTTTTCTAATCAAAAACTCATCATCTTAGTTTAACATTACATTTTTTAAGTTCTGACTGGGAATATTGACATTATGCAGGTGGCATAAACTGAATCACTAAACAATATCTAGAATTTCCAAATTAACTCAATTTTAAACATTCACAAAAAAATGCAATTCACTCAATAGGATAACAACAAAAAGACAACATTTATACAAATCAGACTTGTTTAAATTAGTGTAGATTATGTTTAGCATTATTTGATAATTATAATGGATTACTTTAGTAGGTTGTCTGTTATTTGTAAGTTACAAATGTAAAGGAACTTATGATCATATTTCTCAACATTTTTGATAATTATAATCAAAAATGATAATAAAACATTATCTTAAGTTTTCAAGTCTGATGGGGAACGTTTGTATTTTTATTCATTTTTTGTGTAAACAAATCTGAATCACATTATTGTTAAAACTCAGGAGAGTTTTAACAATAAGAAGCTGCTGATAAGAAAGCAGCTTCTTATCAGCTGGTTTCCTCAGGACCTTTATTGTGCTAGATAATTATGGTAGATAATGCTGAGGACTAACATCTATATAATGTTTTTGTTGAATTTCAATCAAGACACATTTATTTTATACAAACTTTATAATGAAGTATTTTGAGCATGTTTAGCTGAATTTGTGTGCTTCAGGAGAAGATTTCTTACAGATATTGCATTTGACCTGAATTGCGTCTTGCTTGAGCTCGTTTTGCCACATGGGGGCAGCGTCTAGTAAAAAAGCAATTCATGGAGTCGATCCAAATTCCTACCAAATGTTTTCATTGCTGAGTATACTTCTGTTTGTTTTGCAAAACCAGACATAATGGTAGCTGAATAACTGGAGGTTTCTGTTAAAAACTTGGATAAGCTACAGATCCCAGCATAGTGAAATAAACTTAGCTTAATGACTTTCTCTTGTTTGTCTTGTGTGACTCAGGGACCAGACAGGTGTGGTTTGTAGATAATAGAATCCGAAGGAGAAAGGGTGTTCCTTTTCTGTCAGAGGAAAATGGCTTGAAAACTTACTATGTCACTGGCCTTCTAATAATTTTAACTGTCATTTTATGAGATAAAATGATCGAAAGGTTTAACTTTTTTTTTCTAACCTGGTCTCCTCAACCAATCTAAGTAGTGTTTCAGTTTTAATATGTTTATATGTGGCTTTATCTGAAAAAATGTTTTAAAGAATTTACATATTAGACACAACGGCCAGCCGGCCAGCCAAAGACCAAATTTTTCACAAACCAGGCTGCTTGCCTATTTTTTAAAATTATTATTATTTATAATCCAAGTTTTTCTTTTTTCCAAAATGTAAAAATCAAACAAGAGAATTGGATTTCTAACTTTCAACTTTCTGTGGCAATGCTTTATATTCCTGGCATGGCTGGATAGCTACTTCAGACAAGAGAAGACAATTAAGTGTTTTAAGGAAAAAATACTTAATGCAAACTTATTTGGCAGTGTCTCAATTTGGAAGACACATTTATACTCCAGCTTCGACTTCCTGGCTGATGTATGGAAATATTACTTCAGTTTTCCCACATGATGCCCTTTCCTCATATTTCCCACGTATGAAGTGTACCAGTCTCTCCCTGATTCAAAACAGCTACATAACACAATGCTTGGACCCATGAAGTTCACAGTCAAGGTGATATTCCAAAGCTTGCAAGCACCCACCATTTTTCCCCAAATACATTGAGGTTATTTTGGCCAAACTCTTCAGTGTTTTCATTTAATCAAAAAACAAAAAAAAACAAAAACAAAAAAAAAAAACAGAACATTTCTCTGGAAGTTTGAGTCTTTGCATCTGTGAAAACTGTATCTTGTCATTTTGGAGCAATGACTTCTTCCTCTCTGAGTGGCCTTTCCTTTTTTAAGAGTACAATGCATGTTTCATGGTGGATCCCAGCAGTTTCTTCCCAGCTTCATTCAGCTTCACAGGGTTTTTGTACTTAAGTGAGTTGATGTGCACATTTCACATCAAAATAAATTCCTCTTTAGGGAAAAGAACGTGTTCAGTTTCTAGATGGTAGGATGGCTGGACATTCCCAGGGTGGACATATTTATGCAACATAAATGCTTATGAATGCAAAGTGTTGTGGTAAAATAGATGACTTACTTCATGCAAAGAAAAATAAAAACAACAACTTATTTTTAGGTACTTATTTTTAAATGAGTTGGAAGGTCAAGTATGTTTATTTATTGCCCTTTGACAATTACGAGCATTAAATTTTCCTTACAATTAGTCCCCTCAACAAAACCCACCCCCAACAAAAAATGCAATGCTGTTTAATTTTTTGAAACAAAGCCTTGTTTATTTTTTATAAGAGTTTGATTTGCCAAAAAAAAAGTCCTCAAACCAGCAACACATTTTGCAAACATATTAAAAATATCTTGGGCAGAAGGTGAAACTCCCAGCCTGACAACGCCACAAACAGAGCTGCAGTTTGGCTTCAGCTCAGATGAGACATCTGAGTCATAATCCCCACTGCGGTGTCCAATGCAGCATTAAAGCAAACAGAGGGACTATCAAAGGGCTTGGCATGGTCATAACTGCTGTTGTTGATAACATGTTATTGCTTGTGGAGGCAAAGATGAGATTAAAGGCAAAGTGCAGAAGATTGAGCTTGTGAAGGGTGTGATAGGTAATTCATTTTAACCCTTACAGTAATAGCACTCACTGACACATTTTTACAAACTGTCACTTTTTGAAAAGGCAACTGAGGGAAAAGTTTGAAAAGTTAACACCCAAGTCCCTGTATTCACTGTTAATGTTTGGCAAGTTTGGAGTCAGAGGAGCGACAGCCATGCTTCTTTACTTGCATGTTCATGTAGGAGCAGGTTTATAAGGATTAAATGCAACATGCCCGAGTCGGGAAGACCTGTAATCGTGAAACCTTTTTCAGAGCAATAATCCTGTGATCTACTGCTGAAGCTTGGAAAGGTAAAAATAGACAATGCAGATCCATGGACAACGCATGTTTTCCTATTCTAGTTAAGGCCATGTACCATCTGTTTGTAGGTATGTGCCCATCAGTTGTAGTCATGGGCTGTTTGCTGCCATGTGATCCTCTGCTGGGTTTAAAAGCTTAGGATCCAAAGAGAAGGACACAGTACACATTTCCCTACTTGCTCCTGTCTGAAGCACACACTAGATCTGGGTAAGGTCCTTCAATGTAGGCATGTAGGTTTGGTTTGTGGTTTTGACTCTATTTTGCTGTTTTAAATGCAGTTTAACCTAAACCTTTTGCAGTGCGTAGGTGCTGCATCCTAAAACATGTCGGACACCGAAGAGGCCACATATGAGTGAGTGTTCAGTTTGTTTCTGCAGAGAGAAAAAACAAGCTATGCTTGCTCTGATAGAATCAGTTTAGACCAAATCTTTTTCTTGTCTGTCTTCTTTTCCCAGGGGTAAGCAGAAAGCGTTGTCAGTTCACTGAACTCATGTATGAGATGGATAATTCTTCACATTTTGACACTGAAGTGAGTTTTACAAGATGCAGATTCAGGCAGCTGCATGGCACTCCTTCCAGCTGCTTCTGAAGCAATAAAAAAGGAGCCGGGATTATAGCGAATGAATTTATAATTTAAATACTTTGTTTCAGTTGTAATTGCCGTTAATTACAGTTTTAAAGCTTAGTTGTGCAGAGAGGAACATTTCTTGTTTTAACATTACAGTCCATCCATGTACAACTTATCTTCTGGATGCAGAGTTAGGTGACTGCTGTTTCTGTCACTTTGTCTTGTATTTTATACTTTGACACTTTGTATTCAAAGATTCAAAGTCATAGAATTACATCACCAATCCTGCTGTTTCTGCTGCTCAGTTTTCAGTTTTTTCATCCACTTGGCGCCAACACACAGGCAGCTGCTGTCTAAGGGCTTTTCTACTGGTTGACCTTTGCCCTTACAGTCAGCCTACTTTGTCTGCAGTTAGCTATGATCCCATAAGATCTTCTCTTTCATGTCTAAGGGTGCAAAAGGTCACCATGAAACAGAATGGCCATCACTCTTTTTCTGTCCATATGAGACACTGCCTGTGCGGTCTGACCGCTCTTGAAACTAAACAGCACCCGCCTCTCCTCCTGTGTATAGTACAGTCCCTGTTACAGAGCAATGTAGGTCACTCACTGTTCTGCATAGAGGTCCTTGGGGAAGTAGGAGCTGAAACACAATACCCACTTGCAATTTTTTGGCTTTTAGAGGTCTGCCTAAATGGAGGTTGGCTTACCGTCTTTGCGATGAAAAGAGATTTGGTTTCTGTCACTGGAGGGGCTTACTGTTGGAGGTAAATTTGCTCAAACAGAGGCTAAATGAGGATACCTGAAAAAATGTAGTACTTAACCTACTTTGGAAGCATTATCTGACAAAGCTGCAGGCAAAAACAAGAAAATTGCTTTGCAAAATTGGATTGCTTTGCAAAACTATCAATACCCTTTGATCCTTTTCATATTTTGTCAACTCAGCACAACGTAGCATAAAATTGCGTAGTGGAAGCAAAAGAAAGTTATTTATTTTTTCACAAACACAAAACTGCTGACATGATTTGAATTTAGTAATGCTCTGTACATCAACACAAGTACTTTAAAACAAATTCTAAAATCAACTGGAAGCCAGTGTAGTGAATATAGACCAGGAGTGATATGACAGAATTCACTGGATTTGGTGAGAAGTCTGGCTGTTGCGTTCTCCCATATGAGATGTCCCATAATTATTAAGCAGAGTCCTATTGTGCGGACTTTAATTTTAAATCCAGCTGCTCTGTGAAAGTCTGAGAGATTTGCTAGAAAAGCATTATGAGCAAACAGCAGCATGAAAAACAAGAAATACAACATGCAAGCTTAGAGTGGGGTTAGGATGGAAAACAGCATCAGTCTCACAGAGCGTTGTTCATACGTCATTCATCTTATATTTGAAAGAATACAAAAGCAAACTCTTGCAGTGAGATTTATGGGAAAAATTTGATGAATAAATATGAAAACAAAAAGCAGGCTAAAGTTAAACTTCTCAACCCTTTCACATAGTCGTTACGGTTAGGTCTATTTTCTGCTTAATCTGTAGTGTTACTGAGGTCATGGTGTAACCTTTTTATATTGTGTTTTTGATGACAAAACTATTATTAATAAAAAGATGAGGCAGATATAGACAAAAGTGAAATCTTAGTTGTAGGTTTTATCATCCATTTAAAGTCAAATATGTATAACAGACAACAATGTTTGTGTAGGTCAGGACATTTTTTTGGTATGTTCCTTTTCTTTTTCATTCGGCTTCACAGACTTGGGTGGAGAAAACTCATAGGTCATCAGTGACTGTAATCTAAAGATGCATTTGTAGGGTTTTAACAGAGAAATGCATGCATACCTTGCATGTTTCCTGTCAATCAGCAGTGACAGGTGAAGTTCAGTGTCAGGGAATTTACTGACTCACTTTCTGTAACAGCTCCTACCTGAGGTCTCTCCAACTCTGTTGTTATTGACAACCAGCTCCTATCATAAGCTACAGCAGGCAAGGATTACCTGTATGCAAAAACCGTATTGAGATCAAGTCTTGACTTACTGTCAATCTTTCAACAGACAACACAGAGGAAAATGGGGGAGGTACAGGTGAGCTGTCCCTTTTTGTGCTTAAACTATGCATTTTTACCTTTATGGGTCTGATTTTTTTTTAATCAAATTTCTGACACACAGAGGATTCAAAGCCCAAGATAAAGTAAGTCCTGAGTTCAGACTGTCTTGCATCAATCACTAACAGTGTCTTGAAAATTTATTTATACCCCTAAACCTTTCCACATTTGTTTGTACCGCAACAAAAGTCTTTTCATTTATTTGTGGATTTGATGTGATGGATAAGCACAAACGAACACATTTTACTTTGTACCGTGCAAAGTAAAATGTTACCTTGCTTTCATTTTTTATAACAAAATTAAAATCGAAAAGTGTGGTATCCATCTGTAGGGTCAAAACATCATACAACCACTCAGCTGCAGGTTTACTGTTTTGATGTCTTCGCCAGCTTTGTGGATGGAGACGCTGCAAGTTTGGTCATTTTAGCAGGTCAAATTCAGTCAAACTGGATGAATTTTCAATTCTGGCCACACTGATCTTAAAATTGTATTTTGCATGATGCTGCAATCTCTATGTCTCTGGTGTGTTGGAGATGACATGCTGAGTTAGCTTAAAGCCAAACAGCATTTAGCATCCATGTAAACAGTTCTATTATGCTCTTATTTAATGGGAACACCTTCTTGCACGTGTTTGCTTTGTCACCTACCACCTGTTGAATGTAGGTGATGTTACTGAAGCCTGACAGTGTTATATAATCTAATCCCGCTTCACACGTCTTCATTACTTTATAGTTTGCCTCCAGTTGGCTGTGTTCCTTGGTTTGCACTAAGGCTCTCTTACAAACCAGTCTGGTCTTCACAAAGCAGCTGTATTTATACTGAGATTAGGTAACATAATTTATTCAGTTATTTAGTAACATGTTTGAGATTGTCAGCTGAGTGTGCAACTCAGTTTAAATTTATATGTCTAAGAAAATTGAAAAGCATCCATTTCCTTTCACTCCACATATACATAATACCTCGTACTGATCTATCACATAAAATCCCAATAAAATACATTGACATTCAAAGGGGTTAAATAGTTGTTCAAGGCATTATACAATATGGTTTCCAATGAGAAACATAAGAAGATTGAATGCATTTCCCCATTTCCCTTTCAGATCTACATTTGTGCCTGGCTTGGCTCCTCCTAAGATCCCAGATGGTGAAAAAGTGGACTTTGATGTAAGAGAGTATTTGATCAAATCCACACTTACTGACTGTCTTGGATGTGGAAAAGTTTGCCCCTAATATTTTATCCCTTGATTCCAGGACATCCATAGGAAGCGTATGGAAAAGGACCTGACTGAGCTGCACACGCTGATTGAAGCTCACTTTGAGAAGCGTAAGAAGGAAGAGGAAGAGCTGATTGTGCTCACAGATCGCATTGTATGTTTACCTCAACGTTCCTGGTGCAAATTAAAGTTCCCATGCTGTTTCTTAAAGTTTTCAATTTAAAGGATTTCTCCTGATGCTTAGGGTTTACCTCGTTGTCTTTTCCCAGGAGAAACGCAGGTCTGAGAGAGCTGAGCAGATGAAGATCAGAGCCGAGAGAGAACGAGAACGACAGGCCAAACTAGCTGTGAGTGGAAACCGAAAACATACCCAGGCCTCAAAAGCTGTCAGCTACTGATGCAGTTTAGCAAGTAACTATAGCTTATTTGAAATCCTTACTGGTGAAATGCAATTTGTAGATCAAATCTGTTTATTTCTAACAATAAGGAAGAGAAAGCCAGGAAAGAGGAAGAGGAAGCTAAGAAGAAGGCAGACGACGATGCAAGGAAGAAGATGATTTTGTCCAATCTGAGTTTCACCGGATACAAGGTAATGAATCTGCAAGCTGTACAGAAAACAATTTTCACTGACATCCAACATGATGTCTAGGTGAAATGATTTACCATTGATGATCTCTGGATTTCTAGCAAACACAGCCTGGAACTAAAAGACAAACAGAAAGAGAAAAGAAGAGGAAGATCCTAAATGATCGCCGTAAGGAGCTGAACATTGATCACTTGAAGGAGGACAAACTGAGGTTGGGAGTACCCATTGCCACACAAAGATGTAATTATTTTTTATCTTAAATTAAATTAAATTAACCTATTCAAAGATTTTCTTTTCTGTCTATAGAGAGAAAGCAAAGGAAATGTGGGACTTGATGCGGCAGCTTGAGGCAGAGAAATTTGACCTTCAATTTAAGTACATGAAGCAGAAGTATGAGGTAAAGCTGCTGACACTGTTGTTGTCATTGTTGGCTGTGCACAAACAAAGATTGTGTTTGGAACGGGAACATTCCAGCACAAAGAGCTACAAGAAAGTTTTTAAAGGACTCTTGCAGAAATGATGTACAATACAGCTAAACAGCTTTCTCTGTTGTTACAAATGGAATTAAGCAGATAAAGAAGCTTTGTTAGAATTTGCAGATACCATACAGACATAGCTGACACTTTTCAACACGTTAAAAAAAACAAAACATTTTTGAACAATAGTTCATTACAAAGGCATGCATGTACTGAAAGACTCTTCTAAGGCTTCTGCTTCTCAGGGCTGCAAGACATTGAAGGCTGCTTCATATATCTGGGTTTCTATGTATTCAGACTTACATAACATGATCAAAATGTCACAGTTCTCCTTCAGAGAGAATACTTGTTCAATTTGCTGAGCTGAATATCATCTATCACACTCTTAGAAAGTCATTTTCTGAGAAATGAAGCTTTTTATCAACGTGATCTCATGTTTACTTCCAGCAAGCTTTCATTCAGTTTAGTGCTTATGGTGAAATAACTAAAGCTAATTTGCTGTGTCAAAAACTTTACATCATTAAAATACATTCATACATTCCGCTAATTCCAAACAAACATTTTCCTTTTGGGAGGCTCTTTACGGAATGGGTTCTTGCAGAAAATGCTATATTTAATTTGAAAGGTTTTGCATGTTTTTCAGATTCTTTGCCTTTCACAAGATGTTTTGCAGAGCATTTCAGACTGATAAATTCCACTTGTCATTCTTCTGGTGGGGGTTGTTTTGAACAAAAACTCATTCTCCCCCTTTTTACTTCAAATTAGTAGATTTAAGGACATGGCAAGATGAAAAACACTCTTTTTTCACATGTCTAAAGTCTAAGTTTTTATGTTTATTCAAATTCATCCAATTGTGCATCTGATATCTGGACCTATTTATCCTTAAAAAAAGGTCCTAAAGGGGACCAGGTGAATATGTTCAGCAGTTACTGAGCAAAAGGCTGGCTGGGTTTAGTCAGACAATAGCAAAAAACTATCTGACAAAGAACAGATTTATGTTAGAAATTTAAATTAATTGACTATTTGTACTTCATTGTGCAGATCACAGTGCTCAGGAATCGGGTGAGCGATCATCAGAAAATGTAAGTCTTTTCTGTTGCTCTGTCTTTGTGGAAACAAAGTAGGGAAATGATGGCAAATTGGCTCATGAATACTGCAATAAGTACACACATTTTTTTATTGAGCAAGTCCAATTGCAGATTCAATGTCCTCCATCCTCCATCCCAGTTTCACGTGTTAAGGTTTTTATTTGTGCAAAAACTTAAAAAAAAAAAACAACAACAAAAAAACGTGCTTATCTTTTCTTCCCTTTTACATTAGCCACTTAAAATCCAAATATAATAGAATAAAGTCTGGGCTCGAGGGTTTGAAAACTTTTTAAAGTTACTGGAAGCAACATAGCTAGGCCTTAATCTTCCTGTTCACACTCCGCCAAACACATTGGCTATACAAAAACAGAGAAAGCAAACGTTTTTGACCAATCAGCAGCAGGATTTTTCCAAACCATGCATGTGAATTTAGACTCAGGGGATAAATGAGATGAAAATGGAAGCACAACAGCTGAGAGGACTTATTATCTCAGCTGTTTGGTGATATTATCTCTGCTTGTGTAGCTGAGAATTAAACAGTGGCTAGTATTACATGCTGTCATTGAAATCATGTGTACTACTCATGCAGGGCTACTTAAAGTCATAATTCAAACAGGTCAGTTGGGATTTATTTGTTAGAATATTTTGTCCTCCCAAGTTTTTTTTTTTGTCTGCAGTTTGACTGATTAACTATTTACTAAATTAAGTTGAAAAACCATTTGTTGGAGAAATATTTATACATAAACTGAATACATTTAATTAAAAAAAATGCAGCCACATAATTAATAATAAAAAACTGTTATCCTAAAATTCAAAACATTTTGAACATACAGTAAAAAATAAAAGAATAGCATTTGTACAATGTAAAAGATCAAGTAAGGTAACAAGACAATCACTGGGATGATTGTTCAGTCATTCATTTCACAGAAGTCAGGGGAGTGAAACTCAGTAACTCCTGAAGTTAAATTCTCATCATGCAATGTTTTTGTGCATTCACTCCTCTTCTGTCAATGTTGTCGCTTCAGTAGTGATCATGAACATTCCCCATAATAAATGTTTCTTCAGAAGTGACTCATTGGTTGCCACAGCTACGCACAGTGACAGTACTCTGTAAACAATGTGTGCACAGGAAATATTTCACATCTGAATGAACTGTGTTTAAATTTAGAATGGCCTTTGGTCACATCCCACTTGTTTGCAATTATATACAAACATATGTTTTGAGTCTATGTGTGTATATAGCGCAAATATTTGTTATGGTTGCTGTAGCAACCTACGAGTCACATGAATTCACCTTTACTATGGTGTCTATTCATCAATACTGCAGCAACAACACTGACATGTAATGCTGAACAAACGACATTACACAAAAGGAGTCACTGCATAAAAAATGTTGCATGATGAGTATTTGACTTGTGCATTTAATGAGTTTCACTCCCCAGTGTTCCAGGAAATAAAACACAGAACACAGGCTGGGGTTATTCCTACATTAACCCCAGTCAAACCTTAAAGTTTTACTTAAAGCTTTTACCTTATTTGATCTTTTTCTTTAGACAAAGCAACACATTGTTTACTTGATTCACTGACTTTGTTAAAAATCTCAAAAGTCAGAGTAAAAAGATAGGTCATTTCAAGATTCGATATTTGGAGAAATGTTGTAGTTTGTGTCCCATCTGCATTGTCAACTCTCTGCTGACTTTATCTTCATTCTCAGCTCAAAAGGCACCCGGAGCAAGCGAGGCCTGAGGAAGTAACACCTGCTGCAAAATCTGCCAACCTGCCAACCTCGGTTATTCTTACAGGAAGTCACATTGAACTGATAATTGTAAGATTCGAACAAGTCAGATCCAATTCAGATTTGTATAATGTGCTTACTTGGAAATAGTGAACTGAAAATGTTTAAACCAAGCAGCTGCTTAGTGACAAGTGATTACTGAAGTCTGTAAACAAATTTGTGGAATGAGTAAAAGCACTAATATTAAACAAATGAATTACAAGATTTGTTTTTTGTTTGTTTTTAACTTAACGTAAGCTTTAAAAATTTACATTTCTGAAGTGGTTATTACAAGCATCAGGTTTTGACTTCTTGACTGGTTACAATCCAACTTTGTTTCTGTAATCTGGCACCACCAACCCAAGGCTTGATTTCGATTTTCCACAAATTATTTCATGCAGTCATATAAATCTTTCAGTTTTTGATTGGTGGAAACTGGGTCAGACTGTGGCAAAATGCAGTAAAAGAGAGTCTTTATTTATGTATTTGTTTTCCTGGAGGGAAAGCTAGGCAAATCACCAGGGTGAGGTAAGACTGGTTATCTGCCAGAGGCTTTTCAAACTCTGGTGCCAAAATTAAGATGCAATGACAGGGTGTGAAAAGGTTTGCAAAGATATTTATTCTGCAGAAACCATTACAAAACAATGGTAATCATTTCTCCCCTTTCTCATTCATGTTCATCTCCTTTGCCAAATATGCCATAAACATCTGCTAGTGATACTGCATCAACTCTGACAGCAAAATAGCAAATTTTTGAATTGCACATGTGGAAATACAGCTAAAACTGAAAAAAAATTGATTAATACAATATCATTTATAAAACACATGTTTTATACTGCTGCTTATTTTGCACAATCAATATAAATTTTACAGCATTGCTACATTACATTAATATGTTGCAGTGTTATGTAAAAAAAGAAAGCTGAATTTCTAAATACAATTTACCATAAAAGACGTGTAACTGACAAAACAATACAAGCAATTCTGTTGTAAGGAACTTTATTGCTGCCAAACCTCTCCTTCACCTTTTATTCCTACATTAAACACATATCTTGCAGCACATGCACAGGGCAAAAATGCTTTATACAAAGCTTATGGAACGTTTTTTTTCTTTTTCTTTTTGTTCTCTAACGTTTGAAGCGACAATGCTCTGTCTCAATGGCTCTGGGTCCTGATGATGTCCAGACACAGGTGAGTTTCTTCAGGGCATTAAAAAGTCATCAGCTGATCTTTAAAGTTGTGTTAATCCACAACTTGGACAGACTTTTGTGCTGCCGTGGTGGTGTCATTGACAAACATAGACTTGCTCAACCCCAGCTGCAGGAAAAATAAATCACACTAAAATCAGTTTTTTATCTCTCTCTCTCTTAGTAATTACTGTGTTAACAAAATAGACGCATTGGGAAACTTGCAAACATGCTAATAAAACATTCTTGACAATGTGCTTTGAAGTGGAAATGTAAAACTTTGGCACCAGAGTTGTACTTGTATAAAAATCAAGTCGAATGTGTGATTCATCAAACCTGACCTACTGGATTCCATAGCATTATCGGTAGCAGTATATTTTCTCGCTTAAACTTTCATGGGAACCGTGACTAATCCAGCAGCCTTTCCTCCTTCTTCTCACAAATTCCCAAGTGAGGCGTGGACTTTTGTGTCTGATGGAAGTTACTCAAAGGAAACATAGAGGACACACCCAAAGACATACACGTTTTGGCCTTCAGCTCACCTTTTTCAAAGAGCTCTGAAGTTCTTTATTAGACCACATTCTGATTAGAAGAACGGAAGCAGCTTTGCTAGATTTGGGGAAATAACTAAAAAAGGAAAAGAAAAGTAGAAACATATTAGTTGAATTTATGTGACAGAAAAGACAAATCTATTTTTGGCACACGTGGGAAAATGTTCTATATGTATTTATGTCAGCTTACAAGTTTTGGCTGATGCTGTTCAGGGATCTAATCAGTTTTCCGCTTAAATGTCTTTTGGTCCACTCAACGTTGTTCAGAACCAGGCTACTGGCAGCCTGACAGGCCAAAGCAAGAGTGTCATCGGACTCGTTGGCTCCAGCCGTATCTTTTGAGAGGACACTTAGTAGGTCTGGGATGGCTTTCTCACCTGAAGTAACAAGTCAAATAAGACACAGTTAGCAGAGAACACAAGTAAACACTTATGAGGTTGCACATGCATATTCAAGATATCAGATTTCAAGGCCACAAATATTTGCAGGATTTCACCATGGAAACATGACATGCACAACATGATTGTGTTGTGACCTGCCTCTTACCAACGACACTGCACAGATTTGGGTTCTTGATCAAATTTACCACCAAACCCATTGCGTTCTTCTGCATGTTGACTTTATCTGACTTTAAGGAGGGTCTGATATGCTGCATGCCATTCAGTTTCTTCACAATGATCTGACTTATTACATAAGAGACCTGCAGAAACACAAAAGCATACTGGTTCATAAACCTAGGACATGTTAAAGTCAATCTGCAATATAACCATGATTTTATTCTGCAGTGTTAAACGTGTAAAAACATGTGAGTAAATTAAAGTCTAAATGCTACTGGAAATTATATCAACACAACAAAAAATTGTTCAACGTCAAACAGAGAAATGTGATGACAGCTGAAGATTTTTTTGGCAGTGACATCGTTGGAGACTGGCTACTGTCATGCCTACTTTTCTATAGAGTGACAGTACTGGTATATATGCAATGTAGAGATACAGACTTAAAATTTCACAATGATATTTTGTGGCACTTATTGTGAAAATGACACATGTGCCCCAAAAGTGTTTAAAAAAAATCATCACGGCATTTTTGACATCTGTCGTGGCAAGAAAAGTAGGAACGTATTACGCATATTTCTTTTTGTTCCGATTCAAAATACTTTTGAATTCAGAAACATTCTTCACATTCCCTATCGGTTGTTGTGAATTTGTCTATTTACCAATTTGATCCCCATTTAACAGCCGTACATTATCCTTTTGACGCTCTTACTTCTGTTTTACATCTGTAAACAAATCATTTCACACCCACATACTTAACTAATACACATTAGTTTGTTTGTTTAGTAAATATAATTGTTTCAATGGATTATGAAGACAAACAACCATAGAAATGCTCAAATCCAATGTATAAATAAACAAAATGTTATATTATTTTTGCCTTGATTAAAGAAAAATAATTATTAGCAAACTCATCTAGGTGGACAATAATTGTTAAAGTCACATGAGCCAATATCTTTACTATAGACTATGAGAATATTACAGATATTTACTTCAAATGAACAGATTTTAAAACAGGTTAAAAAAAACATCCCCGTGGTACGTAAAACTGATACATGTCTGACACGAAAAAGTTCAAACTGCAAAACAAAATAGCACAGAGGTGGAATCTCCAACACATTTTCTTATTTATAATAGAGACATTTTTGTACTTTTGTATTTTTTTAACATGGAAGCTACTTACAAAAGAATCCCTTTCTTATTCTCAGCACTAGACAAGGTTAGGATTTAAATTGCATATAGAGTGAATGTAACTTACAACGCTGTCACGCATGGTGAGATTTAGCAGTATGCCCCAGCAGGCATCGTGCAGCGATTGGTGTTCGGTCAAGCTAAGCAGAGACAAGTAATCCTTCAGCGTTTTGGAGTGGATCAAAAGGCCTGCTCCATTAGGCTGCGGATCCTCGATGACTGCATAGTCAAAGGGACGCTACATGAAAAAAAAAAAAAAAGGGTTTTAAAAAAAGTCATTTTTTTTGGGAAGCACTATGATGGAGATACAGCAACATGACACTAAACTCCATGTACTAAACTAAGCTGCATATTTTATCGTAATTTACTTCACGTCCGTTCACTATGCCTAGACAAATTAACGGATAATTGTCAGTCTGGGTTAGGAGTCATCAAGGATCTACTGAGTGAAATTGTCTGACTCACATCAGTTTGTAGGGGTTTGCTTTGTGCACTGAAGCAGCCAACAGAGTTGGCGTTATTTTGACTGACGTTACTCATCATATTCTTCGCCAAAGAATTAATGTTGATGAACAGACTTGAAAATTCTTCTTCCAGGTGAAATGTCAGATTGTGCAGAATGCTCACACAGTGTTGTAAAGCCTATGGACATACACAAACACACACATCAGGAGACATGACACACACATGCACACGCAGAGACACAAACTTCACATAGAAGTTTCGACTGAGCTGTTTTTTTAAATTATGCTTCTTTAGCTTGAGAAATACAAATCTTTTTCTGTTTTTACCTCATCTTCTGTTTTATTGTTTTCCACACATTCTTTTAAGTAAGCGGCTAAGCCGTCGATAAAACCTCGATATTTCCTCATCGTCTGTCTGCTGGCCTCCTTTGGACTGCTGAGGTTTCTGATGAAATCAAAGCCCAAGATATGAGTACATGTCTGAGTAATTTGTTGTTATTTCATTTGCACAATGCAAACAACAAAAACAAAAAGTCAGCAAACAACAACCAATGAAGAAAAAGCTTAGAAGATCCCAAGTCTTAAAAGACAACCTACTCTTGACATAAAATAAAAATATCAAATACAATACAATACATACAGTATGTATAAAATCAATCCAAATCACATATCATTTGAAATTAAAATATAATCTAGAAAGCTTTTAAAAGGATGCATATCACTACAGGATCAAGGAGCTTGTGGCAGATTACTCTAAAGTGAACTTTGAAGTAATATTCTGCATAAGTTGAACGTTAACACATTTCAATAATGTGTTAAAAGGGGTTGAGAAAAATGAGCATTCAGAAGGGGCGCACAGAGGTATATGAATATTTTTCAAAGTACCAGTCTGTATATCAGTGGTTTAGATGAATACAATCAACTGGGTCAGACCTGACTGAACTTCAGCAAATAACTGGCTGGCTTATCTGTCTCTACACTCACGCACAAGCGCAAGCCAGCACACAGACAAGATGGTGCTTTCAGGGCAAATTGTTCAGACGATTTAACTCGACAATGACATGTGTCACTGGCGTACTTATTTAGAACACCCACCAATCACAGGTTCATGTCAAAATATTTGAATATTGTGCAGAAGTGCAATATTTCTTTCTTGCCAGTCATCTCAGTCGTCATACATAGAGTGACATATTCAAAGTCTTTGTTTCTTGTAATTTTGTGTCTCAGAAAATGGGAATACTTTGGAAAACATAATTATTGGAAACTCATGGTGTCACTCCCTAATGAGCTAATTGACTCAACACACCTGCGAAGGCTTCATAAGCCTTTAAAGATCCTCTCAGTCTGAGTCTGTAGGCTGCACAATCATGTGGGAGCTTCACAACGAGCAGAGTAACACTGAGTCAACACACATAAATCCTGGACATGTGCTATAAGAAACTTCTTTTTTTCTAAATCTATAATAATGATTGTACAAAATATAAATATTTTACAATTCGTGTATGAACACATTTTTCAAGTATGTGGGACAGAGCACAGGTAACAGAAATTACCGATAGATATTGAATAAACTAGCATCCCCAGATTTGAACAAACGTGCTACTTCAACTACTTAATCCTCTGGTATTATGCCTGTTTTAAGAAACAGAGAGAGAACATCTGTAAGGGACTCAGCAATTTATGGGGCCATTTTCTTTCATAACTGGGATTATATGCCTGACATGACAATGACGAATAAAGAGACAGTGCCATCAAGCAGATGGATTTCAAATTCAGTCTGATGTAACGATGGAAGCATAAATATGTCAGCATAGACCTAAAAATATCCTACAGTTTTCAACAAGTTTGTGTCGTTGGAAAAATGTCAGCCATCTGCCACCGAGGGTTGAGAAACGTTTAACACCGTTTACGCTGATGTTTTGATAAAGCAGACTACGGTTTTAGTTATTGCGCAATGTCCCTGGATGTCATGCAAACATTCAACACTGCAGCCATGCATATCTTTATGCAGTAGATAAGGTGGTTGTCATCATGTTGCTATAGATTTCTAACAGTGGTTTGTGATGTTCAATATTTGTTACACGGTTTGAGGTGAAAAGCCGTCAGACTCGAGAATAAACTCAGCAGAGGCGTTAATACTACAGCACAGATTCTAGACATCGTAAAGATAAAAACAAAACAAAAAATAGTTAGGAAATAGTAAGGAAAAACAACAATAGGGAATTAGCAATGAACACAAGAGGATTTTTTCCCAGACACCTAAAACATTGGTGTTTACAGAGAGACTGACGGCTCCAGATGTGCGAAAAACACCTTAAGCAAAAGGCGCCTTATTCTTCAGTGTCGATATTCAATTTTTCCTTTCCAACAAAAACATATAAATTAGAAAAAAGAAATGTCTTAATGAACAGAATCATTAAGATTCCATTCATCACATTCATCATGCAACTGTTGCCGTCACCATGGTGTTGTTTCTGGGTTTGTAGTTGCAGTTACCCAAACCCTCATTCACTTTAAACCTTTTCAGCATGTTCAGACACATCCTGTCATCCAATTTCTCCAGGTATTATTATTTTCAAAGAGAGAGAGGCCTTTTATTTGACTAGTTTTCTTGTTCAGCTCTAATTTGTATCAGCAGGTATTATGCTAAAACATAATAGATAAAAAACATACATATTTTAAAAACAATTGTTAAAAAGAATCCACTTTCATGAATACTTTTTGAATTTACTGAAAATAAAAAAAATCATGCTTTGATGAATAAATGGAGATAGTCTTGTAATTCCTTCTCTTTTTGTTGACTTTTTGAAACGGTTACTTTCACAGTACAGCCTGAAGCACATTTCTCTCTTTCATGTTTTAGAGGACTAAATCGGCAGTTGTGATTGAAAAAAAAGAAAAAAAAGAAAAAGAAAATTGGTGCTAGCCTAATTTCTGTAGCTCAAATCTTCAATCTAAACAAATTAGCCTGATTTGGGGGGAAAAAGTGATGCACAAAACCAAGTTCCACTAACTGCTATGAACAAGTTTAAATGTTAGTATCGTGGTGGGAATCCACAAAAAAATGTAAAAAGATAATCTGAGGATTGTCTAAAATGCAGAAGAGTCGCATCAAGCACAAAGCTGGACTATGTATCTCACCGAAGGCATCCTGTGGCGTTGCAGAAGACATCAGCACTGACAGTATCTCTAGAGCCTTTTGTGTAAGGCAGAATCACACGATCCATTAGAACAGGCAGAGCATTCTTCATCAGGTCTGACTTCAGGTTGTCTGCAGAAGACAAATTCCACAAAAGACCTAGAGAAAAACGAAAAGTCAAAATGTAAGCCAAGTCCATTCAAATATAGGAATAACTGCTGAATTTATCATTTTCAGCATGAAGCAGAATGGGTTTCAGCAGGATAATTGAAGCATCAGCCTCTTTTCACAGAACACCAGAACTCAACAGTATTGTGTAACACCAAAACAAGCCGCTCTCTGTCTGACTTGTTCATTTGGCCTTTTGGTGTGCATGTACTCGTACATATACAGGTTTACATTTCTGATTGCTACTGTGTACCTGTCAGCTGTTTATCCAGTTCTGCAGATTCTGAGTCTCTGAGCTGAGCTACCACCTGGGGTATGCCGTCGCAGCGTTGGATCTCTTCTTTGTTTTTGTTGTTCTGAAAGGTCAGATTTCGCAGGGCGGCACAGGCCGTGCTTTGGACCTGTGAGTTGGGGCTTTGTAGCAGACGCACGAGGGGCGGGATACCATTCAAAGTATAAACCTGCGAGGCAATAAGATTTAATTGATTAACAAAGACACTGAGAAATAATTGGTTTTAATCATTAAACAATGCCTATGTTTGAAATAAAGTGTTGACAAGGGTAAATTGTACTTTTAATTTAAAAAAACAAAAAAACAACAACTTTGATTCTGTTCATTTTCCCTTGAGGATTCCATCAGTTTTTTTCACTTTTCTCTCCCTGAGTCAGGACTCAGTATATCCTGTGCTGGATTCAAATTACCCAACAAAGCACAGGGGATTTTCAGGAACGCTCACATTCATTTTCATTCTCATGAGTCTAACATTTTGCACTTTGACCCCTCCCTTCGACTTGAAGTAATAATTTTGTCTGCTTCAAATTCTACTCCTTTCTCATTAAACGATGAGTAGATTGGTTTGTCTCCTACCTAAAAATATATTTCGCTTCAGTTGCATTACTGTAGATTCAAATTCTGAAGCTAGTTTCATGGTTTTGTTACCGCAGTGCCTTTAAATGGATCAGATTTAAAATTACAACAGATAAAAGCTAATAATGTCCTGGTAAATAATCAAATGCAGGTTGAAAATGAAATAAAAGCAAATTATAATAATGGAGCACATAACTAAGGGTAGATGGTTTGTAGGTCTATTAGCGCACACAGTTTAAAATAATATCAAATATTAATTCCTATTTAGGATTAAAGGAAGTTTGTTCCAATCCCCAACAAGTCACCAATCTGAAAACAGGGCCAACATAGAGCTAAGCTTCCATTCAAACACACAAACTCACATCTAAGTGTAAAAAAAGATTCTCCAAAATAACTTTCAAAAGAATGGAACTCTTCAAAAGCAAAGCAAACTTTTAAGAAAATCTGAATCTGCATGGGGGCAAATTACAAACTGCCAACTGAGATTTGCACCCAGGTTTGACATCCTTCTTCTACAGTTCTACTACTTTTGATCAATTTATGCTGAGCACATTGTATCAAATTTGATTTAGCAGGATGATTTAAGAAATACAAACAGAATAGAAAGAGTGTTACAATCAGAATAAGTTAAGGTACCTCTTCTTTTGCTTTGTCGTTAATGAAAGTGATGTGCTGAATGTAGGAAGCGCCACAGTTTTGGAGATTCTCATCTTTGCTGGAAAGAAACAGCACAGCTTCCTTCATAGTGATGTTAGAAATCACACTGTTTCCATTTACTCTAAAAAAGAAAAAAAAATGAATTTCAGTGTATCTCATAAACAACCTCTAAACACAATTTGGTAAATTGATCCAGTTTGTTAATATGAGAAATTAGGAGACGATGTGAGTTTTTGGGACTCACTCTGAGTTTATTTGAGTCTTGGATGAAGAATCGGTGACGGTGTATTGCGACCGCGTCTTGTTCATTTCAGGTTGACCGACTCTGTACTGGCTGATCTTGTGCATAGGACCCGATCCATTTAAAGGATACAGAGGGTGGGTTTGGGAGACGGTCCTCTTCATATAGTGATTGCTGATGCTGTGGTTTTTCATGTAGGTGTTCCTGTTGCCCCGCTGTTCTACGGTTGGTTGTGTCTGCATTAGGACAGACGGCCGTGGGACGCTGTTCAAGACCAGCCCGGGCTCGCTGCGACTGGTGTTAGCAAGACCCAGACGGGCTACACCGCCAACAGCGCCGTGCTTGCTCTCATAGTGATTCATAGTCTGCTTCCTCACGTTGGCTCTTTTCATGTTACTGATCATGTGTTGGTTATTCATATTTCTGTTTGTGGTAAACTGGAGAAATGAAGAGAGAGAAAAAATAGGATTAGCAAGAGAGATGCATAATGTCTTAAAGGACAGCAGTGAAGCAGTGAGACAATAAACCAAACTGTGACAGATTGTTGACTTGTGAGACCCAGTGGTGCATGCCTTCCACTCTGTGTAAAATGAGAGCTTTAAAAATTTTTAATTTCTGTCAAAGAAAATAAAAATGTTGTGGAGTATCTAAGACAGGTTTTTTCTAATTTATAGGGAGGAGCAGTACGGTTTCTTCCACTGCTCCTCCCTTTTTCTGGAAAAAAATCTCCAGAAAATCTTTAAAAACCTAACGTTTTGCACTTGCTATGAAATGAAATAAAATCTGGTGTCAAAGTTCAACAATATCCTACTTATGGTTGGAAAAGTCCAAAAACCTAATTTTAAATAATTTCAAAAAGAAAATTATATTTAAAAAGAGAGAAAAAAAAAAAAAAACATAAGCATCTCTGGAGTACCAAAGTTTGGACTGAAGCAAAGATTCAACAAACAGGAAACTAAACCCACACAGAGAAAAAAAACAAAAAAAACTTTCTTTTTGGAAGATAAACTCATTAAAATTCTCCAATCTATTAGAACTATCACTGAGAAGAAAAAAACACTCGAATGGGAAAATGTCAGCAATAAAGAAGGAAAGAAAAACTTACAACTTTTGAGGCGCCATTGCTCAAAAATACGCTTCCATTAGATGATTTCAACTGAGATGATTTTGGGCCATCTAGAAACACAGCGTCGTACTCGGGGCCTGGGCAGAGAAGTGAAAGGTTACTAGCTGCTTTCCAGCGCTCTGAACACACACCTCTTTTGCAGCCAGTGATTTAAATCCTTTGCCTGTGGGAAAACAATAAACTGCTTTGAATCTGTGACGGCACGTCTGATCTTCGGTCTATCCCTTGAAGTATGAATTGTTATGGAAATGTAGTACCAGTAACGATTGGTGACGAAAGCAAAAAAAATAAAAAAATAAAAATCACTGAAGTTTGAAGTTATAGCCAAAAAAATTTATTGGACTCTTATTTTCTTTAGAACAAGCAGGTAACAATAAAACTGACATTTTAATGACAACCACAAACCGCTGTTATTAATGTCACGTTTACAAGAAATTGAAAGCTGCAGCTTTCAAGAGGCTGCAGCTGTAAAATGGCATTTGCAGCAAAAAAAAAAAAAAAAAAAAGGGGTTATTGGTTATTGAATGAGCAAACTGTTCTACATTTCTTTTTATAACCAAGACATATCAGAAATATTTTGTCAGTTTTGGCATGGATGTGATTCACATGAGATTATGACAGTAAGTTGAACATTAACTGACTGTATCCAATCCAAAAACCGCGTCACCATTGAATAAGTCTCCATTTTGGGAATGTTTGGGTTTTTTGAAACCAATAATTTATTAATATACATGTAAATGATTTGTTCTCTTCTTTGGGTGTTAGAATTAAACTTTCTTAAAATACCTTTTAAACAGCAAACTCAAAAGTTTTTATAATAAAACTAGTTCCTGGTAAATCATTGCAGGTTTTAAGCTGAAGGTAAGCTGCAATCTATCGTATTCTTATCTTTTCCCACTGGAAGGACAGAAAAGCCTGTGAGCACTTCATATAACCAGCAAAGTTTATGAGGGTGTAATAAATTAAACGAATAATTTATCGACCTCTCTCTTTTTTCTACACCATAAAATGCCTTAAGATGTGAAACTTTAACACGTTTTTACTTTAAAACTTCTCCAGCTTAAATTCAAATCTGCCATATCCTGCTGAACTGTGTGTACAGTAAAACAAAGGCCCGTCTTACTTGATGGGGAAAGACAAGAAGATTCGCTCCTGCCGCTGCTGGAGTGCCTCGACTTCGTCCTCCTGAGAGATTGTACTTGCGCCCTGACGCGCTGCTCCCGGGAATGATACTCATTCGCCGACGGCAGAGCCAGCGACGTGTCGTCCGCGCCCCTGATGGAAATCGCCGATTTCAGAGGATCCGCACTCGACATTTTTGCTCAGCCTTTAGAAGAGCGAACAAAACATCCGAAGGATCTGGCAGCCGAAGGAAAGTCGGCGTCGGCAGAGTGTGAACAGCTCACCTTCCTCTGCGCTGCCCTGCCCTGCCCTGAGCGACGAGACCGCGCCCACATGAAACCACAATAGACCTGCAAGACTGGACTTTTACTTGCAGGATAGATGAGCTGCACATAGCAGCCAACTCCCTTTCTTTCCCACAACGTGAGCAGTAATTGGGGGAAGTTGAGGCAGTAAATATTTACGTAGGTATGTGGCTTTACTTATTCTGGGTAGTTATTCTTCTGACCTAATTACAGATGAGGTAGAGGCAGTGAAACTGACATCTATCTTTGATGTGGGGAATAAAACCATTGTATTAGTGATTAAACTAACTTTATTTTATCCGGTTATCAACAGGTGCAGGCCAAAAGGAAGGATATTATCGAGCAGCTATTTCAATAATTTCATTTAAAAAGTAAAGATCGTGACAAATATCGTAATTCACACATCGTGAATTACACAGAAAATATATTTCAATATTTTATTTCTATTCATTTGAATGGTAATTACACCGAATCATAATTCAACTTATCTCGAAATTTGCAAATTATGAAACTAACACATTATTTTATAAAAATATTATGTTATGATTCTATTAGGACCAATTCAGGTGTCAGCAGTTAGTTAGGTAATTTATAAGGTAAGTCACAAAATATTTGTTGTTGAAGCTGGCTCTTAACTTAATGCTGTTAATATAAAGTTCAGTGGAAGGAAAAAATGTAACTGAAAATGTCCAAAAACAAGAGGGATAACCATGGCATTCGAGGGACTTTCTTAACACTGCAGGTGGAGTCACTTAAAGAAAAAATTCACTTCATTTCCAAGTCAAGATCTTGAGAAAAAGTACAGAGACACACAGAATACAAGTAGTTTAAGCTCCACTGTGAAGGTTTCACAGTCAGACATGACTTGGAGAAGCCAAATCCTCTGTTATAGAGGTTGTACATTATGGTTCCTTAACTTGAGAATTACAGATATGAAATATCCTTTCCTGGCCTAAACCTCATAGAAAATCTGTGGAATATTGAGAAGAGGAAGACACCAGACCGAACAGCACAGGCTGACATGAAGGCTGCTGTTAAAGCAACCTATGCTTCCGTAACACCTCAGCTCCACTGTAGGCTGACTAATCTTCATGATATACCGAGTCAGTGTAGTAGTTTATGCAAAAGAAGCCCTAACCAAGTATTAAGCTCACTTTCTATACCTTGTATCACTATGTTTTTTTAGTAGGCTGATATTTCTACATAAATATCCATTTTATAATTCTTATAACTCAAATTTGCAGAACTGACTTTGTATTTTTTTTATTTTTTTATCAGATGTGAGCTACAATTATCAAAATTAACAGAAATAAATGGATTAAGTTTGTGTGTGATATGTTTAAAAGATGATTTTTACTTTTTTCAGTCTAAATGTTAAAGGACATTATTATTACTTTAGATGTACCTGTATGTAATGAAATAAAAAAGAAAATACTCAATTTTACAAGAAAGAACAGTATGATCATTATATTACTATACCTTTATCTAAAAAGATACTTTAGCAGATGTCATTGTATTGGTAGAGAATTTTAAAGTAAATGAAGCTGAATGAGTAAGAGTAGTGCTTATAATTATGTTTAGTCAGTTTACAGTCAATGGGTGTGGACAAAGAAACCTGATAGATATTAATCCGATCACCATTCTGCATTTTGCTGAGTAAATGTATTAGGCAAATATATGCAGAGGACACATTTGCAATAGGTCAGCATCAGGTAGTAATTTTTGACCTTTTGACATACTGAACACATTATAAATGCATTCCATCATTGCATGACTGTTCTTGAATTTGACTCAAATGCTTTTTTTAAAAAAAAATTAATACATCCGAGTTGGAAACTCAAAACAGACGATCACTTACAAGGTTCTGTTGTAATGAAACACACAACTAGCTAGTCCTTTCAGTCGGTACAACTAATTATATCAAAACAGCCTTATTTTCTCATCACAAAGAAACTTGTAAAATAAAAGGGGTTTGAATCATGCTCCAAGTTGGCTTTAATTTAGAAAAATATAAATTAATTATTCTGAGTCAATATACCAACTGGATTTGAAATCAGGTTTGACTCCAGGAAAATTGGCAGGACAGTATCTGCCTTCTTCACATGGACAAGTATACAGAATAGCCTCCAAATATAATGTATTACTCATTTGAGCGTTTGGAGAAAAAAACTGTTTAAAGGAACACACCCAAGGGTAGTGCTGCCCGCTGGGTGTTCATGTGGCAGCTGGCAACTTTGCCTTAAGTATAATCCTACTGTGTCACCTGTCTTGAAATCTGCAGTGATGTTTGTTGTACAAACCATTTAAAAGTCCATCTGTTAAATACAGAAAGACCGCCCTCTGGTGGTGAATGTATGAATCATTTTGCCAAACTGTGCTGTTTGTGCTTTTTTGTATCTACTTAAAACTTGAATATATTTAGAATTTTATGACAGACCAACAAAGAACACGTTGTCAAAGCATAATAAGAGGAAAAGTTCCAATAAAGACATTTGCATCTGAATTGTAACATGGCAAAAATATTAAGAGCATGAATACTTTTGCAAAAAAATAAAAAATAAAAAAAATACAAATTTGAAACAGTATGGTGGCATTTATAAAGTATTTATTATTGCTTCCATGATTCATCTTCATCACAATCTTTACAGGGGAATGGACAAAATGTTTGATTTAAGAACTACCAAGTGCTTCACATCATGGTTTTGGAGCAACACATTCAGTCACATGGCAGCACAAAATAAGCAAATGTAATGTAAATCAACATCACTAATAATATATTATTCATCTTAAAAATTTCAGTCATCTAGAAAACTTTGTGAAAAACAATAGTTTTGATGATCAAAAAGGTCAAATTCAAACTATTTCCATAGCTTAATAATACATGAAACAGGAGTGCAGATTGTCTCTAAAACATAGACATTAAGTAATTATGGTTAGCAAGAAAAAAAAGACATGCAGATAAATTTACCTCTCCACTTAGAATAAAAAACTGAAATGTTTTAACAGCATCATAGTTATCCTTACAGTAACTAGAGAAAAAAAAACAAAACTGAAATGTAAACCGTTCGAAGTGTCTGCTACTTCTAGGTCGGAGAACTTTCTCTTAGCTTCAAAGCACATTGTAACAATCACAACCTGGCCCACAGCTGCTGCGTGATGGTTTGTAGGAGTCAGTAATGCCACACATGAAATTCAACGCAGAAACAACTGGTCCCAGTCAAACTACGGGTGGGTGGAATGGACGTCAGACCCGAGGCTTAATTATACAAAAAAATATATATTTAAGACTTTTAAGCACCACAGCAACATTTAATGGAATTGCTGTGTACTAGGAAGCATATTTGTATACTGCAGCTGCATAGAGGGAAACCTAAGAGCTATAAAGGTCTGCAGATGACTATAAAAGTATAAAAATGTCAAAGCATGTGTCCTGCACTACTTTCAGAAATGTTTCATACTTCTAGTTCATTCTGAGGCATTTAATCTCAAAAGCATATTTGGAAGAAAAGACTAAAGCTGACTTCAAAACCTTCTTAATACAAGCTTCTAAAGTTACTCCTCTGGATCTAAGGCACTGGGCTGTTGCCCCTCTGGAGACCTTTGTGGTGCATCGTTAGGCTGAGCCACAGGGAAACCTCGGAGCTTTTCCTGGAGACTACCTACAGCCAGCCTCATCTGATCTTCAGCTCCCTGGAGAGACTTCAGCTCCATGGTGTAAAAGATGTACAGCAGGAAGGTGGTCAGCAGGATGGCGAAGCACAGAGCGGCCAGCAGGTAGAAGGAGATACGAGGAAAAGGCTGTTCCGCTCCCAGAGCGAAGCAGGGAACTGCTGCGATGGCCAGCTCCAGGACCAGGAGCGCTAAGCCCATCACTCCAGTACGTGCAGCAGTGTAGCGCATCCTCTCAGCGCAGTGCAAGCCCACTTTGACCTCTGTGCGTGCCTCGGTTAAAGTGTCAACCAGCTCAGCTAGCTTTTCTGAACAAGGAGAGAGAAAATGGACAAAGACGTTGTCAAAAAACACTCATCAAACACCTTATTTGATACATCTTGCAAGAGAAGCATTGACAAGAGAGGCCCTTCAAGGGGAATCTATGAAGCGACACTACTTAAGTTATCTTGCGTTTATGGTAGTGATACCTGCGGGAGTGTCGTGAGTCTTACCACTTCCAGCCTGAGCTGGAATGTGGGACTCTAGCCGTAACTCTGCAGTGAGAGCCTCATGGTCGGAATATGGGAGGGGATGGCCAGGAACGGAGCCTTTGGTGGTGGACATGAAATCGCAATAAATCTTGGCTGTGGAGGAACCCTGAAAAGACAAAGTGAGTTGAATAAAAAAAAAAAACATTTACAGTTTGTAAAATATTCATGTGAAGAAGTAGGATTTCAAAAACAAAAACTCTGCATTTATCAGCTTTAAGTTTTCACAAACCTTGAACAAGATGTAGTCAATCCGAATCCCCTTCTCAAAGGGAATGAGTTCGTTTTTACTGATAAACAGGTTGTCTGCTATTAAAGTCATACCATTTTCACATCCCTAAAAAAAAGAAACATGTTTGTAAAATCTTAATAACCACGAAGAAACAAATAGTTTTTACATGCAAGTGAAGTGCCCCTTAATTTAGTTTCCTGAACTTAATTTCATGCAAGTCACTTTGCATGACTCAGATCTTAAAACATAAAACTACAATGATGATGTGAAACTTAGTCCATCTGTTTCACAACAGCTATGAGCAGCATGCAAAAGAAGCTCATGTCAAACATTTATGTTGAAATAAAGCTTTTTGACCTACAACTCTGAAGTGGGGACTTGCTTAAAGTCTGTTTGATTAATTTGAGATTCTATGATAGCAGATTTATCTATAGTGTAAAAAATCTCAAACTCTATATCAGCTAAAAAACTGCTAACTTGTTTCTAAAAGAACATTTTAATGCAGTTTTCTCTATTTTCTTCATATGAACAGACTAATTTTTCAGTGCAGCTGTCTTTTTGCTACCTACATCAAATTTAGCAGTTTCTATATAAGAATCTTTCAGTCCAGTGTAAGACATCAGCAGCCTGCAGCCCAGGTCTTGAGGGTGCATGTTGAGGTCACCTCCCACAATGACTACGTCGGCTCCAGTGGACGTATGACTTAACAAAAAAATAAAATAAAATACAAAAAAAATTATTTAATGATGCAATGATGGAAGTTGCTTTGGTTCTTGTGTCGGTGATTGAAATTAAACTCATGGAATACTATGTTACTACTAAAAGCTAGCTGGTGGAGATAGCAATGCAAATGGCATGTAAATACGTTGCAGTGTAAACACACAGCAGATCACAGAGGCTGCATTGAAGCAAAGACACACTACCGGATGAACTGCTGTAGCTCCCAGGCCTGAACCACTCTGTGGGACAGATAAGAGTCCTTCTCTCTGCTGTACTCTGCATGCAGCTATCAATACACAGACACAAATGACTTTTTAAGATTTACATAAAATCTAGAAGAAAAAAAAAAAAGGGTTTTATAAAAGCTTACGTGTGTGACATAGACGTTTGCGGTCAGGCCAGCAATGTTCAATATGGCCATCCCCACAGCTTTACCTCCAAACCAGTCCCCATGGTGAGCCTGCAAATAAGACAGAATATATGAAATTTATTAAATAACAGATAGAAGAAGAAAATAACTGAAAAATGTGGCAGTATTACTAAACGTTATAGTTCTTTTACCTCAACCAACTTCAAAAAGTATGTTTAACACAATGATTTTCATATTCAAGCAGCATCAGAGGCACAGTGAATGAGCTAGGCAAATTTAAAAGGCTAAGCATTCCTGGGCTTTATGGAGATTTTATAATTTAACCTTAGTGGACTCAACTACAAAGATAAAAAGAAAAATCTAGTCTATTCAACTTTTGCCCGTTGTTCTGTGTCTAAAGGTCGCTACAAACTGAGACAAAAATCTCCAACTGACAGTAATTAGTGTAAAGGATGATGATGGTTCTTGACCCAAAGCCATAGCAAATACCATTGGCAATTAAATTTATATAGCACATTTATTTATGAGTAAATTCAATTACTTTATTCAAAAATAGAATTCAGACATCCAGAAATGGCAGAAAATATTACTAATTGCGGTTTACATAAACACTTTGCAAGACACTTTAATTTACTACCAACATGCTACTCACACTTCAAGGATTAAAATCCCTTATAATAAATTTAAGTGATTGCTCTAAACACATGCTATTACTGTAGCTAGAAGTCATCATTTTTATTTGTTGTATCACATACACATTAATAAAAAAAAAAAGATATGGTTGGATGAAAGTATGGGCGCATATATGCATTTTTATCTCTTGTATCAACGGAAATTCAGTTAATGTGCAAGAAAAGGTAAACTTTCACAAACCTCTATAATGGGAAGAACTTACCATGTAAGGGTAACCGTTCAGAGAGTAGCGATAAAGAAACGTGTCATGGATTCTGTGTTTGGCAAAAATGGCCAGTCCACTTCCTATGACTCCGCTGCAAAGAAAAAAAAAAAGGCAGGACATAATCAGTTTTACATTTACTTTTTATTTTTAGCTACAACACAAATACAACATAAAAAGTTAAATTTTGTTATACTAGGCACAAGTGATTATCCATTTAAGCTTGTGCTTTCATATGCTATAATAGGACTAAAACAGCCTTGGGGTGAGGTGCAGAGGGCAAAAAACAAAAGATTAAGTAGCAAAGATTAGTCCTTCATGAGGGTTTTCAGCTCCATTTTCAAACAACTCACTGCCACGCATGTCTATTTTTCTGACACTCCACTTGCAATGGTCTTTTGAAGATATAAGCTAGCACCACCCAGTTACGAAGGAAACACATCCAGCGTTCACGAGGATTCCTTTGGGAGCAGGAGATCACAGATATTACCTTTTGAAGTAATGTGAGTGAGGATGAGTAGAGGCAAGCTTCACTTTCAAATACAGAAAGTCCTTCTCACTCCACACCTCAAAACAAAAAAGCAAAAAAACATGTAAACTTTCAAAATCAAGTTTCTAATAAATCATTTATATCTGTGTCAGTTTAAATGAATGCTTTAAGCATACACAACCTTACAAAATGATGGGCTGATAAAGTCAATCAACTTTAAGTCATTGTGCAACAGCTTTCACTTACCTCTTGCAGTAAGACAATATCATGTTGCTCCTTGCACAACATTTCTCCAATCATCTGATAGCGCTGAGAACAGTGTTTGCTTAGATAGTGGATCCCCCTTTTGCACAGAGAGTTTGAACAGACATTGTTTTTATTGTGCAAAGCTGTACATGCACACATATGTAAAACATTGTATTTGGAAGATCTCCAAACCACAGCCACTAACCAGCAGTTCAGAGAAAAGACTCGCACACTGACACAGTCTGCGTTGGCCATGCTGAAGAGTCAGTGGAACAGTGGAGGTGATGATGGTGTTTCTGATCGGGAGTAGCTAAGATCAGATGCAATGGCCGACGTAGATCCTAATGGGTCACATGAAAGATTATTGATGAGTTTAATTATACCAAGCTCCTTTGTTGTTTTTATTGTCGGCATTTCATTGCACAAAAACATCCAATGAACATGTATAAATGGCATCAATAGGGTAGTTAAATTGGAGTCACTAGAAGAGTAAATACAACCTGGGTATTAAAGAAATTGCAGGATAACCAAAGAGTTATGTGCACTTATGTATACAAAAATAAAAACTTATGAATTTGGCTGAAAAGAAAAAAAAAAACAATAACAACCAAATAATAGACAACAGATACCAAAAGGAGAAACTGGGAAAATTGTGACTTGTGACCTGCACTGTAAGCACGAAAAGTGCAAGTCAAGCAAACTGCAACCTGACTTATAATTCCATGCTTCTGTTATTTTTAAGTGTTTTACATCCACCAGATTTGTTTTTTTAAGAACAAAAATATATATAGTTAATTAAATGACACATTTTAATTCTATGTATTGTGACCTATACATTTTAAGTAATAAAATGCTGAGATAACCTTTCTGCAATGTCAGTAGTACAGCTGATGAATGATCAATGTGTTAAAGTTCAGCTGACCCAGTCAGACAGCAATATATCACGCACATTTCTGCTGAGTTTTCTTTCCACATTTAAAAAAAAAAACCCTTTTGCATTCATCTCTTTTGGAACAACACACTGCCCTGACCAGAGTGCTGACATGGCTCAGTTTAGAAAGAAAAGGGAGAAACTATGGTAATGTGAAAACAATCACGAGGCCAAAGGTAACGGAGTTTAGAAAGAGTTTATCACCTGCTGTTAGATTCCCCAGATTCACTACAAACAAGTTGGAAGTAAATTTCCAATTGTTTGTTATAAATTCCAAATTATTTAACAGTATCCTGTTATTACGAGATGCTTGAATACATTTGGATTTTACTTAATTATGAATAACTGTCACACAAAAAAAAAACAAAAAGAAAAGCAGTCTCCAGTTATAGGTTGTAGTATTATCAATTGATTTTTACAGCAAATTATAATTGGTTAACTGATAAGACGTAATTTGCAAAAGCAGGTAGATGCATGACAAACATCCAAGAACATCTTGGTTACAATATCTGTTTAGGTTTTAGTGTAGGTGACTGATAAATTGACTGGAAATAAGTAAATCACAAACATCAACCTCTGTGATTCATTATTACAAATTATATTATACACCTGGAACAAATTTAAAAAGTAGGATTATAGGAAATCTATCTCCAGTTACTCGGATATGTTGTATTCAGATGTCATACTGTAATCTAACATGTCACCAAATAAAGTGTTACACCTGTAGGTGTTGGGACAGGACAGGTGACGCTTTGCCGAAAATAACTTTATTAACATGTTGATTTATATAACTCTTTAGTCGCATTTAGCAGCCTACTGGGTCATTTGTAAAAACATTATTGAAACAAGTAAAACACTCTGTTATAAGTGGATCCGCTTGTTTATAAATGTTATCTTGCAGGTAACGCCAACCGTTAGCTTACAGCCACTAAACCCCTTAGCTGCTCTCTTTAGCTGTGGAACTTGCTCCGGTTTCTTCTGGCCTGGTACCAGTTTGTCCAATAACTTACCGTCAGTCTACTTCCCGTCGGCTGAATTGGAGTGTTGATTTGTCGTCGGAGTTATGAGATTATTTAGTTTTTTTGCTTTTGTCTTAGAATACTTCCTGCTAGCCTGTTAGCCGTCCGGTTAATGATCCACTAGGAGACACATAGCAGTAAGACCTGTGTATTTCAGGCCACTACTAACTCTTACATAGCGGTACTCAAACGTTGCCATTGATACGTGCCTTTCGCTCAAGCCGACGTCAAGTCAGCTGGTATATAAAAAAATAATGAGCTGACCTCCGATTGCAGTTGTTCTTTCCTAACTAAAGCTCGACATCAGTTCAAATTTAGTGGTACACTACGGACTAACTTTCAAATCATACATAGACCATGCAATATTACACCTCAAAGCTGATAGTATTAAAGCAACCCTTACAAGTTTACGCAGTTTTATTTTGAGAGTATTACTTCCGGTTTGAGCTAATTTGTCGAAATGAGTTCTGGGAGTTGAAGTTCAGCACTACCTTGATGTACTTTATAATGGTAAGTTAAAGTGTTTTCTGATCTGTTACATTTCAAGTGGAATTTTATTTTATTTTTTATGACAATTATTTTTTTCTCAGCAACAAGCTTAGATATTTTCTGTACACTGATGTTAATGTCAGAATTTTGTGTGGGTAACTAGAAAGCCTGGATCTATGAACTAATGGTTCAGACTGGCGATATTAGTGTACTGGTGGATATTTTTTTAGCACATTCTGAGTCCTTTAGTTCCAAAGAAGTATTGAATAGCCCCATCTAGCTGAGTATTGCTGCAGACAAGGACGTCCCTTTACGACCAGTATGTCCTTCTTCTGATGACTACTTCCAGTGGGACAGCAGACTGTGTAACAAAGCTCAAATCACCTTAAGCTACTTGCTTCAACATGACCAGTGGATTATTGCACTCTAGTGTCATCCACAATCACTAAGTCAATCAGTATTGTTAAGAGTATGATGGAAATGAGCAAAGTGGATGTACAGCTGACAAATGTGCAGTAACTCTGATATGCTATCATGTCATTAAGGACCAACAACGTTTCCAAAAAATAGTATTTAAATAAACAAAGAAAAAATGTTCTGGGGTCAAAAAGGATATCCAACACAAGCTTTACCTAAAAAAAAGTGGCCATTGAGTGTACATGTATTCACAATAGTACAGGCAGTAGTTTTTTTGTTTAATTTAATTGTTGGTTTCTGTTTAACCTTAATTTAAACTAGTATCTACTATTATATTTTCTTTCCTAAAAATGTACGGTTTTCTGGCTTTCATTGCAGACTTCATAACCACACATTTTGTTGCTAATATTTTTGTTAAATTAAGAAGAACCACCATAGACAAAACAAATTAACATAAATTTAATGAGTTTTCTGGGGGAAAATGGCCCCAAAGGCACCATGCGTCTTGTGTTGTTAGATACATTTGTTGATTACATAGTCCAACCTCTACTTTTAAGTATAAAATTGCAATGCACAATTGTAACAAAGACAATAGTAAACCACCTTAAACCAAAGACAAAAAAAAGAAAAAACTTCCCACACCATTCCGAATATGATACATTAGGTAACTCAGTATTATCAATACCAGAACAATCACACATTATTTTCAGTGTAACATACGGCAAACACTGAAAGTCAAAAGACAACAGGATCAAAACAAAAATTAATCTTGATGCAGGCAGAAAATGTCTGTATAAAAGATAAACCGTGAGACCTGCAAAAGGAGAAGTGTTATCTGTATTCATGCTGTGAAGTTTGACAACCAAAGTCACAGATATATTTTCAATTTTACTCTCTTGTAGCAATGTTTTCCAGTGGACCTCACAAAACTGATGCTTGCCTAGCAGGAATTGTGGAGTCAAGAGTTAATTCTGTCTCAAATAAAACTTATGCCAGAGTTTTAACACCTTTATCACATTGGAAAATTATCAACATGTCTTGAGAAACCCCACCCTGCCTTTTCGGTATTTCTCCTCCAACCCCATAAATAACAATCAATAGTCATACTCCACAGAGACAATAGTTCTGTTTCAAAATCATCATTTGAATTGATTTCATAATTATTTTGTATGTAAAAAAAAACAAAAGAAAACTGAATTAAATATAAAACTGAACTTTTTATCAGTGAATACAGCCTCTCCACACACTACATGGAGAAGAGTGAAGCAAATAAACCAACTTCACAGCATACAATCTCTTTTTTAAACAAAAGAAACAGTGATTAACTTCTCCCCCTTTAACCATGGTCTCTGTGTTGAGTTACATGATCACAAATATCAACAAAAAGCCCCCCGAAAAATACTCCTATGTAACACATATTCCTTTAATATCCATTGACTCACAGTACAGAAAGAAACATTTCAATTATGCTACATAACTCAAGTCAGAAAATAAGCACTGTTGTTGCTGCAACCCCCCCCCATCATGATGTTTTTTTTTTTTTTTTAATTAAGTGCATCTTAGCACACGTTTTTAAACAGCAAGAAATACCTGGATTTCTGTCACAATTGCAATAATACAAGACCCTTGTGTCAAATGTCTGTAACAGATAGATTCTGGTAAGACCTGATTTTTTACTGTTAAGATGTAAAAACATACAAGCAGAACTACGATAACACAGCAACAATATCAGCATTCCCCAATTACACTTGGACTGTTAAACATTTTGCTTAGAATTTCTTTTTCATGTCATATTTTGTAGATAAGGCAGAATGAAAGTTATCCCATTCCTCTGTGTGCCCAAAGACAAAAACTGCCCTCACAGATGTTGATCAGACTCCAATATTTTTTGTAACAAAACACACCTGTATGAACATATTTTGTTCATTCAAAAACAAGAGGTAGTAAAAAAAGGCAATCCAAAGTGGCAGGCAATGGTAAAACCTTTGGTTAAAAAAAGGCACTTGCTGTACTAACAAACCTAAACCAATTTCCCTCTGGTTTTACCCCCATTCTGTGGTCCAAATCTCTCCACTTTTCAGGCCAATAAGCACTTCTCTGACTGATACCACCAGAGTCTTTACAACCCCATAATCACATTCTCCATCCCTCAATTAAACATTTCAATCTTCATCAAACACAAAGTGACCCACTTCATCTTGTTTAATCACATAAAAATAGCTGGTTATCCACAGTTCTTCACAATTTTGTTTCATGTTGGCGAGTCTGTCTTTTGTCCTTGCACTCTTTCCTTAAAGCATAAAGTGTGTCCATGTTAATCCGGTCTAGCATTGTCAAAAGTTTCTGTTGTAGATTTCCTGGATGTTTGAGGTGGTCGCAGAGAGATTGCGTCACGCTTAGTCTGGCTTCTCCAGAACTATCTTGACGAGCTGTTAGTCTTTTATAAGTCTGTAGACGTGATACTGAGCTCCATGTTCACTATTGGAAACCTCAAAAACAAACGCTATACAGAGAAGGGTTTCCTGGGTATCACGGTTCGTCACCACCTGAACATAAACACACATTGGATTAGAATGATAGCAGCTTTTTTAAGGACTAATTTGAATTAAGTATTTTTTACCTGTAGGATCGTGAAGTTTTCAAGAACACTATTCATCATGTACTTTTCAGGTAAGTGTTTGAGTTTGTGGATAAAGTTGATCATGTATTCGCACATAGGAGAGCGGTGGATCCTGTAAACATACTTTCCTCCCTCCAGGTGGGCGTATTCTGTCTGGAGTATACAACAAAAACAGAAGAAAATAAGTGAGCGGTATCAAACACACGTTTGTGAAAATAGCTATGTAATTCACATCCGTACCTCGACTTTCTCTACAACCTGCTTCCCGAATGAGCAGACTTTAGTTGAAACTGTGATGGTCATGCTCTCCATGCTGCTGTACTGGCTGCTTACGCCATAGAATGAGCCGGGCCCATCCAGCATCCCGCTGCTGTTCAGGTCAGCCTTTAGAGAGCATAAACTTTAGTTATAACAAAAACTTTCATAAAACTAAAAATTAAGTCTAAAAGGAAACTAATTGAGAAATACCAGAATCTCACAAAGAGCCTGAAGATAAATTATATAGCAGACTGATTTCAAGCAGAAAATAAATATGGCAAATATTGCAAAACTCACTGCAGCTAATAAAATATCATCTGAGTTATTATAATCGCCATGGTGTCATCAAAAGGTAATATGCTAAAGAACAACTCTAACACTGTTTCAACTACATCACCTCCCACAATCATTGGCTCTCCTGGTAAGGATGTTTAAAAAGCTTAAATATACTAAAAAATATATATATATTTTTTTCAGTACCATCATCTCCAACTAAAACACAAAACACACTTTTTAAATATTTAGGATTGCTATTACCTCTGGGCCTCAAGTTGTCTTATTACAGAATTCCACCAAAATAAAATAACATGTTAAATATTGTGTTTTTCAGTTTTCTTGAACTTTAACACTGTGCAATGAATTCACATTTTTTTAAGACATTTAACACATGTATACCAGGAGGGATGTTTAGAGTGGAAAATAATGTAATTAGCAGTTCATGAACAAAATCCCACCCAGAATTTGACGAGGAAGAAAGCATTCTGAGGCCCTTTCTCGTAAAGTTCTTTCAGGCCTCCTTTTTTTTCGGGGAACTTGTCGTAGATCTGCCGGATTTCCACCGCCTCCAGGAGCGGGTCGCTGTAGGAAGGGTTGGTCTGTCCAATGTGGACAAACAGGTGTTTGCTGTACTGCAGTGGAAAAAGACCAGAGGTTCAAAGTTGTCAGTTTAAAATCTTTATCACATCATCAGGAAAAAAAAATTCTGTGGGAACAATAAACAACTGACATAGGAAGCAAGTAAGCTTCAATGTGCCCTTCCTTACTTATCTGAGTTAAAATAAACTCAATTTTTATATCCACCTCCAACTAAACAAAAAGTGGATAACGACTGTGTACTCAAACACAGGTGAAGTTTGAGTACCTCTTATCATTTTAAGTATCTCACAAAGAGGGTACAATTTGAACAAACAAAATAATAAAACTGCTCCTCTGTGATCACCACAGAGGAGCATGTTTGGTAGAGACAATTCCCTTCCAAAGTTCAGCTTACGTTGTCTGGGTCTCTCTGGACCTCCATGAAGGCTGAGTACTCCAGCATCCGTAGCTTAGATGAAGCAATCGTCCGATCTTGCCATACTGGAACTGCGGTCGCTGTTGGTGGAGGAGGGGGCGCCAAGGGCTCATAGGCTGGGCACAGACACACATGCATGAATAAACTGTCTGTTTTTATTTTTTAAAACACTCACAGGTCATACCTACCTGGTATGGGTTGCTGTACAGGGCCTGGCAGGGTTGAGTATGGAGGCTGTACAAAAGGTTTGATGCTGAAAAACAACAAATGACCAAGTAAATTATAAGTATTTAGGTATAAGTATTTAGGTGCAAGACGTACTGCTAATGTCTCCAACTTTGTGTTTCTTATTGTGGTAATCTGTTAACTTGTAAGAATAATTATGCTTTGCTGCACCAGCTAGGCGTTAAGTTCACCTTCTTCAGTGCTACGTAATAGAACAAAACAGCACCAGTTAATATGATTTCCAGACAAATCACAGAAAACCAATTAAGGCTTTTGGTACTTTTAAAAGATCATCAACATTATGAGGAATTAAATGTTTTTTCCCCTTTTTTCGATCAAATCTGAAGTAATTCATTTGCCTTGTGGTGGTTAATTCAACAACAGTGTAGGAAACAAACAATGCAGGTGTTCAGGAAGAGTTAGTGCTGTTTTGTGCTTAAACTCAGGTCTTGGCTAAGGAGAACTTACACATGGCTGGTGCAGATGGGCCCAGGAGTCCTTCCCGGGTTGACATCTAGAACCATCCTAGTGTTGAAAAATGTTATTCAGTAAAAAAAAAAAAAAAAACCCTGCAATACCCACCTGACATAAAGCCTAACCTGCTTACTGATTTACTTATTTTTTGCAGCTTTTTATTTCTTGTACCAAGTACAAGTCAAAGTACAAGTCAGGATGTTTCTTGTGTTTACTTACTCCTGAGATGGTCCCGGCTGTACAGGGATTGGAGGAGGCCAGAACTGGAAGGCAAGAAAAAGAGATAAGTGTTTCATTATTTTTTTTTCAAATCTCTTCTTTTCACTGTGATAAGATGCATATGTAAAGTCATTTTTAATTATTCTCACTCGAGTTGGTTGGTACGGGGCGGGAGACAGAGGAGGAAGGTGATTCTTTATCATGCTCGGTGAGACAATCTGTGCGGATGACAGGGCGGCCATGTTCTGCAGGGCTTTGTCTTTGGATGCTTGATCCTGAAAATTAAGAGAAAAATATGCAAGAAATAATCAGCATATACATTTTTTTTCTCCCAAAAACATCTATGTTTGATAAATAAAACAACTCATTTAGCTGTCAAAGAAAGCTTGGGAAATTGTTAGCTTAGCAGTAAATCTGTGTTGTTCTGAATGAAAAGCATCTTTCAGAATAAAGCAGAGAAGGACATGGAGATGAAGCAGCATCGATCAAATATAAACAGTAGATGGTCAGTGGGTTATCAAGAACATTACAAGAAAAATAGGATAAAGTGATTAAAGCTAGATCCAAGAGACCACAAGACCCAAGAATATACAGGTAGCTCAAGATGTCTAAACCCATTCAATTTCAATCCAAACCCTTTGGAGGTTAAATCATCGCCTGAATTTCAGAAAGCACATCAAAAGACGAAAACATTTATATATGTATATATTTAACTTTTTTTGTTTTAGATTGCAAAATAGTTTCATTTTGTACTGTAATCTCTTACTTTGCGACTGAAAGACAGATACCTCAGAAGTAGGACTCAGTGTTGAGAACGACACCTAATGCAAAGCAAGCAAGAGTTTGATTTCTGGCAGAGGCTGAGGGGCGAGAATGCGGGATCATAGAAGGGCTGTGTTATCTCTCCTTTAGCATTGGTTTATTAACCGGATAGCGATGGGGTGGGATGCCATGCCTGCAGATGGCCATAGCAAAAGGATAGTGCGCTAGTGCTGCCAAACAAAGGGGAGCAGGGAAGCATATTACACAAGGCAGATTCACTTACCAAATTCATCGCCTGAATCAAAAAAGAGAAAAACCATTAGTATTATGCACTTCTAATGTTTTGATGCTTACTTCTAAGGCATTTAAATTTGATAGTGATTTTAAATCTAAGGTCAGCATGAAAATGGGGTGAAATAAGTAAAACTTTTCGATTCAGCTAAAAAAATATTAGGTACAGTTTACCCATAGCTAATAAAGCATAGCTTGTTGCATCATGGGAAAACAAAATTTTCCATTTGAGGTTGATAGTCAACGTTATTTAAGATTTCAAGAATTTTTATCTTTAATTTAAAAAGCTAGTGGTAAGATATGCATATTATTAACAACTAAATGCAATTTGTCCTGTCTGATTTCTAATTGTTCCCAAAGTAAATCTTCAGTGTAGTACATTAACTTTGCAGGAAGTGCATCAACTTAACTGTCAGTCCCAAATACTGATATGAAAGTCAATGTATTCTCGAAGAAGTTAAGGAGGCAGTACCTCTTTCAGTTTTATACTTGCAACTTATGTTTGGATTATGTAGAGGCTTAGGACACGGTGACATAGTTGATAAAGTCTTAAAACAGGTGTTGTGCAATGTAAAACTTAGTTTACACCTCATTGTTACTCGGCAACAAATCAGACTGTTAGGGGCTTAAAGTGAGGCTTCTAACATCTCATTAGGATAAACTAGGAAAAAGTGGTAGACACCACACTTTTGACTTAAATTAATGAAACATGACTGCAATGGATACTGACCTACTTTTCAGTACTTCACAATCTTGTCATCTTTTAACTTACAAAACAACATAAGCCTAAACATATGATATTAGCTATTGCTTATGACACAATGCAAACATAACAAGCATCCATATTAAGATGTCATTATTAAATTGGAATATTACTAGCTATAATAAGGTGGGGTGCTATACAGTATTGAAGTATACCGAGGTATATACAATAGCAAAGGTATTTCTTTAATTACTGTCATTTAAAAAAAATCTTCAAATTTGGTAAGTTCTTCACAGAAAACTTTAAATGTGCTCCATTTTTTCTTTATGAGTAAAGAGTGTACTTTCTGCAAAACGTTTTTCTTGTGATGCCATTCCTGCTTTGCAGTGGCATTACGTACTCAACAGTCATGTGTGGTATTTAAGAGTAACTGCAGTGAATCTATGGCAGTGACTTTACCATGATGATACTACAATTATCCTATTCTTTTAATAAATGCACTTCTACATTTTGCTATGTTAACCTAACAGTTATTTTATTTTTAAAACTGATTTAAATTCAGAACTAACATCAACATGAATTGCTTAATTAGTTTCCCCAACAAGGATCGTTTGCGTCCAAATCTGCTAATGAATTTGGGAACCATTTTGCTTAGTGGCTCTTTAATGAGAAGTGGCTCTCTAGTGAGATTGGAAATGTTCCAAATGTCCAATCTAATTGGCCTATCTCTCATGACAACTTCTTCCCCTGAAATCTGCAGGTTCTAGAAAAAACTATAATGAAACAAGCAAGACGTCTTGCATGGCCAGGTTTAATTTCTCGTTTTAGATTTAGTTGAGGTAAATTTAGGTGGCACTGTATGTCTTACATATGACTATTTTGTTAGATTCCTGCAAGATTTTTGTCTTGTTTTTCATTCTTATCACTCAGTTCTTAATCTGAGATTGACTGCCTGGACAACCAAAGAACCAGTATAGCACCAGTATAGTCTGATGGATCTTTTGGTTAGAATTACAACCAGTAACAGAGCACACCCCAGTATTTCAGGAAAGTTAATGATTTTAAAACAGTAGACATAACTAAACCCCAATCTGATTTTATCTCTTAAATAATGACAAAAATATCACCTCAAGATGCCCCATTTTTATTAACCACAGCTTCCCAACCCCTGTTTGGGAGCCACTACTCTAGAAGGTTAGTCAGTCTTAGAGGTTTGATTTAATCTAATTTTTGCCCCACAGAATATAGTATTTTTAATTTATAGAAGTATTAGAAGTAGATGAATTATATCAGTGTGGATATGCAAAAATTACTTAAAAAGTATAAAGAGTCCAGAGAATTTGAATAAGACAAGCTAAAAGGAGTTGTACAAAACTTTATATTGAGTTTTACAGAAGACTTTACAAACAAAGGAATAGATAAGAAACTGTAGATATCCAAGTGGGAGGAGCAGAAATCAGAAAGAAAAAAGATATAAAGAAGGAAAGAAGGAGAAGAGCAAAAAGTACAGTAAGCTGTAGAGGACAGAGACAGAGCTGGAGCAACATGCAACTAAATAAACTTTCTTTAGACTGGCTTAGCAATGCACATTCAATGAAAGCAGAGACTACAGTAACAACCATTACAGCTTAATTTTTAGAATTCTGTGTACTGCTGTACAAATACAGGACTAAAAAAACATGCATGTCGATGTACTGGATGCAAAAAAGCAAATCTAATTTGTACTTTAAACTTTTGATTGCAAACAATTCTTTTGTTCACAGCAAGCATGCATCTTCTTGGGTTGCCAAAATGGGTTTTTCATGTAAGCAAAGATTGATAATCAGATTCTCAAATTAGCTGGTTAGTGCAAAGCCAAGCGTGTACCAGCCCTGCTGAGGTGAAGCGCATACCTTTAGCTTTGACTGGATCTCGCGAGATTTTCTCCGGGCGAGAACCTGCAAATGGCTAGAAACCTGCACAGAAGAATAGCCAAGAGAAGGGAAGAGGAAAGAAGACATGGAGGGAAAGGACACGGGGAAGAAAGGGAGAAGCCGTAACCAAAGAGGAAAGAGACGCCCAGTCAGTGTTGCCGGGAGGCGGGCCGGCGGGACCTACCTTAATACCCGCCTGGTATTCACGAACTTTCTTCCGTGCTAACACCTGTATGTGACTAGACACCTACAGGGGTGTGAAACAGTTTTCAACAAATAAATAACATGCAATCAAATTCATGCATGCACAACCATGCAGGTGCATACTTGTAGAGCGTATGCTAACTCTTTACTGAAACAACGGAAATGTTCAGAGGTCAGAACAGTTGCTAAAAAACATTGACAGGTGAATTTAAAGGATAAGGTTGGCAACTATACACTTTAGTGAATAGGTTTCTTGTAACGTGGCAGTTAGCTGTGGAATAATGCTGGAGATAAGTGATGATAACACAGAATCCAAAGAAACAGCCAGAAAAAGTTATGAGACTGACTGCCATCAACAGCAAAATCTGGTGCTTTTAACACAGTTTCTTTTTGCTTCACCTAAATACTTCAGCTCCTTCTTGAAACAGCAATACATCTAATAGGTCAACACTACACGAAATCAGGTGAAAACATGTACCTTTTAGAAATTAGAACTTAGAAACTTTAGAATCCACAACAAAAGTGAAGCCACTTTTAGAGGGCTTTGTTGTATTTTATTGTTAAAGTCAACAGGCCATGCAAACACAGATTTTTCTCTTTTTTATTAAAACATGTCGGAGAAATATTCATTAAGACACATGCGTAGCTCGGAGATCCTCTGTTTCAATATGATGGCAAATAAGATCTGAACCTATTGTGTGATGAATACAATTTATTTCACCACTAATGTGTGCATAATGCAGCACAAATATACTTCTTACACTTTTAGACTATTAGTTTAATGCTTTGGCAACACTTTATTTGAAGGGGGTTGAATAAGACTGTCATGACACTGTCATAAAAACATGTCATGAACATGAATAAGTCTTCATGAATATTTATGACTGTTGTCATAAAGCGTCATTTGGTAAATTATGACACTTTTAATACAAAGTTGACATTATTCAAAATGTCTTTGTTATGACAACTTGACATTAACCAGGAAATCATTACTGTTTAAACTTTACTTTTATAACAAATTTATATCAGTAATGATTTCTTGGTTAATGTCAAGTTGTCATAACAAAGACATTTTGAATAATGTCAACTTTGTAGGTCAAAGGAATTACTATTTGTTTTACACAATTGTTGGAATAAACATAAAATAAAACCAGAATTTTCTTTTAAAATCTCAGACTGGTTTCTGTCTTTTTATTTAGTGGATTATAGTTACCAAAAGTGACCCAGCATAATCATGCATGTTTTTCTTTTTCATTGTTAGCACAAGTTTACCTGTTTTCGCGTGCGGGTTTTGCCTGTCCTCAGCTTGATGTATCTTGCTATCAGTTCGTTTCGACCTGTAACAAAAAAGCAGAAAGAAAAGTTATGAAAGGCAGTTACACAAACATTATATTGTACATCCCCAATTGGACACTTGGTGGCAGTGTGCTCTTTTGAGTCATCTCATTGCCTCAGAGTTCATCAACACAAAGATTCACAATACTTCCATTGTTTCCTGTTACATGTTTCTGACAGTAGAAATAGGAAGGTTAAATTGTTTTGTCTTTACATTTTGATTTGCTTGTTTAACAATCCATAATATGTCTTCCCATTGCTATGGAGTACAATTACAAACATAACCATGTTTTTCAAGACATAACATCTCCACTCAAAATTCCGCCCAACAGCTTGTGCAGATCATAGCCGCTTATGCTAGGTTGTACTTTTGCTAATGTGCAATGCCTTTACATTAAACTTTTGTTTTTATCAGGTAAAAATTCCCCCTGGTGCATGAGGCGCCCAAACAAGCTGTATGACTTTGCCTTATGGGAAACCGGGTGCATAGGAGGTTTTGAGTTTTCTTCTCTGCCAAGTCACGCTTATTGGGTTTCTGTGGAAATGAGGCTGAAATGAGAGGTAGAACCACCATATCATTAAAATAATGCTTCCAAATTTGCTGACAGAAAATTATGCTGAGAAAACTGGTCAAGACGTGCCTTTTTAAACCCAAGGAGTTTAACAGCTCTCCAGATGCATAATGACAGGAGAAACAAGTCTTGTAGTTGGCCTCCAGAAGGCACTGGTTATTGCAATTACCATAAAAGTACCACAGGCCATCTTCAACAGGCTTACAGCACTCATCGTACTAACCAACCAGTCAGTCCGGCAGTCAGCCAGCAAAGTAGAGCTGCGCTGTCTGCCGATACTGAGGGAGCCCCTCCCCTTTTGCCCCAGGCCAAGGATGGACACACCCGCTCCAGCGCCTCCACATTCCTAACATTCCTGTAAGCCTGTCACATCTGTGCTGGCCAGTCTGATTGGGCCTACAAACACAGAGCTTGGCTGAGTGCACACATGCTCAAATGAACTTCCAGCTTTGGGAGAAACAGGGGTTAGAACTGGGGTGAAGGCCATCAGGCTTGGGTATGGGGATGGGGGATGATCGCTTATAAAGGGGCAAAAAGGGCAGCTGAAAAGGGCAGGGGCTCTTGGAGAAAACACAAAGCCATAACTGTCTCTGCCAACAACTGCCACCTGGCAGCGAGGCAGCCGCTTTTCCCAAAACAACACCACCGTGTGACCCCGCAGCTAACGGACAACAGCACCTGCTGCAGACCATCCTGGTGGAGGATGGCAGGGAAAGAATAACGCCGGCTCAACCCCCACCCAACTGTCACTCTTAGTCTCTTCAGCTGGAGGGGGAAGGAGAGTGAACGTTGCATCACTGAGGTGGAAAGAATTTCACTAAACTGTCACAGTGAATTACTCAATGATGTACAAATGAAATAATTAAAGGTAAGAATTTTTCTCCAAAACGTGAGCCAGATTTAAAACAACTGAAGTAAAGTTTTCGGTTCAACACTTAGCCAAATTGGCTTCTTTGCAATTACAGTCATTCTAGAAAAAAAAAAAAAAAATTATATAAAGATCCGGCGCAGATTTAGAAAACATTGGGCCCCTAGGCTAAAGTCAGCATAGTGCCATACCCAGATATTACTAAGGACTGATAGTTAGGTACACAGTAGTACTTATTGACCCTTTGCAAGTGACATCACACTCTTCAAAATCAGCTCACACCCTCTTGACATATGTCAAAACAACCTATATGCACACATTAACTTCTGTGATAGACAGCTGGTAGCCTAAATTAGCTTTTTGTTGGCTGCAGAGACAAGAATGCAAACAAAACTCATCATTTTATTATAAACCTTTTGATGAGGAAGATGACACTGGTGGATAGCAGCAGCAAGTCATGAATAAGTACTGTCAGCCCTTGGTGTGTTCACGGATTTGAAGCAACTCGGTTTTACAAGGTAAGAAGATAAATGTTCATGTAGTTCATTAATAATCTAAATGAGCAAGATACAATAAATGAAAAAGGTACCAGTGTAATTATTAGTAACCATGAAGAGAATGCTCCACCATTGTATAGTCTGCCATGTTCAAAATAACTGGTAAACAACTTTTGAACACTTTTAACTCCACTCTGGTCTAAGAGGTGCCCTTCTTTCGCAGACAAATTAACTTGACTTCAAGAAGAAGCCCTGGTAACATTGCCAAAAACAACTTGGGAAAACAATCACTCTGTCCAATACTCTAGACCATCTGTTATGGCGCCTCAACTTGATTATGTGACATAGTTGAAAAGGGTCAACAGGGCTTCACCACAAGAAAACAGAATATTTCCAGAATGTATTAGAGTTTATGAAAAGGAAACAATTCTAGAAATGTCTTCATCTATGCAAAATAATGCTGCTAGTAACTACAACAGGTCTGTGTGTAAGTCATGATGCCCTTATTGCAGTACAAAAAAACCCCAAAACAGGCGTGAAGCACATAACTAAGTTCTACTGTTGTTACTTTAGGTTGGCAGTGGACGTGTAATTAATCATTTATTCAAATAGTTGGATGCTAGTAGTTAATTTGAAAATCCATGAACTTTAAACTCATCATCGGATATAAATGGACAGAACTTATAAAGCATGTTTCCAGTCAGTTTGACTGATCAAAGCCACATTCACCCTCTTATTCTCACCAGTACACCAATTATCAGACAAACTGTGGTTCAGTGTCTTGCCCATAGGAATGCTGACATGTGAGAAAGCTGGAATCAAACCTACAACCTTCCAATTGGAAGACAATGCAATGCTACCCACTGAGTCACAGTCACCCCAGACTTCCACATTTTCTATGGAACCATTCAAAATAATAATTACTGGGACATTCATTAATTTACTTATAAGACCATGCTTGGGCTGTTGCCCTCCTAAATCTGCGATTTAATCACACAGAGAAGCATTAATTTTTACTCTTTGTTGTCAAATGTTAATTTCTTGCTCTCTGTTCCATTTCCCTGCACAGAATTGGGAAAATGGAGATTTTGTTTACTCTTCTCTGTCTACATAAAACATGTTGCAAGACACAGGAAATTAATTGAGCTTATTTCATTGAGCACGTTTAGGTCCAGACTGAGACTACTAGAAATGACTTCCTTAAATTGTGACTGTTTTTAATTATTTGTATGGCATTATGTAGCTAACTGTAACTTTTCTATCTCTTCGCCGACTCCCTTTAAGCCTTGTGTGTAGAAACGGGGTCCAACCGACCCCACACACATAAAACTTGTATCATTTGCCATAGTTCTCTACGTTTGCCTCAGTCCTCGCACGCACAGGGGTTAAAAAGAGGTTTCAATCTCAATGGGACAGTCTTGGTTAAAATAAGGTTAAATATTTAACAAATAAAAAATAAATCACTTGTTTATGACTGGAAAAGATACCTACTGTAATACTGGGGAAGCTGTCAGTTGTGAAGGGAGTCTTCACAACAGATGGACTCAGTACAACTGGGGCCCACAATTGCATTATTTGTTATATTTTCAGCTGGTGGGATTCGCTTTCACATTCTACTGTGTCAAACAAGGCAAACCCTTTGAAAAAAACTGTTACCTCCCTCTCCTGTGATAGCGCTGCACTAAGAACCACTGAAGAAAGTCACATGAAAATCTCTTAAGAAAACAGAAATACAACTTTTACAAATTTACAAATTACAAATTTTAGCAGCTCTACAAACATAAGACCACAAGCCATTTCTCCTGCTAGCATTAGACTTACGTCTTTGCTTTGGTTGCATTTACCCAGAATGCCCTTCTCTATTGTAGCGGTCTATGGTCCGCTTGTGATTCACATACTGTATAGATTTGAACCTGCCACAGTTCAACTTCAACCAAGCCAAGACCTATGTTTTATTGGCATACCAGAGTTAGCTTTTTTGGTCTGCGTCAGAGCTTGATTGTGCTTTCCTAACTCCCCAAACGAACCGGACTTTCCAGGCAAACGAACTAGAGTTTGACTAAAATAGACTAAACACGGCTGGTGTGAATGCACTCTAAGATAATAAGCTACATTTTTAAAGAACTTTGATCTAATAACACTGTATCTTAGCAGACTTATGTTTTGAACAACCACCTTCTGAAACACACACAAAGAGAAACTCTACTTTCAAAGACAACCAAAAATTAAAGAGACAGCTGTATTTAGAAACATCTTCCTGCTAATTATGACCTTTGTCTGTTCTTTCTTCATAACGAAGACCCAGCAGAACTGGTTGTGTTGGGTGGCAGTTATCTTTTTTTTTTAGACTGATTGCTTCCTTAAACCTTTTACCAGAAATGATTTACAGCACTGTGGGTCTACAGCTGCAGCAGCTGACATCTGTTCAGACTTGACATTGTGGTCTGAAATGGGGGTGGAACGGGAGGTGGATGGCGTTGGGAGGGTCAGATAGCCAAAAGTCCACACTTCAGGGAACTATAACAGGTGAATAAAAACAGACTCACACTCATTCATTTGAGTGCATAGCCTCATTGTCCTCAGCTTCCCCAGTATTGCACTTTTGTCTGCAGCAGCACTTTCAAACCTATCTTGATTCTCTTGGTGATTGCTCAACAGTCAGTCAGATAGCTGCAGGCCGCCATTCTTAACTCCCCTGACAAGACACACCCATCTTTCTCTTTTTTATATGACCACTGGAATTTTCCACTTCCATGCTAAGATAGCGAGCAAAAAGGTAATTTCTATTCAGTCATCACAACGTTACCTCTCTACAGCTCCATCTCTCCCCCGAACCCTTTCAACTCCCTTATTTTACTCCCTCCTCCCTTCACATAACATTGAGGTAATCCTAAATTGTTAACATACTGCTCAGCCATGACTGAAAACATTCCTAGCATCTCAGCGAGGGAGCTGACAGGAAACACCAGGCCTGCGTAGTCATCAAACAGCGTGCTCAGGCCCTGCTCCCATATCTGTACCCATATGTTCTCCCACACCCGTGCATGCACTGGACCTGTTCTAATTCGGACCTCGAAGGTCAGAACAGACACCGACAATGCTTTGGAACTTTTCTCCATTTTCATACCCAGAGTGCTTTGCAATAGTGACAGCTGCAGGGGTGTGGAAGCAAAGAGGTGCGTGGTACACCTGTTGAGACCAGAAAACGCAGGTGAACGGCATGTCAGCACAGCCCCGAAGCAAAACAAGAAGGGCTACATTTTCTTTTCCAGATGCTTCCTTTGAATTCAGCATATAAAAATTGTCAGCTATTCGTTTTACAAATAATCTTAAAGGCTCAATCATCCTTTGATTGTTTTGTTTTTAATACTTTGCTCAACAAAACATTGCTGATGGAAACTGGGTTAATGGTTATGTTCCATTTCGTGAATGAATCCTTGCTAAGCTGGGAGCATACAATATTATCTAACTAGGTACAAGTATAATTGTTTTTGTCTACACAGTTCCATGTTATTTATTTTCTACTGGTTTTGTTGCTTTGCATTCCAGTTCTAAATACGTCAAAGGTATTCTTTTGGATTCAGGCCTGGAGTCATACTAGTTTCACTCTTATTTACTTGTTTGGGGCTGTTGTCATGTTATAAAACTCCTCTCAAGCCAAACCTCTTGAGGTGATGTGTCATATTTTGTTTCCTATTTAGGTAAACAAACCGTGTGTTTTACCTTCCATTTTATATTTGGAGAGTCTCATTATGTTATGTTGTTAACAGATCTTCAGTTATATTATAGCTCGCTGATTCAAAGTTGTGGGGTGTTAAAGTTCTCATTCAATTAAGTAAAAGCATGATTGTTTTTTCTACCTGGCAGAGAAAGGTAAAAACAACATGCGTGATAAAAATCTAATAACTGCTTAATAATAACACGGTTGTAGACGACCTACACAGGAGCTTACGTTTACAGTAACAGGTCTGTTTGAGCGGTGATTCACATTCCAGGCCTTGATGGTAAGAGAATGTCATTCAATCTTTTGGAAAGATCTCCCACTCCCGTTTTAAAGTTATCTCCACCTACACCTTTCACACACTCTTGCATCTCAACATCACAAACATCCCACTCACATGTGACATCAACAGAATGCTCTAAACAGTGTAATTATTTCCGTTTCTGTTTAATTCTGCAATGAAGTTTTTATTGTTTAAGCAACTAAACCAAAGTGCTCTTCCGGTGGTTTGGACACAGAAGCACATATGTGCCGAAACCATTATAAGAAAAACTTTTTTATTCATGTCCTAAAACAGCTTAAATATTTCCTTATGTGAGAGGTTACAGCAGAACATAACTTTTCCTTGAACTCTCCGTAACCCTAAAGTTATCTGAATGAAAATAAATGCCACTGGTCTAGACAGCCTTGTGGAGCACAGATTACACTTGTATAAAACTGTATACTAGCTAATGGAAATTTGCAAAGGTTTCCCACAAAATAATAATAATAGAAAAAATCCTGGCAGAAAAAAAGTGGAATTCCCAATGGGAGGGATGACTTGTCTGCTTTTGGAGGCCACTGTGAGTCTGAGACTGCAAGGTAGACAGTATTACATGCTGTGCAATCGTTAACATTCCCCTAACCTAACGTCAGGGCAGCTTTTAGAAATCTGAGGTAATCACCTTGTGAGGGGGCTTCTTCTGGGGCATGCTTTGGCTCTGCCAGTAAAGCCTCAGATGACTTATTGTAAATGGAGAGCGCGTTTAGTGCCCCAGGGAAAAAACAGCCTTTAAAAGGGGTTCTGACAGTTTGTTGCTATGGCAGAAAGTTTGTGCTTAACCTTCTTTCTTGATGATTTTCTAGTACCAAACCTTTTGAGACAGCACCGTTTTAACAAATAGGACTGGAATATTATTAAGTTAAAATAAAACATTCTATTTATTTATACTTGTTTCCACGGAAAGGATAAAACATACTTATTGTAAACTGTCATACGGAAAATTATGCCTCCTCAACGTACAGTAATCTTGTTTTATTTTGTTCCAATTTTCTTGAGAACTGAGTTCAGTTTCTCTTGACAAGATCAAATCAAATTTACAAACATGTACATCACATGCAACAATCACATCTTCTGTGACCTCTAATGTAAAGCAAAGTTTGGGATTTCCAGCATAATGACGCTGGTTCACTTTACATGGTTGCCACCATGCTAACTTATGTTGTTCCTGATTTAAGATCAATACACTGGAAGCAACAGCTCTCATGTAATCACTCAAACAACAAACCAAAGCGATAAAACATTTCCTCCACATGGAGAGGCCCGTATGCCTTTCATTTAAATGACATAGGAAGACATTAGGCCACAGGACAAAAACACTACAACAAATTTAGCACTGTGGCATACACACTCTGATCACTCGATAAGCCAGGCTGCCACAGACTTTTCCTAGATGTCAAAAATTACCCCACACTGGTTCTGCAATAATGATGGGTTATCTCAACAGAATTATGTAACAGAATGCAGCTAAAGCAAACTGAATACTCTAAAATTTGTTCCAGTAAGAAGCTGAAGATTCAAAATGAATGTTAATTTTATTTCTTAATTAAAATGCATACTTCTGAAAAGAACTCTAAGGGTGTGTGTTACTCTCCAAGCTGTCACAACTGTACTCAACTGTACACAACTGAGCTCAACCTGTACTCAGGTTAAGCTCATCAAGGACTCTATAAAATGTTAAATACCAAACACATTTTATAAAGCAAAAGGGTGTGGATGGCAAAACAAAATCAATTCAGCCATTTATAGTTTACAATTTAAGCCTTCTGGACTGAGTTGGTTTAATCTTTGTAGATCATTTCTTAAAAGCAAGATATATTCAACTCATTCAGGAGCATACAATCATGAACAAAACTTAGCAGTTTATGTGTTTGCCATGGATGTTTTCTTTTTTATTTAACATGAATGTATTTGTTCCAATTTAAATGCATCATGCTCATTTCATTGCTACCTACAAGTTTTTATCCCATTTGGCTCCAAATAAATATGGTAGATGGCATCAATCTGTCTCTGAAGTAAATTGGGCTCAATATTAGCAAATTCTGTATTTCTACAATCCACAAAATATATGGCACACTAATATAAGTGAAATAAAATAAGATTGTGGGAAATTATTATCAGATAATGAATCTATTAATCAAAGCAATTCTCTTTGATTCTTTTTGACTGATTCTGCTGTTCACTTTGACTCGCCTTTGCACCTTAAGTTGAAAAGCTCAACAGACGACAAACAAAAGCAGCTACACTAGTTGAATAAACTTAGGTATGTCCTTGTCCTTCAGTTTCCAAATCTGTCTGACAAATGAGCGGATGGGATTCCATGTTGGGTGAATCACACCAAAAGAATCTAATCTGACGTCAATTGCCAAAAAGCCTCCCACAAACAAACAATTATCTGCAAACCAAAACACAAACTATCTAAAAGCTTATTGCCTGAGATTGATTGTTGCAAAAAATAAATAATCTCACAAAACCTAGACTTTTGGGCTATCAGGGGCAAGAGAAACAGAAAAGGAGGCAGAAGAAAATCACTCCAGTCAACATTTATTGCTGTTCTTTCTTCCAAGTTAAGATGCAAATCTAATCAAAGATGTATTTTAAAGCTGTCATTTATATATACAAAATATTTTTAAATACTTGTTAAAACTCTCACTATGTCATGAGAGTATAATATGAGACTGATAATCTGTGAAAAATCAATCTCCTCTGCCTTCTTCCAGCGGTCCTACTGTCATCTACACAAATGCACCGCTCATTCAGAAACGACCTATCAGAACCAGGAGGAGGCCCTTAGCACTGTCAATCAAACATGTGTACACGCCTCTCAACCCCCCAAATAATTAAATAATTAAAGAGAAGTGTGATTAAATTGCTGCACCTGGATGCTATTGATTCTGCTAGAACACTTGCCAGTATGGCCATCTGGAGGTTTTAAGCTCATCAAGGACTCAACACCTGCAATTTTATGAACATATGGCAGGAAACAACACAACCACATGGATATTTAAATACTTCAACAGCAGAGGATGCCAATGCAATGTTTTTGTTCTTAAGTCTTGGTTCATGCTGTGCTAATTGTCTTTAATATAACCAAGTGATTCAGCATCAAACAGAAGATTTTAACCAGTCACCCACAGGCAATGTTTGCTAGTACTGCAAGTTTAGAGAGAGAAAAAAAACTGATTGTAGCTGAGTGATAAAAGACAAGTTTGGAGAGAAGGCAGAGAAGGAAGAGCCTGAGTGTGAAAACCAAGTCATAAATAAGAACCTTCTGCAAAAACAGACTAGTATAAATCAGGCGGTAAGAGGAGCTGAGTTTCTTTCAGGACATCAATAACCACCTCTGAAAGTGCTAGTGTGACTGGAAGAACCTGCCCGTGGGTCACAGCTCAACAGGTACAGACCTGTTAAACAGAATTACCTGTGGAAAGAAAACGCTCACCTCTGGGTTTAAGTTGTGACATGAAAACCGAAAGAGGAAGAAAAATCATTTTCTTATTTGTTTTTAAAGCAGCAGAGTATAAATCTGCCTGTTTTAATCCCCAAATCACTGCAACATATACGGTTTCTCCACTAATTAATGGAGAAACCATATATGTTGCAGTGATTTATAAGCACTTATTAATAAGTGCTTATTAATAAGCACTTCTTCTGGGTTTATATCCCTGTAATTGTTGTTCTTGTGCTGCTCTGGCCATGTACTCACCATACATTTTTCCCTCATCTGACAGGATAATTTTCCTTCTGCCACAGGGAGGGTAGATGGCGAGGGCCTCCTGAAAACTCTGCTCAATATCTGGGCTCCAAACGCCCTCTGCATCTCCGTCCATGGTCTTGTCGTCATTTTCCCCGTCCAGCCCATCTTCTGGGCTACCGTTGGCACTCCACTCGTTGGACGCAATGGTGGCGGCTCCCCCTGGGCCCGACCCTGAGCCCCAAGATCAAAGGATCAGTGGGAAATCTGTGGAACAAAACAGTGCAGAAGTTTTTATCAATCAGCAGTGAAGCTTCAGTCACAATTAAGGTTATTTATAATTTCACAATGCCTAACTCTCATGGACAGTGAGGTAACCTTTCTTTTTTGAATATGAGACAAAAAAGGTTCACACACATTTTGGTTTCCCCAAATTTTTGGATGCATAGGCAGATCCAACTTGTATTAAGGTTCAAATTTGTAAATCCCAGACATTAAAAACATATCTGTTGTCTGGATAATCTATAGAATTCAACAGAAAATATTTATTGCAAGAGCTTTTAGGAGTAGAAATGCACAATATGTTGTCAAAAACATTGAGATCGGCTGATAATAATTTTTTAACATACCAGCATTGGTCCGATAAATAACGCTGCCGATATTAACAACAGATATTTATTTCCATCTTGTTGGTCATGTGGTACTTTTTTGGTCTTGTGAAAGTAACAGTGATGCAGCACAGGATTGTAGGAAATTAAATTAAAGCAGAGAAACAATGGTGAAGTCAGCAACATAAATGTCGGACATTTATATAGGGCCAGAATTTCATATTGGTTTATCCCTAGTTAGGACAGCAACTGACCTTAAGCTACTCCACCCACTTTTTGTCTTCTGCTTTAACCGTTTTTCTCTAATATTATAGAGTGCCCTACTGACAGATGTAAAGAAAATGCAGAAAAAGTAATCAAATGTTGAAAAATCCATCACATCCATTACATAGGCTCCACTAAACTAATGCTCCAATTTCTCTCCCACCAAATGCTGCTGGATATAATCAGAGCATGTGGAACTATTTCTGGTTAACATTTTAGAAACATTGCATACGAACCATGTGTTTGGAAAATTATGAGTGACAAATTTAACAACTCCATAAAACAATAATGGGATTTAGGCAACACTGGAAGGAGTCTTGATTAAAGGAAGAATGAGGTCAACAAGAATAACTCATCACAATGAGAAGGGCAAAGCTTTTAAAGTTTGGCTGAGCACTGGCAGAACATCCAAGTCTCTTTGCTGCTCTTTATGTATGATATCATGTCAGATTACAGCAAAAAGTTACATGAAAAGATTGCTTCAGCTTTTCAACAGCCAATTTAGCAAAATTCTCATGTTATTTTTGCCAAAATACTTTGCAATGTGTGACCTACATCGCTTTAGCAAACTGGTAGAACATCTAAGCAGTTAAGCTTTAAACAAACTCCTCAGTAAGAGAACAGTTTTAGAGCTCACTGTTAAAGACGGTGCAAAATGATAATCATTTTGTAAAACGATTATCCGCAAAATCCAAATAACTTTGTTTTAAGCGACACTAAATCATTATTAGATTTACTTATTTTGTATGAGTAATGACAGCACCAAAGCCGCGTAGAGAATTAATTCAAACAACACATGACTAAAACTTTCTTGAGAATTGTGTGTCAGATAATTACAAGCCATAGTTTCTGTCTTTAAGACACTCAACCAGTTAGGCAACTAAATAGAAGCCTGGAAACTCTTTTGCTGTTTGAGCTGGACGAGCAAGTTTCATGACTACATGAACACACTGATCTGAGATAACCAACAAGCAAACAAGTTAGAAGTTTCTATGGATACTTCTTTGGTTATTATTCTAGCAAACTGATCTCCAAAGCGAATACTTCTTAGATACTCTGTAAATACATTAGTCACTGGAATTTGTCGGCTCGTTTGATGCTCCTTTTCCCTCAATAATGTTTTCACTATAACAATACAAAGGAGAGAGGGCTGTGAGAATTCATGTAAAGCACAAGGATAACACTCTATTTTCCACAGCCATGTCACTATCACTATACTTTAATTCGATTTCTCTCGAATGCTTAGATGAATTCAAGATATTTCATAAAACAAAGTTTAAAGACCCCAATAATCAGCATTGGTCTCTGAGAATGCTTGTGGTTTGGGAACTGTTTCCCAATGTGGTCGGATTATAGCTGACTGCAGGAAAAGATCTTAAGTATTTTTCAAGCTGTCTTTTTGACATTGTATTGTTTCAGTAATAAAAGTCAATGAGGTAATGATCCTCCCAGGATGGTTCTCTTTCTGTTTTAACATTTCACCAGACACTGACTAATGTGAAGTAAAATGGATAAATACAGGGGAATGAAACATTTTAACCAAATATATGACCGTTTTGAGTTTACAAGACAAGACTAAGGCAACTATAATGATTTCAAAGAATTTAGCATGATTGCCATATTTTATTATTTATATTAAAGATTGTGAGGCGATGTGACAGTAAGTGAGGTTTGGAAAACCATTTCTTACCCCTTTTTTACTTTATTGAAACAGTAACGAATCACAGATACCACCGTTTGCTCCAAATTTTGTTTAAATTGAACTTGGCAGCAACACAAATAAAAAACACATCTATACATATATTTTCTTCAAAAAGAAATTAAAATAGATTTTTTTTAAAAATAGAGATTAATATACTAAAATATTACTAAGTCCAGCACATTTCACTCCCACATTAAAATCCCACATTAAAATGATGACAAGACATAAAGTCTTGTCATCATCTCTAAAAACCTAAAAGCAAGATTAAGAAGCTCATTTTGTGAAACATAAATGTATATTCATTCCTGCACATACATTGTATTTCTGTGAACAGTACTGCAGTGTGGTGCTGCAGTTGGAAAAGATGGAGTCAGTCACTCTTCAGTGTCACCATCTAAATGTTTTTCATAATGGCCCCTGCCTGTAAGTGATTAAATACTTATTATCTTAACTGAATCAGAAAATAATGCCGGATCAGATACCATGTTGCTGTCTTTAAGCATTCGGCATGCTGAGGTAAGTGAATCTTCATCAATGTGGACAGAGTGCATGCACAGCATAGCATGAGGAAAAGTAACTTTATAAACAGATCATTGTTACGACACTTAGCAGTTACGGAATTGTTGTTGCAGATACACATATGTGGAGTACATGTGGTATCTGTGTTGCAATGCCCATGCCATGGTATTTTTTTTTTTTTACAAATCCATAAAATGTGCCAGCCACGTTTTCCTGGACAAGACATTATGCAAGTCATAGTTCAATATAGAAATGCAATGCAATTACAAAGTCAGTAACATATGGCATTGGTCGATGGCTCATTGTTTTAACAGACATCTACTCTTAATGCCAAACAGGAGCATCTGGAAATAGATGTTATTTTTACACTTATTTCAAACATAACTACAAACAGATCAAATAAATTATTCAAACTTTAATTACATTCTAAGCTGATTTAGCAAGACTAGTTTTAATATTAGGATTGATTGTTATTGTACAATAAAAAATACCTAAACTAAACTGATTGTTTACCTAATAATGCCTATACAACAACTTTTGTTTTTACAGAAGTCTATTTTAATTGTACAAGAATTTTGCGTTGACATGTCTCATCAATGCATCTACAGTGAAAAAATGTGCAAGAGATTGCTAATCATTGATATGAAACTCATTATTGCCTAGAAACTGATGTCTCTCCTTTTTAAAAATAGTGTACAATGTAGCTTATAATTCCAATTCCCTTGCTGTCAACGTAGCTCATGGTCCAATTAAAGCCACTGCAATGCAACATGAAATCAGCTGCAGTAACTGAACCCAAACGACAGTTTGATGAATGTCCAGGAGTCAGTCTGTTAATTTTAGCTGAGACGGTACCCTCATGACGAAGCCTTGCAACACGATCACTCAACACTAAAACTGAGCTCCCATCAGCAGATCAAATAATCTCCTCAGACCACACAGATCACAAGGTTGGGTCCCTCAGGATTACACAATCTACACACAACAATAGTCCATTAGATTAATCAGAAGCATTGCATCCTACTCCAACCTCTGCATTAATCCAGGGAAGTAAATGCCAAGACTGTAAATGTCTAGTTTAGTGTGATGATTTTGCTTTTTGCTTGTTTTTGAACTGTTTGTACAAACTGGGTTTGTGATTTGGTAGCATTTTGTTATTAACGTGTAGAAAATAAAGGAACCAGCACTAAAAAAGAATACTTTATGAATAGAAGAGCATGTTAAGAAAATTGTGTACTAAATAATCGTTAGCTGATGTTTTAAGGAAATGTACTCACAGTCCTATGTATGTTTCCTATCAGAAGAGTAACTAGAAGTTAACAAAATTCTAATCATCTTTAATCCAAGAGATAAAAAAAATTAAACAAAATCCACTAATTTCATTATAAAAGTGATTCTTAGATTGAGATTTTAGCATCTCTTACGTTCAGCAGCAGTTTAGCAGTCTAATGTGAAGTTTTTTTAAGTAGACAGCATGTATCAATAATGAAACTGCAGGTGTTGTGCGGTAACCGGTTTAGTAATTAAAGGCTGGTGGCAGTGTGAGGGAGGGAGAAGTGGCTGCACTATTGTTTATGTCCAATTATAGGAGAGAAAACACCACAAACCTCTTCTGCACTGCGAGCTGTGAAGAGCAGCAAACAGTGCTCGACACAATGACCGATCTGACGACCTCAGCGGAGCTCAGAGTGCTCACACTAGTGTGTTCGAGAGAGGTGCTGCAAAAGAGAGGCTCTTCGCCGCGAGAGGGGCCTGAATTCCAGACATGTCCTTATTAAGAAAGGCCTGCGAGAGCTCACTGTTTCTCCTCCTGCCTCCCTTGTGTCAACTCAACGCCCTCCTTCCCTCCCTTCACTGCCTCTCTACCCTCCACCCTCCACCCCTCTAACTCAGAATGTCTCTACCCAAATAAGGGCAGGAGACCAGGGGATGCATGTATGGGAGGAGTGGGTTGGTTGACTGGCTGGAGAGCAGAGGGAGAAAAAAAAGGGGTGTCCATGGGGGAAGAGAGGTGAGCGGTATTGGAAAGGGGAGGGAATGTGGTGAGGGGGGCCAGATTGTTGTCCAATTTAGGCGTCCACTTTGGGGTCTGGAAAACAGTGGGATTGTTCCAGCTGGAATGCAACATCAGCACTGACTCGCTCCAGCATTATGACGCTCAGAGCTCAGACCAAAGGGAGGGCAACGTCTGTTCAGCCATCTTTCAATATGTCCTCTGTGGTTGTTACAAAAGTTAGCTCAGGGTCATTTCTATGATAAAACTTTGAGTCAGTTTTATGAACAGAAATTTAAAAATTTTACTATTTTGAGCTTTACATGATCTAATATTAGTCCCTCGTCAAAAATGTAACTGGGGTGTTGCTTTGATTCTTTCATGCATGTCTGAGGAATCCTTGATTCTCCCATGGCAGCCAGCATTTAGGGATTCGGGGGTGCCTAAATGCTTGCTCTCACAAATCACCACCTATTTCCACAAAACTCCTCGGAGCACCAGTCTCCAGCTGAGCTTCCGCCTCACAGAGCACCCCTACCTCCCACCTTCTCCTCACAGCTCCTCCAGACTAGTGGTAGCAGCAATGAGCAAACAGCTGGTGGAACTGCGCATTTGCTGAGTTTATCATACAAACTACTTTTCAGTCCAACGCTCCTAAGAATGGTTGTAAATGACAGTAGCAACGTTATGATGACAAGCTGAAGTTAGTGTTGAAAAGAGCAGGAACTTCTTGAAGAGAAAGAGGCCAATTTCAAGGCAAATTGCGAAGTTAAGTATTTTAAATTAGGTTGTATATAGACAGAATTTTTATAACAAATAAAGGTAACATAGCTACTTAATTGTGCTATAAAGTGGCACTCTGTGTCTGGAAAAGACATAATAAAGCCCCTTTAAGAATTTCTGATTTTGTTGCTATATAAGGTTTAATGATGTAGATTAAATTAATCAAGATTTTACTAAAATTTTGTTGGATCCATTTTGGTGTGAAACAAAATACTCACAAACTGCAAACATTCTAAGGGGGGAAAAAAAAGCTTTAAGTCCTTACAATATGTTCTTTATGATTAACACTAAAACAAAACATAAATGTTAATGAAATCAATTTACTTTAACTTCTAACTTCAATTTAGAAGTCCTCTGTAACTTCACAATCCCATGTGTCAGACATTTGATGGGAGAGTTTCATAAATATCCAGACTGAATCACACTATCCTCTCACACATTACAAAAAAGGAGGAAAAAAAATCAATAACACACCTCCCCTCCTACTTTCTGGGAGTCACGCCATGAGACTCTGAGACCAACACGCTTCAGAATTCCAATGTGCAGCAGGAATGTAAATAATGCTGTAAAGCTATGCTCCTTGTACATTCACTGAAACAGCACCATTCATGCACCGAAATCCCTCTTCCTATTTTCCCAGCGCACACCAGAGTGATCATATTGCCATCTGTTTTCAGCAATCGGCTTATCTCTGCTTCAGATTTAACTACGAACTGGCTGGAGCTGTGCAGAGTTTCCTTTCTCCCTCCTAGACTGGATTGTGTACTAATGAATTCCAGTAATTCATATGAGTCACTCTGAGGCTGCCGGGTCACATGGAGCAAAGCTGTCAATGCGGCCTAAATAAGGTAAGGGATCCCATTGCACATAAAGTAAAAGAGCCTTAAAACCTTACCAATCATAAGCAGTGTGTTCAGGTAGTAGGGATCCCTTCAAGTTCCTATTCATTAAAATTGACGAGATTCCAAATTTGTCATTTTTTTGACTACTACTCTACTTTCTCGTCTTCCTCGTAACACAAACATCATGTTCTCAGACTGAATAGATCCATGTCATTTAGATCCATGTCAAAAAACTACTATTGAGAATTACTCCACTGTGTCTGAATACACATTAAAACAAAATTTAACAAATAACAGGACAGGACATAGAAACACGTGCTAACATCTCACCATAAGAACCAGGAGAGCCGACAGAGCCAAACAAGCATCATTACTCACTTGGGCATATACTGCATGCAATAGGTTACTTTTAAGCTGAGGAGATTCATGTGTTTGCTTCACAACCATAAGAGACTTTCAATATTAATGATGCATTAAAACATGAGCTCATGGAAACTGCAATAAATACCAGAAAGAATTACAACAAACAAATCTGTCCATTTATTACTGTGGCTATGTGCAGTCATGGTTTTCTCCAATGCGATGCTTCTTTGTTGCTATCATCTTGTCTCTGTCAACCTTTAACAGTGGTTCAGTTTAATCAATCCAAGTAAAACTGCCAAAATATTCATCTGACCTCAGTCTGTTGTCAGATACATCAGAAATATATAAAAAAACTATAAATGCACTCATAAGCAGTTTAATAAATATTTAAGTTTTTTTTTTTTTTTTTTTTATCTGATCTGCCAGTTCCAATATTTATATTTACATATTACATTATGCTTGATGACATTTCAGGTGAATTTGTAAAAGCAGTGAGACCTTCACAACAACAGCTTCATAACTGCTACAAAAATAATAATTTCAACAGTTACAGCTGCATCTCAAAAATTCCAATGAGCACAATACTCAGATGATATAAAAGATGTCAGGTACGATATATTCCTATTTGCTTCTTCTTTCCACTCTTTCTAATTTGTTATTCTTACTTTCTGAGATCAGTAGCATTTTTGGTAATGCCATATGTGTCTAACGTGAGCTTTTGTTGCCGTGATACTCTGTCCTACTGGCTGAATATTACATTAGAATGAAAAATGCAACTTTAGAACTCATAAAGTATGCTGTATTGTCCAACAAGTACTGCACTCCAGACAGTTCTTTGTGATATGAATATTGCACACACTGACAGTGTGACAATGGTATATTTGTGACATATTGTGCTGCTCCACACATTATAGAAATAACCTGAAAGGGGAAAAACATGATTTCTTCATAAACCGGCCAGAGTCAAAGCAATAATCAACAGTTGTCCAAGGCCCACTCACAAAGAGCTTCAAAAATCCTGAAAATGGCATGCACAACGTTTTTTCTCCCACAAGAAACAATAAGAAAAGTAATGAACTGCAATCCCTCTATGCACACTGACTGCATAACAATCCACTGCTGAAAAACAGAATTACAGCTTGTTTAAAGTTTGTTGCAGAGCATTTGGACAAGCCATTGAAATACAAGATGAAACGTGGTACGTCACTGCACACACAATGTTTGGAAGAAGATTGGTCCTGCACAACCCCCAAAAACGCCATGCCAAAGGTAACATTTCCATGTGGAAACAACATGGTGTGATCTGTCATAAAGCATATCTTAATGCCAGACTAAAGAATAATTGAATAGTAAACTTACTGAGACATTCTTGAGAATAATCTAAAAATGAAACAAGTTTGATTACTGGCCTGATGAACTGAAACGAGCTTACGCATCTTTACAGCAATTATGAAGATGCTAACTGCAGAAACCCTGTACAGTTAGGTACAAATTTGCTTTGCTTAATGATACCGTGTTTGTCAAAACGGTTTTATACTTGCTTCACATTGTATGAAGAGGTTTATGTTCTTATTTAAGAGAAATGTAAAAAAAAAAATCTAGAACCTTTTCAATCCCCCTCAAAAACTAAGAGAAACCAAGTTCCTATTCACAGCCATGTATACCTCCACTATCATGACTCCAAGTCGAGATGCAGATTGCAAGCAGATTTCCTTCAAATCTGCCTCTTTCAGTGCTGATCCTTCAAAGTTGTCCTCCTTTCATGTTTCTCCTGTCAGATTGTATATTCCTCCTTCTAGTTCCAAACTGCTGCACAGCACGATTTGTTCCTGTCTTTAGAAATTCAGCTTTTGTTTAGTTGCTGTAGGGCTTGTGACAGTTCTTGGCAAAAAAAAACCAGACCGCTGCTGGCGGCCAAAAGCCCCCCTGCTTCGCTGCAACCTAAATACACCTCTGATAAACTTTCGAGTTTACACACAGTAACAAATCCCTGCCTGAAAACTTCTCCACATGAAAACTGCACGTTGTGTCAAGGTTGAGGGGGTCTCACAGATGTAGTCAGCGCTTTTCGTCACAGCGAGACCCCGCAACTCGCAGCCGCGTCACACAAACACACATTTTGAAGGGGAGAAACAACAGGTCTTGGCGGCAGAAGGAGCAGCTGCTCTCTAAGGTCAGATTACAGATAAAGAAAACATTTTAGGTTGCAGGCCAGGAAAGCTCCACTGACAAGAGTTTTATTCCGACCGACACAGAGACTGCAGAGTTAAGGATTTTCTGCAAAACACACACATTTGACTGTAACACAACTGTTCATTTAGGACATGTGCTCAACCAAACTCATGAAATCACAAGTGCCCTCTCAAAATACAGGGAGTCATCACCCTTTCCTTTGCCTCCTGTGTCTGTGTATGGCCCTAATAAATTCTCTCCAGCTCCTCCAATAACTTCCTCCTACTTCCTATCTGGCACGGCACTCAGGAAACAATCAGAGCTGAGAGTAAGAGGAGTGCTGGACAGCCAGCAGCTCACACGGCAAGAGGCAGAGGGAAAATCTGAGACATGCACATCAACACACGCACATACACACAACATATGCGCCGCTTGTCAAGTCAAACATTTGCAGTCTGATACCAGCTGCGGGCCCAAAGAAAACAATGACCCTCACAGTAATGTGTTGCATGCAAAAATTATAATCCACAGCTTTGGTGCAAAACTGTTGAGATTGAAGAAAAACACATGACTTAAAATGATCTAAAATGAGTCCTTTTTCTTTTTTTTCTTTAGAAAGTATCACATACTGTGAAAAACAGACAAATTTGAGTGTGGTAAGAACAAAGGGTAGGTAAACACAAGTCAAGTCAGAGCAAAAACATAAGTTTCACTCCCTGATTGCTCTATTTTAATAGCTGATGCTCCTGGCTATGTGGTCTACAGTCCAATGTCACACTTTTAAACAGTTGGGCTTGATTTTAACTGCAAAGGGAAAGACTGAGACAAAGTAAGCCACAGGGCCTTTTTCCCCCCACCAACAGCCTGAATCAGCATTCTAATCGGAAATTTTCCAAGGAACGTAGCGGAGAAGCCATTCTAGCCTGAATTGGTCATTTTGTGGTAAAGGGAGCGGTCACAGGCCATAATCTGTGAAACCTTTAAGACATGAGGCAGAATGCACCCAGCCAATAATTCATCTCACTATATAATTCAAGGCATTAAGAGCAGCCACGGTTTTGATCAGTGTAATATGCACGACAATTTCGCAAGAAAAAAACTGCAACCAAACACAAAAAGCAGAGCCAAATTCTGCGACTTTTGGCACCGTTCCCACAATTGATGCATGTATGATTGTTCAGAATATGAGTGAAATGAATGAGCATTGTGCTTTAGAAGGAGATCATCACCCCCAACCTAAAACACTCAGCACAGAGGGATTAAAGTAGTTTCACATGAGTGCCCTTGGGTCACTGGAGCTCCACAAAGACACACCAGCCCCACACAAAAGCCAACACACACTTATAAAATGCAAGACAGACTTAAGATAGGAGTAAGTCTCCTGTTATCTGTAACAGAGATTGGGATTGCCCTGGATATTCTCTTCTGTGCTCGTCTTCTTTTGACCACATTTTTTTTATTTTATTTTATTTTTTTTAGGTATCTTCAGTCCTACCAGTTGGTCTCCAGAGAAAAGAACAACTAAAACATTTAACAAGTTGTGGACAGCTGACACAAAGAGAACACTGTTCTAGGCCACTCCCCGGCTCCTCCCCTGAGTGGTCCGAACAAGAGGCCAAAAGGCTTATCTGTGAAAACCTGATGGTTTGGAGAGTATGTAAACATGTGCAGTGCATGAATGTGAATACAGTGCTGATAAATTGTGTTCGAGGAGAATTTGAGAGTGAAGAAGCTTGTTTATGTTACAAGATTTGGTCTAATTTGCTTTGAAACTTTTCACTTTCTTTTTTGCTGAGTGAGTGCAACAAACAGCTCATGTCGTGTTGTCCTCTTCAGAAGAACTCCTCTGCAACTATTATATTCTAAATTGCCACTAAAGACGCTCCGCTAAGAGCTGCAGGCTTTTCTCCTGTGTCCTCACCATACAGACATAAGTGAGGCTGTATTTGTTCACTTCTGGCCCTACAGAGGGGTAAGTGTCCGCCATTTGGACAAGCACTTCTGGGGATGGTGCTAAAAGGCAGCCAATGCCTGCAGAAATGGGCACGAGCTCATTAGCTGGTCTTCTGTGGGTTTAGCACAAACGAGTGAAGCAGCTACTGTCGGTCAACAGAGCAATGCAATGCAGTGCATGAAGATGTGCCCCAGCGTGGGAATAACTCAAAGACCATGGATTATTTGCAAAATAATTTATTCACAGTTTGTAGTCATGTATGTAATCCAGATTTTCTTTTTTTTGTTGTTGCCTAGTGAGGAGCACACATGGCCATTAACTGGCTTCGGCAAACAACCTGGAGGAACACAGCTGGGGCATTAAAAACAGACACTAACCCAAAATAATTTAATTGACCCCTACACCCACTGAGTTGTTAAACTTTCTCCTTTGCATTTCACTCTCTCACACAACAACAGAGCAGCTACAAAAAAGAATCTGCAAAAGCAGAGAAAGGAAGAAAAGACCACATTGTACCACGGAGACCCGCCATATTCACACTGCCTAAAAACAAACAGAGGGACTCTGTCACTGTGGCATAACATACTTAATTACAGATTTTATTATTAAGTGACTTGATGAGTCTCAATTATTTACAGATATGCTGTTTTGTTCTGAGGAAGACTTTCATTTTAGCACATTTCATTCACAGTAATCAAATCACATGAAACTCTTGAGTGTGCTTTAAAATACTAAGTTTTTAATTTGACCTATAACTTATCTTCAAAGTAGTCATGAAAAAATTCATGGCATGAGATATCTGTGTCAAACAAGACTTGTGCAAAAACTTTTTGCCCCTTAAAAGAAACACTGAGGTTCATAATCACACAATCTTGTTGAAATGATTTAAACATGTAAAAAATAATAATTGATAGAGTTTAATAATATGTCAGACCAAGAACTAAAAAGATTGATCTTTTCAGTGTGACCAACTAGATGGACTGCATTCTGCTATCAAGTTAAACCTGTTGATTGTCAGTGATACAAATGAGCAGCTCTTATGACTGCACAAATTAGGAATGTTGTTTTGTTTCTATTCCACTCAAAACGTAAAACTCTGTCAAAATGTGAAGCTAGGCTGAGCCAAGGGCACACACACAGAGAGGACAGGTGTAGCCCGAGGTTGTATCTAATTATACAATTAGCCTGTTGCATATCCATGCATCTCACATCCTCACCTATGAATTATGTACTTAGTAGGACTTTGCAGAGTATCGTGGCATGCTTTGGCAGTTGAGAAGAGAAAACTCAGAAAGACAGGAGGAACTGAGCATCTTATTGAATAACTTGTTAAAGAAGATTTGAAGTTTGAAAGAGACACATCAAGTTGAAAATGGTGTAATAAAATTATTTTAAGTTTTTAAAATCATTCATAGTAAAGTTAAAAGTAAAGCTAAGATCATAGAAATAAATAAATATATAAATAAATTCATACACTGGGCAGTTATTCAGTTTAATTATTTACACAAACTTCTAATCATGTTGAAAATTAAAAACATAATTTGATTAAAATAATAGTTTTCATTCTTAAAACCTTGTGATGTTACAAAAAATATTTTATTAAACAGAAGCAAAGATCCCATGGTAAAATTCAATTAATCATAGTAATCATATACTTTGTATATATACTTGTAAAACTGGTAATGTAAATTTCTATTGTTTCTTATCTTATTGTGTCCTAAATGTAACTCTACAAAAAATAAATAAATAAATAATAATAAAATAAAATAAAATAAAATAAAAAACTAACTGGTCCAAACTTGGTTAAAATTGTTATTTACCAGAGCTTTGATTAACATTGTTTTATGTATGTCTTAAAGTGTACAGACTTGAAAGCAAACAGTGTGTTTTTGTTCCCATTCTTTTTTATTTAAATAGCAGCGCTACTGGATAAACTGAAGGGAAAGTTACTGAAGCTGCTGATAAAAATCTCCCCTGAAATTCTTTTTATTTTATTTTTTTTACAACAAATTTGTTTGACAATCTTAAAGTCATCTTGAACAAAACTAATTTGTAACATTTTATCATTATTATTATTATTATTATTATTATTATTATTATTATTATTAATTTATTAATTTATTAATTAATTTATTTATTTATTTATTTATTTATTTATTTATTTACTTTTAGTTCTGCGTTGAAACGTCGCCTTGACTGAACTGCGCTGACCGATTAGGACCTTGTCTTACCTTCAGGATGCAGAGCTCCAAACCAGTCCGAAGTTATTCCTCCAAATCGTGTCGGTGTCTCTTTGGACCACTTGATATAACTGCTGGAATCCTCAAGGCTGGAAGTGTTGGATCCAGCTGGGAACTCTGCGCGACAGAAAACATAGAACATGTTGGCTCGGTTCTTCTGCGTAAAAACGAGAAACTTTTTTTTTCTTTTTTTGTAATATAATGTGTGCCAATAAGCGGACATCTGGTGTAAATATGAATATACAGAGGCTGTCAAAGATGCCCCTGCTCTCTGGGAAAGTCAAACACAATCGTGTATCAATCTCCACATATTTTTCTTCCCTCCCAACGCAGGCAGCTCCGCGGAAAAATGTGAAAAATGACAATGATCTGAAAACTTCACCGAGGCAAGCGGCATGAAAAATCTCCCCGCTAAAGGCTGAGAACAGAAAGAGGGAACTTTTGTGGAGAACTTACCTTATATTTTTTAAATTCTGGCAGTCCCCCTATTCTTCCCAGTGAGGCCAGGTGCGCTTTTTAGTAACTTTGTTATAATTTGGCGCCTTGTTGTTTTCCGTAATATTTGTCAGAGGTTTGACAGTATAAGTGGAATGTTAAGTATGACTTTGGTATGAAATCAACGCACTACACTGGAAAACGAAGGGGGAGGGGAAAGAAAGACTTTTCAAGGAGGAGCCATCGGTGCGCGTCAATCAACAGGCTCATGGGGCCGAGACTCGGTTCCAGGCCGCGCCTACAATCACTGAACACTGGGGCTTCCGGTCCCGAAACCTGTCTGACAGAGCACACGCAGTTCTGTTCCAGTCAATAAAAATATAGAGAACTTCCTCGAGAGAACATGAATTAAACTTAAAGTTATCTTTATCCCAGAGGAACAATAAAATAAAGCAAAATTGAAAAAGAGTCCTTCCTGTAAGGAATTGAAATGGAACAGATGTCTGGTGCATAAATGCAAAATTCAGAGCACTGATTTTAAAGTATGTGGTTAAACTAAGAAAGTCACTAGAGTGACTAGTGTGGTACTGTAGCTTCCTGGATGAATTTTTCTTCTGGTACTTGAACAAAAGTGCCACTTGTTGGCAGAAAGTATTAATTTTACTGGTATTTTTAATCTATTGAAGCAAAATTTTAAATTTGTTTGCCCATGTATTGTATATAAGTAGTACAGCAAAGGACAAACCTATGTAAAAATGAAAACTAATATCAAGGAGAGCAAATATTTACACTACTGGCGTGTCATGTGAAGACCATCATCAGTCCAGGACTACAAAGCATCCTATTTTGTAGGTTTATGAAAGGGAATACTTTCTTATTTTACTCACAGATACTACATATATATAGAAAAAATGTATATCTGTGCAGATTTCACTGAATTGATCAAAGTCGTTTGTGATATTCAAAATGTTCTAAATAAATAGAAACAACAAAGTCAAAGTGTTTTTGTGTCAAAACGACTAATTTGGTGCAGATAGAGAAAATATATAGAAATAAATCTAATCTTAGATTTTAAAGAAATGACGTAAAACAAACTCAATGTATCTCACTGCATCTGCACATGACAAATGCAATATTCTAAAGCTAAATTAAAAAAGGAAGATTTTTTCCCCAATATTAAAGTTATTTATCATATTTTATTATTTTGTCTATTACAGATAAAAAAAAAAACAACTGATTCACAAAATATTTTGGCAGAGCTGGTGTTTATTGTTAAGTTTTAACCTTATATAAAATGCTCCAAAATAAATATTACTGCTCCTTATTTGTTATTAGCAAACACACTAGATTGACGTTAGGTAATTGAAACTTATATTTGAATTTTTTGCTTTTCTATTGATCTCCATTTTTGTCCATCAAGTCTACCTGGATTTGTAATATCTAACTATTATGCTACAACTTCATCATAAGTCATTATACAGCTTGTCATAATATTTTTGAGCTTCATTCAGTAAGCGTTCGACATCTGCTTTAAAACCTTTCATTTAAATTTTTTCACATAACATATAATGTCTGAAGAATAAAGTAGACTAATTCTAAGACTGATTCTGTTAGAAAGTTATGAGTGTTCAACATCTGACAAATGTTTCTCAGGTGAAACCAGATGAATCTCAGTTTCCATCCAGCAACAGCTCCTTCTGTTGGTCACCAATGTGGCTGCAACATCCAACAGTAATGCATGTCTATACATGGAGAATTTATATACACACAATGCGATCTTTCAAAATGAGACAATTTCAGACACTTATGTTGGGAGTTGTTTTGCTGAAAGTCCCATATCAAAAACAGACAATAGGGAGGGTGGGAGGCGGGGGTGGGAGGTGGAAGACTAACTCACCTTACAGCATCTGTTCAAGAGGAGCCGCCTGCTTCAGGGTTCATTTAATTTTGCGAGTTTGGACAACTGCCTGAGCAGGTTCAGGCAGAATACACACCTCTCACTTCTGCTCCAGGCCCTCCGTGCAAACAGGTTTTTCATCCTGAGTGAGGCTTTCGACATGTCAGACGGCAGGAGGAGAAAAGCGTGGGTGTCTCTAAAAATCTTGCAACTGGAATCTGTTTTATTATGTGCCAGCTGCCTGCTCTCTGCTCGCAGCAGATGATACAATCATAAAACATGTTTTATAACTGTTCTGGCAGATCCCATAAGGTTTTCTGTAAAGGATTTTACTCAGAGGACAATATGTGTCTGCAATCAGGAAGGTTTAATTCACACACATTATTCCAATAAGCACATCAAACAAAGGCAAGGTGAAGGAAAAATACAAGGTTTTTCACAAATTCTGACAAAAAATGGTGTAAATAGAAAAAAAATCTACAACAGCTTACATTAGACCAGATTGTGTTAAATATACAAAGATTGAATCATCACACATGAATAGAAACCTACAAAAATAAACACAAAGATGCTACAGATCTTTTACGAATATCACTTTAACCATGACACCTTTTGTTTCATAGTCATTACATTTAGGAAAAATTGAGGGATACAGGAAGCCTAAATATCATAATTATTAATGGTATAATCAAAGTAAAACAGAGCCAAATGTCACAAATTTTTCATCTACATTATTTGTAAGATATTTGTCTTTGAGAAAACACTGTGTCATTTGGAAAATGAAGTTTTTGGTTTATTTGTTTTCACAGTTTTTGGTTTATTTCTTTTCACAGTGACACAAGAAACAAGAAACTCTTCTACTGCTGGACCTAGATAGGAACAGGATACAAAACAACATGAAATAAAAAACAAACAACAACAAAAAACAAAACAAAAGAAACACATAAAATTGAACATCTTTAAAGACTAATTTTATTACCTGCTTCTTTAAATTTTAATTGTGACATTTTGTGATAAACACTAATTCTGAAAATTCATGTTAAATCAGACTAAGCTACAAAGGTTGAACTTGCTTCTGACACCTGCAGGAGGAAATCTGAATAGCAAAGAGGTGGCACCGCTGCAACAGGTATCCACTGTTGGTTACCACTACTCACCTCTGACAGTGTAGGAAAGTAAGAGTCACAGATTGGCATGAACTTGCAGCATTCAGGTTACAGTAGTTGTTAACCTACCGTTGGTAGTAGTGCTTGTGCTAACACTGTAGTGCTTGTGAATATCTTTGGATTATTCACAAGCAATTTTCCCATCAAAGCTGGAGAGTGCGATGGCAAAGGCCTGGACGGCACACATGGGGTAGTTATAGTCCAGAGTAAATATGTCGTCAGCTATCCTTCCAAACTGCATCACAATGTAGTCCACTGGAAAAAATCAAAAATATATTAGGAACTCAGAGCTGATCAGAAGAAAGTGGGATACAAATCACTTACAGTGCCGCCAAAATGAATTTGCCACCTTAAAGATTTCTTGTTTTTGCCTTTTTTCGTCGATAAAATTATTACTTCCAATACAATCCTTGGTATGCATAGATTACAGTTTAACAGGCGTCTGAGCTGCATTAAGCCCGAAAGCCTTTAGAGGTGATTTTCCACCAACAGTCATGTAGGGTTATGCTGAAGAGCACAGGGGTTATGCAGCAGGACAATGACATGAAGTTGACCTCTGAATGGCTGGAAAAAGTAGGTTGTGGAGCACTCTAGTCAAAGTACTAACATAAATCTGATTTAGATGTGCTGGAATTACTAAACAGGAAACTCATGCTATAAAATCTTAAAAATGCACTTGAACTAAAACAATTCTGCAAAGAAGAGTGGGTTAAAAAATTCCTCCAAAAAGATGTAGAAAATTGATTTCCGAACTACAAGAGGGTGTCACAACCATTCGATAGTTTTTTCTTTAATGAATGAAACTGAATTATTTTTTGTCTGATACTAAAACAAAATATATCTACAGTAGTAGGAGGCCAATACTTTTTCACTTGTAAATGTGCTTGGCAACCAATTTTTGAGGGATTGCTAAAGTAAACCATATACACTCATCTGATCTTTTGTGTCTTCCTTGAACTTGTTTTGATAGTAAACCACTTTGTATTTCATTGTCCCACACATCCACATCTGGTTCCAAACAAACCAGACTGTTTGTGGGAAAAAGACAGATGGATATGGAGTACTCACAGTCCTTGTTGTGAACTATCTGGAAGTTCTTGACGGAGGCTTGTGTGACTCGGCCGTTGAAATTCAGCACATGAGAGGCAGTTTCTTCGTTCCACACGGGTGTCTTGTTGTGAAGCTCAATCAGATTTTCCATCCTTCTATTCTGGTACCTTACCAACAAGCCGTCACATTCCTGTGGTCAATTGGCAAAACATAAGTCAGTGAGCATCAAGAAAGAGCAATAAGATTTTACCCACTTGCCTTGTTCTTTTCTCATAACAAACAGAACCTAAATCAAGCTGTTAAACATCTGGCTCTTCTGCTGGCAGCCAGCTTTTGTAAAAAAGGGTGTTTTTGTTCATTTGCATATTTAGTTTTTAATTTGGTTGTTCTGTTTTTGTGTGGTTGTTTTCTTAAAAAAACAAACAAAAAAAAGAAAATGCTGGGAATGCTTTCAAGCCAAAGTTTAGAAAAATCTTTTGCTGAGTACGGAAGTGAAAAAGTTTGTTCAAGCAAACAGATATAATTGGAAAAAGAAATGAGCCATGATCACAATGTAATGGGGTGTAAATTTTCATAGAATCCCCTTAAAATACAGTATAACTGTAACTAATGCAGAAGAAGTGGTGCAGGGAATGTTTTAAATTTCAGCTCAGTTGCATGAGTCAGCCTCTTTTCAATTACGCTATCCCAACATGCATAGCATTCAAAGAACATGGAGTGCATCCAACAGTTTGATGCTTGTAATGCCTACTTTAAGTTTTGTGTGGTTTTTCAATGTTTGTCTTGACTTCAGTTTTAGCTTACATTTTTTAAACATTTTGGACCATCTTTTACAAGTTTTACTTAATATTTTTTGTATTTCTATTTTTTCTGTTATTGCTTAGGCCTTGGCATACATTTCAGGTACAATTTTGTTGTTAACGAGTCAAAAACATTTATTAAACGCTCAGACAAGAGCAGGAGTGCTCCGAGACCTAACTAATAATATTAGTTATTTAACCTGTGCTTATGCCAGAAAATGAGCTGTAGGTATAAAAGTCAGTTCAGCTGAAAGAAAATGAAATTGTTATGTCATTTTGTGTAGGGTGAAGTTTCTGATGAAGCTTACATTTCTGGGCCTGAGTGGGACTCTCTCATTGTCCTTGCTCATTCCTGGAATGATGACCGTCATCCGTCTGGGCCCTTTCATTCCAAGGACATTTGTTTCCTGAGGTGAGAAACAACCAGATTCAAAGTATCTACATTTCTTCTCTTCAGTATTCAGATCAGAATAAATCCCCATAAAGTAGCAACCAATAAACTGTAAGGAACTCACATAGATGATGCCAGCTAACTCTTGCCGTGCATTAGACATGTCTGGAAGAGCTCTTTCTGGATTTAGAGCGTTATCAAACACTGTGAATTTAGTTCCCATTAAATTGGACCTGGTTAAGAAAAGATATATTGACTTCTACAAATAGATTTTAAAAACATCATTATTCAGTTTGTCTGACTTCTTCTGACATACCTTAGTTTTCCCACAAAGTTCTCACCACCTCTTGATAAGTCTGTGGCATCAATGGAGATGAGGTAATTTGAAGTTGTGCTTTTCTTTCTTTTCCTTCCAGCCAACAGGAATGTCTAAGAAAGGTAATCACAATGAGCCACATTAGATCCTAACAAAGAAGGCTGTCAATGTTAAAAGGTGTTTCATCTTGCTGAATGATTGTTTTGTTGTAATTTTGTCGTGCATTACAGAATCTCTGAAATGTTAGATTAAGTGGGCAGATTGGCCTACCTGAAAGTGACTTTAAATCACTTTCAAAACAGCTTTGACTGGTCAAACACTTCCACTCCTATTCTCAGTTTTTATTTTGAGTCTGGTATTTTTAGTTGGTTCAGAAACTGCTTCTCAAAACAGAAGACAATTCATGAAAAGGTGTGGATGCTTCTCAGAGCCATTGTGTGCAACAAGAGGTTCATCATTCACCCACGCTCTTTTTGTTTTCAATATATGATGCTGTGTTCTCTTTAGGACATTACTATCAACATGTATTTCATGACAGTTTTATATTCCTTTAATAATTTACAATCTGACGTTATGGAGCATTTTTGCTTTGAAAAGGTTTTATATAGAACAAATCAAATAATAAATCAAATAATAGTCGAGTAATAATACTCAACTATTGGATGATTAAGAACCTGATGTTAAAATACAACATAGACAATCTTTCGTTCCAACTGAGGAGAGAGGATGGCCGGTGTTACATTTTAAAACCTGACAATGTCTTTGCTGTTTGGACTAGGCCTGTTATCTGTAGCATCACCAGGTATTATTGTTTTCCCACAAAATACCAAACAATGAATGTTTTCTTAACTGAAATTTGGTTTTGATTTTCTCTGTTGGCAATGTAAATAATCTGTCTATAATGCACCTTGCTTTTCTCTTTCTGTGAACAGAGTTAGACAGTAACCTAAAAAGGAGCAGGCTAATGCAGGTAATTTTCTGGTAAAATGATTTCCAACTTTGTAACTACCTTAGGCCGTAGTTTTATCATTTGTAGACAATAAGGGTGCAAATGTCGATGATTTTTTGGCCAATCACTGATCTTTGCAAAGCCTGCCCTCCAAATTCCGATTATGGCTTATATGATTTTTTTTTTGTTTGTTTGTTTGTCAGAAAATATACTAAATATCACAACACAGTTTTTAAATTGGCAACAGTGGAGTGACTATTGTTAACCTAGCAGATGCAGACGTGACCTGGTGGCTGAGTTTGTCAGTCAACCATCTTCCTGCAGAGCAGAAAGGGATAGTGGCTGTCAAACCTTTGCAGAGGCAGATAAGATTAGAGGATAGGATTCATTCCACAGGTAACTGTCGGCTCATTCTCACCTGATCTCCCAAACTTAAAAAAATCAGACCGATTTATCAGGGCACCTCTCATGATTCTTCTAAGCACCTGAATGTCAGTTATTATCCTTTTTTTAACTTCAGGAGATTATGGTAGTCAACATTTTAGACATTATAAAATATTTAATTTTACTTTGTATTCACTCAGTAATTCATCCTCAGCTTTTGGACAAAAAGCATAATTTATTTTTCTTTTTGTCCAAAAATAAATTATTTCTAATTTATTGACCAATCAACACATTTCCCCCAATTTATCAATGGGTGTTTCCTGACCTTTTTCTCATTGTCTAGATGAAGATAATACAGAGGATAGAGGCTCTTATCCACTCCTCTCTGGTCCCGCGTCACTCTGCATTTCACCGTCACACCCTGTGGAGCTGGCTCCATCACAAACGTCTCCAAGTCGTCAAACTCAATCTCAGGTGAGGGAGCTCTCTCCTGATTATGGGACAAATAATTAGTACATTTTACTGCATTACTAACTCTAAATGTTTGTCGTGCTGTTTTATTACTATAACATAATTTAAATAAGCGTTTACTTTTTTTGGAAAAGCATTTTTAGAATTTAAGCTACCTTCTTCTTCTTTCCTTTAGCCTTTTTCTTCTTTGTCTTCTCTTCTTTCTCTGATTCAGATTCATCACTCTCTTCTACCTTTGCTGTAAGAGAAGACACATTTATTAGGCAGGTTGACAAACCCAAACAGTGGAAGAAATGTCAAGCTAAATTGCCTTTTTTCTTTGTCTTTTTGTCTTTTTCCTTATCTGCTGTTGTCTGAAACATAGATGCCGAACCGGCAGTTGATTTCTTTTTTGATTTGCTTGACTTTGTCTCTTCTTCACTGTCATCACTCTCTGATTTGGCAGCTGTTTGGTAAACACAGATCTTAGTTGAATTTCATGCACTTATAAAAACAAATGTCTTTGCTAAGATTGTGCTCTTTACTCAAAAGAACAAGTAGTTAGTATAATATACAACTAATACCAGTTATTTACATAAAGTTTATTCTGATTTTATGCCAGACAGTGTGTAAAAGAAATCTGGAGGTCTTTCCAGTAAACATTTGGTTTTATCTGTGTATGCAGCTACACAAAATATTAAACATTAGAAAAAAATATGTTATGGTTTTAGAATTAGTACAGTAAGGAAAATCTATAAAATATTAAGTATTGAATTACCTTTCTTTTTGCTTTTAGATGATTTGTCCCCGTTTATCATAAACATTGATGCAGGTTCTTTCTTCTTCTCCTTGTCCTTTGATTTTGACTTTTTATCTTTGCCATCAGAATCTTTGTCCTCTGAGAATAGGAAAACAGTAGAGTAAAAAAAAAAACAAAAAAAAAACTATTTACCCATGAAATCGATAGGAAATAATCCTTGGAATAAAAACCAGTAATAAGAACACATTTTGAAATAACCAAACATTAAAAGACAGAGGGATAGGAGTTGTTGAGTTGTGCCAAACCATCCAAAGTCAAATTAGTAACATATTGAGGGTGGGACAGATGTGGAACAACAACAGTAATTTTGAGCATAAAGTCTCGATTTTGCATGCATTTAGTTTGACATCTGCTTTTGCTGCTGCTGCAAGCTGTTTTTGTCATATTCAAGAATTTAAGGAATGCGGAAAGAATTAAGGCTTAACAGCTATTTGACCATATTTAGATGTCAAATGCATTTTTTCGCCTTTTTTTCGTGGGGAAATTGTTTAGGAAGCAGATTTAATGGCCTCTTGTTACATGAGGAAGTCGTTTTTCTTCTGTGTAGATTCCAAAAACACAAGCGACTGACTGAGTCTCAGAATGCAAGGCTTGTGTGAAGAATTCAAAACTCCCCACTCAAATTGGTGCCATAAGATCTGCGTCTTCAAAACCTCGATTACACCCACAGTCCTGTTAACACTTGCTCCCAAAACCAGTTCCACGGTAGTGAATCTGATAGAACATGCCCCAACACTTAGCTCTGCTAACAAACGACTTCTTAAAGACGTGTTTTGTCTGTGTGATGTTGATAGTAACAAACTTTAGGGCACTTCAGGACTGAAAGCCCTTAGATTGATAGTAAATAAATTAGAGATTTTAGCCAAATGAAATCTTTTCAAACACTTTCTTTCAAAATTCATGTGTCATATCTCTATGGGTTGTACTGGAGCAGCGGATACTAACCGAGCCAAAGCTGCATAATGATGAGTGTGATATTTGAATTTTCTCCCTTTTTGTGAAAGAGGAGAGGTCGTATTGCCCCTGATTATATTATTATAACTTGCCCTATAAACAGGATGCACAAAACACAAGTATGAAATCAGGTATTGTTTTCTTTTAAGAACATTATGACAGTGCTTCTTTATGAGACAGTATTCTGTTCAGAATGATCCAACATGTTTTGTGCTGAAACTTTAAAGGTTGATAGGAGAAAGTTTTAACATACAAAATGAAAAAGGGGATTAATTAAAATAATTTCTAGAAGAAGAACAAACATTTAAAAATAAGAGATGCATTTTTTTTTAAATCTATAGTTTTATTTTGTACTTCAAAAATCTTCTTTGGAATACTTTAAGATGTAGAGAAAAGCATCTATGGAAGCTTTTGCTACATATTCAATTATTTGTTAACACAAATCCCAAATCAGTTTCTCAAATAGCAGCAACTGGGCATTTTGGCATTTTGAATTGTTAAAGCTCAAATTGAGAGTCATAATGGGAAAGAAACAAGGGCTAAGTGGCTTTGAACATGTTGCTGTTATTGGTGTCAGATGGGCTAATCTGGGTGCTTCATAAAACTGCTGGTCTCCTGGGATTTTTGCATTCAATCTTCTCAAAGTTAGAGAGAATGGCAAAAAACAGAAAAAATATCCAGTGAGCAACTGTTGTGTTGACAAAAAGGCCTCAGAATGACAGAAAGGCAACAGCAGTTCAAAAACCACTTCATTGCAACAAAGGTATGCAGATTAGCATCTCCAAACACACAAACCTTGAAGCAAGCTGCTGCAGCAAAAGACCACACTAGTCCTACTCTTGGCACTAAGAACAGCTACAAATCACACAAATGCCAAAATTTGGACAGACTCAGGAAAAATAAAAGTTATCTCTGATAGAGACCTGATATTACAAGCAACATTCAGAAAGTTTGAACCAAAATCCGAGGAATGTTTCTGACACCTTGTTGAATCTAAAACGCAAAGAAATAAAGCTGTTTGGAGGGTAAAAGAGTTCAACTGAGTTCTAGAAAGATATCTCCATAAAGTTACACAATTGTGCAACATAAAGTTGCACAATTATATATATTTTTTTACTTATCAAGTATGTTTATTTAATTGTTGTTTTTTTTTTTTGTTTTGTTTGTTTTTGGCTAACAAATACCACTTTTGGTTGATCAAAGCCTTCTTAAAAAAAGGTGAGGCTATTATTTCAACCTTTAAAAATAAGTATTACAATTTTAAAATCTTCCTGATTTTATTTAGAATTTCAATTTCTTATCTCTGGTTTAATCTGCACCTTTACACTCTGTTGCTCCTGCTGTCAAGGTATTTCCACTTACTCACCATTACACAATAAAATAATCCGATCCGCTTACCTACAGTCTGGTCACATAACTGTTGTTTTAAGCACTTTAATGACTTGGACTGCTCTGAGTTGTAAAATTTAGCAGTGTTGACTAACAGCTAGAAGATTCTGGGTTTTCTCCAGTTTTCTCTCTGGAACCTGTGATTAGAAGTGGAAATAGATGTGTGTCTGACATAGGGAGTCTTATAAGAGTGTGTTTGCTTATTATTAGAGAACAGTGCACTCATATTCCCACCTCAGGTAAGTAAGTAACTTGAAAAAATGTCTAATGCCAACCTCACAATGGACAAACCACTGAGGCTCTAACCCTAACCCATATTATTTTTTATAGGTTAGAATAAAAGAATAATGGCATATATTAGATTATTGCCATCATTTAAGAACATATCAAGGCTACCATTTTAAATATCCTATAAACATCATATATATATGATCATGGATGTTATGTTTTTGTCATACTACATTACTACTCGTAGTTTTTGTGCTTCTAATAAATTACGATGACCTAATATTGCTAAATAACTGACACAGGTAAAATATATGTGAACATTTTAATGTCTTTGCATTTTATTGTACCTTTAGTTTTAGATTTTTTCTCCTTGGTATTACTTGCAGATGGAGAACTCGCCTTTGTTGTTTTTTTCTTTGTTTTCTTTTTTGGGGTATCCTCCTCCTCCTCATCATCATCCTCTTCAGTGTCTGAGGCTGGAAAAAAAGCAATTAATTATTATTTAACTCTTTGATTGATACACATATTTTCAAAATGTATTGATAGTAACATAAACATAAAGTGTGTGGTTTAAATACTTTTCACACTACCTTAAACATTATTAGCTTCATAACATAATTACCTTATAGTCCCATTTTAATGTTCTCAGAAAACAAGAAAGAACATGAATAAAACATGGAGAAAATAATTTTTAAAATATGGACTTTTGTAATAAGTGTTCTGATAGGCAATTAGGCAGGGTGATGTAGCAGTGTAAGAAAATCAATATTATCTTAATTTGGCCAAAATATTACTTAGACAGTTATTCTACAAGGCTAATGAAATATCTCCCTCTGTCCTGTTTCCACCATTCTAACTAACTGTAGTGTCCAGTGTGTTGACTCACATTTCTTCTTTTTTGGAGCACTTTTGGCTTTCTTTTTTGGCTCTTTTTCTTTATCCTTCTCAGGTTCCTCTTTATCTTTTTCTGGTTTCTTTTTCTTTACTTTTTTTCCACCTATAAAGTTTATGAGTTGTCAGATCTGCCTCAGAAAACATATTTTCCATTTTTTTTATCACTTTCGTAGAAATAGTTGAAATAATTCTCACTTTGAGTGGTGGAGGCATCATCTTCTGCTGCATCTTCACTCTTCTTTGTCTTAGTTTTCTTAGGTTTGCCTTCACTTCCGTTGAGTTTGGCTTCAGAGCTACCGTTGGGCTGTTCTTTCTTCTTTTTTGGCTTCTTTGCGTTTTCTGCTGATAAATCTTAGTTAGATGTGTGGGTTTGTAGGTAATGACATTAGAGCTGAGATGCAATGACATCTTAGGTCTCAAAAACATAAATATTTAAAAACTCACCATTAAAAAGTCAGACGTATGGAGAGAGCAAGGGGAGGAGAATACAAGCAAAATTAAGACAAATTGCATAATTTATCTGAGTAACATTTGTTGAGTTTAGGTGAATAAGCATCTCATTATTGGTTTATTTAATATCAGCAAGGATATCCAGCAGTAGATGCTGAAACTTATTTCTAGCATTGAGTAATTTATTACTATTTCTAATAATACAGTGTTGTTGTATTCAAACTTGCAAAAACCTATTTTCCTGCCTTATTCCCCACTTATACTTAAAAAAATATAAAGTAGACACATTGAGGTGATTCGCTAATACATATGTACTGTTTTATTGTTATGTCTGATTTAATATACAAACTCAGGTTTGCAGTAAGACATGCACCTGCTGTATTGCCTACATTTTAAGATGTAAAAGTGTCTGGAGACAACATGTTATCTAAACATATTTTAATTTCATTTATTCAAACATTCTCATTTGTTGCAGAATATCATAGTGCATTTACAACAATATCAATATCTATGTGGGGAGGGGCATATTTTCTTTAGAATAACCCAAATTCTTGTATTTTCATGGTTTCCAAAATGAGCTACTGTCATGACCCAAGGCTCAAATGACACTTTGACACTTTTTATGAAATCTTTCTTCCTATGCAATCATTTGTACAAGGGATAATGTTCCCCAGAGGTTGATGAATATATAACCCAGTTTTTCCTTTAGCTTTGCACCAAATGACTCGTACAAGATGTCACAGTGTTACAAGTTGTAAGGTCAGTGTGATTGCAGTTGGCGGAAACACAGGGGGTAATCCTATTAGGTTCAGATCCTGCATCCATGGAGACTATTTGTGTCTGCAGTAAATACAAACTCAGATTGATGTGAAGTGTGCTCCAATGTGACAACCACATTGTAATGAGTTGTTGTTTCCCAGAAGTTGAAAACTCACATAGCAAAATCAAGGCAATCTGCCCATTTTAAATTAAACATACAACTTAAAATCTAATAGTTAAATCTTTGATCAAATATTATATATTTAACAAAAATGTACTTGAAACACCTATAAAAGTGCTCAAAAGGCTTGCATAAATATCAGACAATTGAGATATCAACATTTATTAAGTTCTAATTTAATAATTCTGCAGTACTGGGTGAGTGAAATGACTTTAGCTGGATTTTGCTTTCCTTGTTCAGTAGTACTCACATATAATGTCAAAATGACGCTTGATTCAAATTACTTTTTTCCTATTCATGATGAAATCATTGAAATGGTCCAGTAGAATGAGCCATTACCTTTAGCACAATGTATTAATTCACTGGTTTAACTCATATGTTAGCATAAGTAAACAAAATTATTATCACAGATATAAGTAGAAGATGCAACAATTCTGTTTCTGAAATGACTTTGAAGTCTAATCAACATAAAAATCTAAACAAAGGCCAATTTCTTTTGTCTTTTGTGTGACCATCTTTTCTAGTTGCAAATTAAAGTTGGCATTTTGAAAATATATATGCAAAAAAAATCAAAGACATTCTAGCCAATTTCTTACCTTTTCTGCAGACATGGCTTGCTCTCCAAATTAGGATGCACTGTTGACTCTTTTTCAATTAATAGAAAGTAGTAAAAACCAGATTCTCACATAGATAAAAGAACGAGAAAGCCCTGAACTTAGTGTGATGTCTCTATCAGCAGAAAGTTGCTAATAGGATTTATGTGTAAAGCCATCTGCTCTGCAAGAAACACGTCAACAGGAGAAACCAAGGCAGCCTCAGGAGGAGGGACCTGAGTTGTTTGTCATGTAGGTCAACATTTAGTAGAAGAAATGTACTTTTTTCCCAAAATAAAGCTGCAGCTTCTCTGCAAATCCTAAATCTCAAGAAAGCAATAAGTGACAATGAAGGACCCAGTCTATTGTGCAGAAATTCTTCCTTTTAGAAATCTTCCTCTGACCAAACTACCAAATATTTGAAAATAACTCTGAAAATGTGTAAAACTTAAAAACTTTTACTAACTTGGTAGAAATTAAGAGACGAGCAGATAACTTTTAACACATCATCTCAATTGGATCAAGAAAACTTTAGAGATTCTCTGCCCTGGAGTGACTCTGCGCATGTATGGATGGCAAGAACATAAAGAAGGATTACGAGAGGCAGAAAGTGTGACATCATCCTTTGGTAAGGAGGTCATTGTCCTGCAAATGTCTTCAATGTGTGCCACAAGATTATTTTTCATTATTTATTCATGTGAACTTTTAGAATTTACAAATAGACACATTTTATAACTCTGCGACTCCTCCAGAAGATTAACCCACTTGTAGACAGCAATCGCCATTCTTCAAAGAACAGGTCAGGTTGAGTATGGTCAGTGTAAAGTAGGTCTGCCTGGCAGCAGCATCTTATTGGTTAAGCAACACTTGGCCGGGAACTTTGGAAAGAGGGTGTGGTGAGGCGTTTACACTCATTCAGAAAACCACAAAGCTTCACAAGTGATGGAAGACACAAAGAAAATAATATAACCAGTAAACTAAATACTTCCAGAGAAATACTTGAGCCAAGTTTTATAAGCCATAGACAAACTCTAAGCTGGTAATTACCTAAATCTCTTTTCGCAAGGTGAAGCTGGAGGAGCAGAGCTGATGCTAAAAGAGGTCAAACCCAGGTTTTACCTCTTTATGCAAATAAATATGTCACTACAAGCGAATCCTTTCTCCTCACATAGTTTGGTGGAAAGGTGTCACATGATCCCCCACACCACCACCATCAACAACAATGCACACACACACACACACACACACACAAACACACACACACACACGCACACCTGCACGCACAGACACACGCACACTCCTCACACACCATCACATCAGGATGTTCTGAACCTTAAAGCAGAGATACTTAGCCAATCATTTTTACCATTTTTGGTAGCGTTCAGACGTGATAATTTTGATTTTGAAAATTTCCATTTAGAAATAGATTGGTAAAGAGGGAAAATGATAATTTTTCTATAGCAGCGAGGAAAAGCCTCTCTGGTGTTTCTTGTAACAGCTTAAAACACATTAATTTGTTCTTGCTTTTCATTATTTGAAATGTTTTTACATTTCAAGTAATTGATAATTCTTGTTCTTTTATTATTAAAGGACTTGTGTAATACAATTAATAATTGAAATACAAATCACGAATTATAGCATATAAGTGAACAGATATTAGACCAAAAAGAAAAGAAAACACTGAACATATTAGATGTTTTTGTACTACAAAATTGCTAAATTATGTTCTGCAATAATATTTATAAGTGTCATAGCATTGGGATTGATAATTACTTTAAGAGCTTTTATGTAACATATAAACATATTGAAAAAACCCACAAAACTTATGAGATATTTTCTTACATTTGGATTTCTGTACATATGATTTTCAAAGAATCATAAATACAGTCAGAGGAGACTTTCCACAGCCCTGGATAAGACCAACAATAATATCTTTCTGACAGTCTTCTTTTGTAAACGTTTCAAAACTAAGTGTAATTCCCTCTTCCAGCCACCAGAGGCTGCTGTACACAAAGACACAAACATTCTGACCACATGGGGAGATGCTGATGTAATGTAGATGTTATGCTTCACAGATGGGCAGACTCAACCTCAACAGTACTGAAAGATGTACATGTCAGCTGAAATTTGTTTGTAAAATGACGTGGTGTATCCACATGTTATCCAAGTTCAGACTGACCTGCAGGCAGAGAGCTAACAGAGGAACGGACAGATCACAGCTGCAGTGACCAACAACACATGGTGGGACATAAAGAAGGAGGAGTAGTTTGTAGCTTTATAAGGCCAGACTCTTTGTGCCTGTGCATTGATGTTCTGGTCACGCAGTCCAGTCTGTTGACTGTGAAAAGGCTTCAGACTAATGGCTTTGCTGGCATTTCTGCAAATGGTTGACAGTAACATGGCAGTTGGCAGGGAGCCTAAGGAAGGCCACTGACCTCCAGGGAGCGACAGTGAAGCCATTGTAATCTTAAAGAGACAGAAACTTTCCCTTCCATATGAATTGTGAATTATGTTTCAGCATAGGAAGATGGTAAACAATCTTGAAGGAAAGTGAAGGAGGAGTACAGGTTTTATTAGTGAGATTCCGATTTAATCAGTTTTATCAAGTACTCAAGGACCGTACGTATCTTGGAGAGTCGGCAGACAACAGTGTGTCAAATGAATCCTCAGAAATACAAAACTGTAGCGTCTAAAACATTTTTCTCCTTTTTTTTTACCGGCCTGACCTATCCAATATGACAGTATTATAAGGAACCACAAGTAATAGTCTAAAGAAGAAATGTTTTAATTTCTGTTGTAGTTTAGAAATATATACTCTTGTTGTATTATTGGGAACATTTACGTTGTATTCAAAACCATACATTGTATATGAATTAAGTACTCCAAGTAAATATCTACCAAGTAATGAAAATGGGATGTAGCAGAAATTCCATGATTATTCTTGGGGCTTTGCTTGTTTCAAGGTGGTAGAACGGAGCCGAAACGTCATGATGGCTCTATGCTCTACAGGCCTTTGAATTTAACAGACTGAACTAAGCTGGATCAAACTAGAGTGTGTTTAATTGTTTTAAACTTGTGATAGTCTTGGAGAAAACAGTGCCTTCAGTATTCCCTCAGAAAATAACATCGGAAGATGTTTTTTTGTTGTTGTTGTTGTTTTTTTTTATGTATTCCTGTCAGAAAATAAACGCAAATCCCTCTGGAGTATAAATTCCTTCTTGGAAAGTTTTAGGTGACCAAGAATCCCTGACTTCAAACGCAACATTACTGCTACAACAGTTAGCAAATCTCACTCATTTTGTAACCAGAAGGCACTCAATTTAGGTGAGTCATCACTCCCAGATTAGAGCACTAATCTTTGAGGCAAATCAGATGCAGTACAATGCCCTGAAGGGACTTGTTATGTACATGTTTCATGTGCAGCAAATATCTGAAATGCAGTGTAAAAGTTAGTCTGATCAGTCAAGTTCAACAATTTGCTAAATATAAAAAGAATGTAGTCTCTCATATTTAGTTTACAGTGCCTAGGAAAAGTCTACGTATCTACCCCTTTAAACTTTTTCTAAAACACTTCAATAGATTTTAATGGGATCTTACCGAGAGAACAACATTATTAACTGTAGTTCTAAATATACAGAAAATGGAAATTGATACAGGACTTAAAATTCTTTATGTAAATAAAATCTGAAAAGTTTGACATGGATCTGTATTCAGTTCCCCTGATTCAGCACTTTGTAGATCCACCTCTCACTCTATTTACAGCTGCAAGTCTTATGGGGAATCTCACTACCAGCTGCACATCTACAGAGATTTTGGCCAATCCTTACTGCAAAATAGTTCAAGCACAGACTGGATACAGCATCTGTTTTCAAGTCCTTCAGATTCTTCAGCCAGGTCATTCTAGCAGAGGAATATGCTTTGATATAAACTCCAGTCCTCATGTAGGCCGGCGTCCTGCATGTTTTATATGTGCACTTGTTCTAACAAAACTGAATTAATTTGCCATGTCATCAGTGTTCTGCTTGTGGACCGTTCATTTTATTTAGCTCAGTCAGACTGGATGAAAATAGTTTTTGAACATCAACATTCAAGTCTTGTTATGGATTAACAATTGGTTTTAGGTCTGTATTTTGAAAAGGCCAGTATAGCATGTAAAAGCATTCAGCTTCTATATGCACCACAAATCTGGAGCAAACGTCCATAAAATTGTAGAACAGGCAAAACAGTGAGTTCCTTTAAATCTAGACCAAAACCTCACCTGTCCAGAGTTGCTTTTGAACCATAATAAATGAAACACTAACCAACATTTTGATGTGTAATTATGGCATTTGGCAAAATGTAATGTTTCAGTTGTTGATGTTTGTGTTTTTATGATGTAAAGTACTTTGAACCGCCTTGTTGTTGAAATGTGCTATACAAATAAATGTGATTGATTGATAAAATATCAATCAATCAATCAACCTAACTATAACCCAAAAAAACACTTCATCCTAGCGCCCAAACTTTTTATCAAAAAATGTTTTTTTCGAAACTGATGTGTTTCTATGAAACAAATTTAATTTTGAAATGTAAAAGTGCATAGATATATCATTAATAGAAACACAGCCTGTGACTCTTCCATAAAGTCCAGATGCCGGAGAGTAGGAACATTTCAAAAGAAATGTTCAAAAAAATATGTTCAAAAGTTAATTTCAAGGGTTCAAATTGTTAAGCCAAACTTTTTTTTCAAGTCATGGTTGATCTATGCAGCTTCTTTATAACAACTGACAACTGAAGGTAACATAATTACTTGATTGTGCTAAAAGAAATTGCACCATATGCCTGGAAGATACATAGTACCGCCCCTTTAAAACTTTGTTCAGATTTTATATCAAAACTGACAATAGTAGAAAAACAATAACGGTCAGTTATAAGTCTTAGGAAAAAAAATATTCCACTACTATGCTTTCAGTAGGAGAGCTACACCAAAGTCTAGATGAGAGTTCCTCAAACCATTACAGTACAGGAAGAAAAGACAGCAGCCAGAACCTTGTGTGAACTATAACACAAGCAGTGCTGAGCCCCAGGAGAGTTTGACATATATCTGGAAAGTTGGACGCAACATTCAGGAAATAGTGCTGCTGCACGCATTTCCTTTTCTGTGTGTGCTCTGTTTGATAAGGATCAGAATATGTGGAGCAATTCAAATGACCATGGATCTTGATAACAGGAAGGCTTGGAGCTATGCTGGCATGAACAAAAAATACCCCGAAGGCAGAGAGGAAAAGAGTGCCACTGCGTGGAGAGTCCAAGAAAGAGGGTGAGGGGAGGAGAGACCGCAAACGCCAGACCTCCTGAAACTCGTCTCCTTTGACTTTTCTGTTTTTTCTTTTGCTGAGACAGGCATTGCTCTTTTGAAATCGTGCCAACGAAGGCTGGCTCAAATCCTTGCAACTGAAAGTTTTACAAGCTCAGTGCTCACAAACAGGAAGAGAAAGACACCGAGAGATTAGCAAAAGGGAGATTGTTGCTGCTGTCTTCTTGTCTTTACTCAGAAAAGTCATTCATACTTTTTTTTTTTACAAATATCAGTGAAGTAAATTCTTGGAAGGAGGACTGCACAGAATGAGAAAGGATTTAAAAAAAAAAAAACATGCAAAGCAGAATCAGCCTAAAGGACAAAGAGTCGTGACGTCACACATAAAGCTGTCTTGGATATTGCCTGATAAAAGATACTGATGTTTTCTAATAAGGCTGAAACTATTATTTGAGTTACTTTTATTTTCTGGGATTTGTTCTTTTCCAGAGCTCAACCCTGATTCATGCCCTATTTTTTTTTTCTTTTTGCTTTAGATTTTTTAGAGTCCCAAGATCCGATTTGTTGCCTTAGTGTATTTAGCAGTAAAGAATTTCCTGTTGTGTTGACATTGGACACTAGTTTACTACCAAAAATACTGTCAGACTAATGAATCTCAGTGCTGACCATTCTCCTTTCTCTTTTCTGTAAAAAGTCTGCACAAAAAAAACAAAGGCAGGTGCAGACCAACTGAAGACGTCTGGAGCAACCACTGAAAATGGGAACTGTGAGGCATGTACTACCTGGGAATGATGCCAACTGCTGACAAAAGGCTTTACTGCACGGCTCTGAGACAAGACTTTAACTCACTCGCTTCAGGACAACTCAGCACAAAACTGTTTGGCCAGCTACAGATAAATCTTTCAACCCTTTTAGCTTTGTTACCAGACAGCAAGTAAGTACTCATTTCAAATTTCTTTAGTAAATAGCTAAATAGCTTTTAAATTACTTTTTCTCCTTCAGTCAAGTGGGATGTCTATTCGACGACACATAATCTACATCGCACATGACTGCTGCACTTATGAGTTTAATCAGCCAACTGTAACTCTGTGTCAAAGCTAAATTCTCTCTATACTTACAGCATAATCAGCGTTGTTCTTTGTGATTTGTGGGATGTGTGGAAACAAGATTTTCTAACTTAGTGATTTCTTTTCCTGCCTTCTTTTCTGTGCTTCTTGGCAATCATGTAAAAGTGGGCAGGGAGAGAGGAGGGCATGGCCCAAAAGCTGCTCTCAAGCCCCAGCCCCTGTTCGAGTGGGGTTGCACACTTACACACTGCTCAGCCTTTCCCTCATTCCTCAGGCGAAAGAAAGAGGTGTGGAATAGCATTCTTTTCTTCTTTTTCAACCAACGGTTTTTGTTTTTTCCCTCATCAACACCTTGTCCTTATTGGCAGTGTGTGGCCGCTAGCCTGATATTGACTTAAAAAGACATCAGGTATTTCTAATTTCTTTTTCTGGTTCTATTTGGGCCTTCGTTGTCCTTTTGTAACGAGGCCTCCTTTATTTGTGTCTGATCGTGTCTCAAACATCTTTTAATATTATCTTCTGCCCAACACAGATCTCGCTTTTGCTAACAATACAGAAATCGGAGTAGTTTAAACTTGAATTTTGTTTGAATAATGCGATCATGTTTAAATGCATTTGTTGTTGCTCATTGTTTTCAAATATACATAGGAAAAAATTGTATTCATGTTAATGTTGGATCGTAAGAATAAAAGACATATTTGTGGCTCTATATTCTCTGTTTTAGCAAAAAAACAAACAAACAATGTTTTGGTGCAATCTTCAAATCACCAACCAAATAAACAGTGATTATTACCTCTAAGTTTCAAACAGGAAGTTCTCAGTAATGAAAGGGGCTCAAAATCTGCAGTCAGACACAACATTGAAGTGTAACTATCACCAGCTATCCAAAATCGCCCACAAAACAAAAATACTCTTTTGGGCAAATGAGCTGATCACATGTTTCAAACGGTTTGTATTGTTGCTTAAAATGCTCTTGGATGGTGTCCTTTGATTAACCTGTTTTAAAAACCAGTGTAAACCTGATCTTTCTGTGGAAAACTGTTCTGCTCATGAAGAGGCTTGTGTTACCAGGATGAGGAAATTCTGCTTCAGATCAAATAGACTTGATTTGTTTGGACTGCTTTTCTAGTCACTAAAGCATCAAAACACGCATGTTCAGTAGTTGGTCTACAGGAAAAAGTATCTTTTATTTTCACTTTACATACCACTCAGTTTCTCTTTACTATCTGTAACTGTAGCTTTTGCATTACATTTGCATAGATTTATGCTGCACCATGTAAAGTTGTGTAAGCCAGCTGGTGAAGTTGCCAGTTGTAGGCATCTGTTTGAATGTATGATGCAAACATATTATTACATATGGTAACACGCATAGAGTGAATGAAGAAAAACAAAGTGGGTGGGAGCCAGGAGAAAAAAAAAGGAGCCTATTCCCTCCGCCCCTTAAGTTCTCCTCAGATGAACTTGCCATATAGCTTGATGACATGTTGTTTGGAAAGCCACGTCTTCCGCTATTTGTCTTTCTCTCCTCCCCATAGCTGGTGTGACTCTGTGGTCGTCAGGATCAAAGTCTCGTTTTGCCTTTTTGCTTTCATCAGGTCAGACTGCACACACTTAATCAGTTCTTCCTGTTAGCAAAACTGTTTCAGGGTCTATAAACAGCACTTGATCAAATTCTTTGGAGTACAGCCGTCTTACAAAAGACTACCAAGAGAAACCATTAAGCAAAAGCTGTGAGAGATCTCTTTAGACAGACTCTAAATAGTCGGCCAGTGTTTTACCATCTGTCTTTATCTTTGTGGCAAGTTTTCCATTGAATGACTGATTCAAAGTTGACAGTGGTTTACTAAACAAACTTTAAAACACTGCCTTATGATCATCGTAGCTCCGGCACTGATTTCAAGCAGCTAACTCATCAGGAAACTCATCAGGAAAACCATTAAAAGTACTTGCAGACTTTCACACCCCACAGCTCTTAAAAACATGTTGATGCAAAATCATACTTGAAAACAGTTGGTAGTAGATACTGGAAATGACCGCAAATTGTGGTCTTTAAGTTTTATCATAATAAACATAAAACAATCAGACCATCACATACTTCTTTAAGTAACTACATATGCTAGCAGTGGAACTGTCAATTGGTTATATTTTGTACCACTCAGACTGGTTAGTGTTGAAAAATCTAATCCATAGATTGTACTATAATCATCTACAAGCACATTTTTGGGAGGTTAGGGGGCGAGTTCAGTGCAGACTTTCCATGAACACAAAATGTAAAAAATGCTTTAAAGAATCAGGTGCAGTGAAAACCTGGAATCAGCCATTAATAGCCACAATTAAAACAACCTCATAAAGACATGGATATTGAAATTAATATGCTAATTTTTAAAATGCTAATTTTGTAGCTTCCTACAACACTAGCTTTTCCAACTTCCTATAACCCATTAAAATATATATATATATATATATATATATATATATATATATATATATATATATATATATATATATATATATATATATATATATATATATACACAAACCAAATACTTTTTTAAACGTTAAGTTAGATACATTCACAGTGATTCCAAGGTAAACGGTAAAAGCCCTGAGGTGTATCAGTACTTAAATAGTCATTATAGCTATTTTTGTTAAGGGGGGTTGGTCACAGGCGTGTGCAACCCAAGTTGGACATGGAGCATAGCTTCACTCCACACATTACCAGCCCCAGTTTCTTGTATTAATGCTCAGAGACCAAGGCAATGAAAAATTGCTGCAATATCATAAGGGATGTCATCAGATATTTCACATCATAAAGGTTCTTTACTATTTTTTTCCTGAAATTGTAGGTCACCAATTGCTGTCTCAGCAGTATTATTCTTTTATTGACATTTTTTCTCTGGTGAGTTGTTGTAGCCCAACCACAACATTTGAACGTTAGTGTCCTCTGCAGCATTATTTTTGACTAGTGAAAAGAGCAGGCATTCAAGGCCCATTTAGATTCATCTGCCAGATTTGTCTTATTTTATTGTTTGTGTTGAAATTGGGCAGGAAGAAACCTGGTTTTGTTCTGGGTGAATGTATAACACTATTGAGATAATTACATGTCATCCTGTCATAAGTGCAACAGCAAAGAGGGCAACAAGTTGTAAAACATTGCAGGGACATTTTTTAATGTCTCTGATTATAAAAGTAAACACAAGAAGATATTTTTAAAACCGCAAACCAACGTCTTTAAAAATATAACTTGCTTAATGTGATTAGTCATCAAGAGAAACCACTTGATTGCAGCTTCCTCTATTCCTTTCCCTCAAAATAATTTCTAATGTAACACTGCCATTTGGATACATAAACAGAAAGACGTGATCACCATCTATTTTACATTTGACCCCTACCTTTATTGAACACAATCTTAAGCCAGTTGGACATTAGATATCCTATTATTTACAAAAAAAATCACCTCTAATGATGATTTGTCCATCATTTAATGTAATGCACCACAGACACAGCCAGATAAAAACTTGTATCTGTTGTCAAAAAGAGAAAACAAAGTTCCAAGGTAAGTGTTTACTTACAGGGCATACACGTTGGTCAAGAAAAAAAGCAAAATGCATGTTTTGACAGAAATGATGGAAAATAAAATTTAAGCCAATGACAAATGTGATTGGTGGGGAAACGAATGTCAAATTACACTTCTGTAGTTTAACTGGCACATCAAGAAAAGCAAATCACAAAAAAACAGAAACCGAAAAGTGACTGCAGGAAAAAAATCAGTGAATAATACTATCCAAGTTAAATATTTTATGTGACAGAAAAGTACGAGGCACCAACCTCAAAATACCTTTGTTCTAAGCTGCCAAGCATTTTGTTCCAGATTTCCACCCCACAAACTGAAATTCACAAACTTATTTTTGGCTTATGAAGATTTTTTTAAATTCTCTTTGTCTCTTAAATTATAGCCCCAATCTTTGTCACTAAGCTATATTCTTTGGATATTGCCTGAAAGTGAAGTACGGATATAATAAATGCCATTTTGAAATTAATCCAATCATCCAGGTTTAATATCTGCAACTTTAAAAACTGAGTTTTTTCTTCCCTGCATTTCCACAATACTGATTTCTCTTTTTAATATGTATACTTTTAAGATGCTGCTTTTCATAAAGCTACATGTGTTACAGAGCTTATAAGGAAATTAAATAAATGCTTTCTTTTGCTATAGCTTTAATATAAAATGGAATTGAACTGCTCTACTTATTGCAGCAGTTCAGTGATTTAAATGCCACTTCTGCTTGGTGAATGGTTGCTGAAACTTTAACATGTTGTGGACATTCTCTAAAAACAGGAATATCTAACAGAATAGAGACAAAAATCACAATTAAGCTCCACATAATGCGACTCTAGTGGAGCACACTGCCACTAAAGTAGTAAACCTCAACCAACAGAGATTGTGATTCATTTTGCTTTAACTGTATACATTACAGTACATCATCAACGTAGAATTCTGCTGGAAAAGAAGGTATTGGTTTATGTACATAGTTTCAATTGGTATGTATGATTCACTTTAGTGATATTAAAGAATGTTGTTGATATTTTTTTCTGCTAGTAAGCCATTGTCAGAATATTCTAATATCAGTTTGCATTTGATTAATTCAACATCTTAATTAAGACTACTTGCTGTCTGATGCCCTACTGTTTTGTTCCGCCCCACTGAGCATGCCCTGCTGGCACAGCCATGCAGCCTGCCAAAACATTTCAATCTCTGCTGGCATTAATTGGGTAAAAAGGAATTGAGAATGTCAATGAAAAGCATAGCCGCCTTTCAGCTAACATGGTTCACATGTTAATTTATGCAAAGTATCCCAGCCTTTGCATGGTTTGACCATTGCCTTCTACTATAGCAGTGTCTGGCCTCAATTTTCCCTGTCAAAGCGCGGCCTCGTCTAGACTTGGCCACTCACCCAGCTTGTGTCCCAGCTTCTAGCTGGCACAGTACACAGACTTCTTTTCAATGGACTTGAAGTGGCTGTCACGCTGAACTAAAAAAGGGCAACTTCCAGACATCTACGTTTGGTTCCTCACATCGCATTATATTGGAAAATTATAAACCGTAGAGTCTCTGAGATAAGTCACAAGCAAGCGAATCCCTTAGCTGTACCATAAGTCCATGGAAAAGAAAGACAGAGCTTACAGGCAGGCAGAGCAAAGAGTAAGCAGTTCACATGCTGCACCACAGATGTTAGGTGCAGCTGCCAAACAACTCCCTAAAATGGAAAATGTAGGTTTCAAGGTATCTTTGTTCTTATTTTATTTGATTTTCTTCACTTTATGGTTGGAGAGATACGAGAGTGAACTGAGGAAACTGTACCTAAATTTGAAAGACAAACATCTAAGTTGATTTTTTTAATCATTATTATGTTGTTTTATATACTATTTGTTCTGAATATAGATTATTTCTCCATATTTTTTGATAGATCAGTAAGGAACACATTTTTATGATGTGAATGTTTGACATGTCAGTTGTGAAGAAATCTTTTTTGCCAGTCATAAGTTGATAAGTGTGTAATGACCATTCCAACCACAATGCCCTTCAGACTTCATGCCACCCCTGATAAAGATGTCCTCACAACTTTATGATGAACGTACTCTTATGCTAAACATAAATGTTCAAAAAAAGCCAGTCTGTAACCTACATTCACATTTAAACAGTAAAGAAAGCAACTCTATTTGAATAACTGATATTTTCTGCAAAAATATTGGCACCCCTGTTATAGAACCCCCTTTTACCACATGATTTTCCCTCATCTTCATCTATGACATTTTTCAATGGTTGCACTGCAATTGTTGATCCTTCTTCTCTGTGAAAAAGGATCAAATATCATTGTTGGTAATGATCTTTTCACAACACAGAAACTGTGCTCTCTTACTTTTAGGTCGCAACACATGTTTTCTAAACATTTTAGAACTGAGGACTGCGATGGTAATAAATGAAGGTTGTTTTTTTTAGGTTTGGTGAAATATGTGTGTGTTATTTGGCCTTATGTGACAAGATAAACCTGGTTTTGTTTGTTACAGTTCCAGCTAAATTAGTTTTTTATTGCTTTGACTATTGTATATATGAACAAGCTCAGACAGATGGCTATTTCCTCTAGATTTTTTTTCTTGGTTTTCCTGTTTTGAAAACTGGCGAAGAGAAATGGCCCTTCGTGTCACATCATATTCTTCCCCCAGGTAAAACAGGAAGCCATGGATTACTAAGTGAAACTAGATCCTCTGATCTATCCCTCCTAATCCTAAAGAGGGATTGATTTTAAGTTGTTTAAACATCCTTAGCAGGTAAATAAACAGCTATTTGCTCAGATAGAACACTTCCTAAACAATAGTAGTTTAACAGTATCTCTTGGAATGTTTGTGATTGCTTAAAAACATAGTGAGAAGAAAAAAAGAACACTTTGATACAATTGTTTCCCAATTGCATTAAAAAGTTTAAATACATTTAATTTCAAATGCTTTGATGTAGGACCCCCTACATCAAAGCATTTGATGTAGGGGGAAAATAAGCAGTCTTATTTTCTGCTTTTATTCACAACTATAATGACAATCATGGTTCGGGGAAAATAAATGTTGTAAATACTGAAAAATAACTTTACCTTTTTATGTGTCTCATAGGTTCAAATGCCAGATTTCCACACCTACCTGAAACATTATCTGTCCTTAAGGCTGAGGTAGTAGATTGAATAGTTGTGGGGTTCATGTCCTCCTTTTGAGATAACTATACAATCTACTGTCTTTCCAAAGGAAACAGAATAAGCCTCGGTTCAAGCCAAGACTTCATGCACTTTAGAAGCTTCTTCAGTTAAGGAACTCAGAAAAGAAATAAACGCTCAACTTAAAGGCACTTAAAGGCTCCTCTGAAGACACATGCAGGCACAGGATTGTCATTACCCAGCTGCTGCAAGAAGTTTATTTAAAAAGACATCATTTTTAATATTTGAGCAAGAAAACATTTTTTAAAGAACATAAATACATACTTGAAGTTGAGCCTAGCAAGGTGAGGTAGTAGGTTGTATAGTTTGTGGGATGGAGCAAATCCTACTCAGGTGATAACTATACAGTCTATTACCTTCCTTGAAAGGTACAATGAGTGCTTGGAATCCCGCTCACTGGCTTATAGACATAGTGAAAGAGTCTCTATCGCCACCGTGTGGCCAAAAACGAATAAATGGTTACACTCTGAAATATGGATATATTTGAAGTTTTAAAGCCAGATGCATGAAAGTTTTAAATATAAATTTATAATTAAATGTATTTTGTGAGAATGTGTAGCATTAAAAAAAGAAACAATGATTGCTGATTTTCAATATGGTTTGATTTTCTTTTTATAAGATATTAAAATCCATAGATATTGAATTTAAAGAAATGTATACTTTGTGTTAGTAACAGTCACGACCTTGGTGTAAAAAAAAATAACCACACTGTAACATTAACTACTGAGGCAAGAGAAACAAATTTTAGTCTCTACTCCCTTGGTCATGTATTTTGAATAAAAATGCAAAAACAAAAAAATCCAAGTGTCTTATTCATAACACTTCAAATGCCGTGTTCAGTTTTACTTTGCAAATTTTAAAAGAGAACTTAGCACAAAAAAAGAAAAAAAAATATTATAAGAGGACAAATATTTATTTATTTATTTATTATTATTATTATTATTATTATTATTATTTTTTTTTTATTTATTTATTTATTTTTTAATAATTACCGTGAACTTTTAAACCTTAGTGGGGGTTTTTTGCAGAGTATTATTAAAATAAGTATGATTAAAACTTGTTTGTTTTTTTGCTTATGGTACAAAAACTTCTAGTCTGATGTTCACTGTCAGACTAAGAGAACATAGACAAAAGCATGACAAATTGAAAATTGCACAAATGCTATTGGATAGGTCTGTTATGGAGAGGCACAACTTAAATATAAATCAAGAATTTATGCTTCTATTTACAAAAAATAAACTAAAAACAAAAATACAAACATTTCTTTAATTCAGTATTCACTCCATACAAAAAGGTCAGTAACATTGTATTGACTCTTGGGCTTAGCTGTGTTTGGGGGCCCAAACAAAATTCTATTTCGGGTGTCATACAACCGGGGGCAGCTCTGTCTTTCAGTCTGTATTTATTCTTTAACCTTGTTTTTCAAACTCAGGAGTGGACAAGCAATCTATTTGTTCCGGAAAACTCCAGACAAGACCGTAAGCAGACCATGTTCTCTTAACCAAAAAGCTATACTGAGCAACTCTACCAGCCAACAACAGTAGGGGGCGTTGCTCCTTTACGTGTTACTGAAGAGGAGGAGGATCCCCACATAAAACTTAAGTATGTGTGTGTGTGTGTGCACTGGTGGAAGCAGAGTGATACAAGATAGAGTGAGTTAGCAATAAAACCTGACTTACAGAGAATGTGTAGATTGCTACAGTAACAAACAGTAACTCCTGAAACTAGATGCCAGGTTCAGTTCCACTCTACGATAGGAAGTGAAACAAGCAGCAGCTTTTTAAAGGAAGCATCTCCTCAGCACCTATAAGTCTGGAGGCTCTAGCAGGAAAAGTTAACACAAGTAAAAACCAACAAAGAATAATTACATATTAGGGTAACACTTAACTTGAAGGGGTGTGCATAAGACTGACATGACTCTGTCATAAACATGACATAACATCTGTCATGAACATAAAGAAGTCTTTATGAATGTTTATGACAGTTGTCATGAAGTGTCATTCGGTAAATAATGACACTTTTAATGCAAAGTTACTCTAAAAGTTGCATTAAAAGTCCATTAAAAATGGCAACTTTGCATTAAATTATCATAATTTACAAAATCATGCAAAGTTGACACATTCATAAAGACTTCTTTATGTTCATGACAGGTGTTATTTCATGTTTATGACAGTGTCATGACAGTCTTATGCACATCCCTTCAAATAAAGTGTTACCTATAATAACATATGTGTACCTACAGTACACATAAAAATAACATTTTAAGAGAGCAACAAATGAGAGTCCTTTTAGTGGAACTGTACCAGCCCCTGGCAGCAGCTGAAGGGATGTAGTTGTTGGGGGTCAAACAAATCAGTGAGTCACCAGATGGAAGTTGAACTACAGGCTGGTGGTTGCGAGGGACAGAGGAAATTTCAGCAGAGTTGTCAGTAAGTAACCATACAGATGTAAAATATAAGGAACCAGCTCTCTGTCTGTTTTTGACAGGAATTCCATGGAAATGGTGGTGAAAAAGTTGGTTTTATTACTGTCGAAATTTGATTTTTTTTTATCTTAACTGTCAGTTTATTTTTCTTAAATATTACCTTCACACATGAAGATGCAAAAAAATATCAGAAAAATTATTTTGCAAATCTTTGTTCTGTTATTTTTCTCTCTTTCCTCTACTTTGTTTTTTCTGTAGTGAACAATATTTAAATTTATGTTTTTAATTTCCACATGTTTGTTTTTTATTCCATCTACTTTATTTTGTGAACAACACAAAGCAAAGTAACAACACAGTGAGGTTTCTAATACCTTCACAGTTGGGTGAACAATTCATGATAAATAAATAAACAATCAGCACTATACATTGTAGATAAACAAAATCTAACTAAATTAAATTTAACAGAACTGAAAAAAAAACATAATGTCTTTTATAAGGTGTTAATACAAATCTGACTCCAACTGTACATATTGGTAGTCAGAGATTAAATAAATTCTAAATAAGCTTCCAAAAGGGGAAGTTTCATAGAGATATACTACTGAATAAAGAATATATCTGGGTGAACACAAAAAGAGACAGCCATCATATTTTAAAAAGCAGAGTTGTAATAAACAAATTCACACAGCATAGGAATTCTGCCCTGATGCTTTTATTAATATGACACTCAAAAATACTTTAATTAATCTAAAATAATATGGCTAATATGGCTGGTATGTTGCTAATATTTATGACATTGGAAAACTTGTGAGAAAATTCTTGTGAGAAGATTCTTTGTAAAACTTTGAAGTTCGGGTACTGCATTACCGTGAACTTTTAAACCTTAGTGCTTTTCAAACTATGCCAGACAAGGTTGCTCAGTTTTCTGGTGTGGTTGTTTATTATGGTATTGCATGGCAGAAGTGTGAAGATACATGTTCCTGTTTGCAGATATGCATGACAACAAACAGATGCAAGTCCCTCTCACCCCTCACCCCCACCCAAACACAAATAATAAACTGAATAATCCAGATAATGTTCAACATAAAGCTGATTTCACTTCTAATTAAGACTGAAAGCAAACTATCAGCCAGTCTGTGTGGCCTATTTACTTTTGATCATTTAAAATAGTCATTGCCAGAAGATTATATAAGTACAAGTTAAGATTAACTTACAATGAAGTGGATTTAGTTTCTGTGAGAGTATGCACTTTCAAGATGAACGGAAACTTAAACTCAAACATTGATAAACAGTGATATGAAACTGCTGGGACTGAAGCTTGCTAGTCTTAGTCAAGTGGAAGTGGGTTTCTTTGCAACAAACATTTTGCAATACACAGAAGTAGCTGTAAAAATACAAATTCAACTCATGAGTATGAAACAAAAATTGTTACAAGTTATTTATTAGGTATAATTGAGAAGCCAATATTTTGTTTGTATCTTCAGCCTGAGCTTAGCATGACAAAATACGAAACCAGTTTTCTGCTGATCATTTCATTCAGTTAGGGAAACCAAAAAACTGATCTTGTGGCAGAAAAGTAATTGCATGCTTGTCCTAACCACTGATTTTGTCACCCTTACCATCATTAACTGCAAGCATTTGTAATAACTGGTAAAGAGTCTTTCACATTCCTGCGGAGAACGTTTGACCCACTTACTTAGTTTATTTCACACCAAAGATTGTCTTAGCTAATGTTAACCTTTGAATACAGCAAATCATCCACACCCCGAAAGAACAAGGCAGGCCCAGAACTTCACACTACCACCATCATGTCTAATTGTTAGTATGATGGGGGTTTTTCTGACCCTCACAATTGCTGTGCTAGTTTTTCACGTAAAGTCATGGGACATACACTTACATACAAAAAGTTATTTGTTATTTAATAACTTTTCCACTGATACCAAACCTCTTCCTTGCTATTGAAACATGAACACCGACCTTAAGTGAAGCATTTGAGGGCTGCAGCCCTCCAGCTGTTATCCTTTTTGAAGATCTGAGATCATCTCTGAGTCATTTTGGTATGGCTGTCTTAACGACACGTTCACCATGGTTCTGTTTTCTTTATTTAAAATAATGTCTCTGGTTTCGACACTTTCCAGGCTCATAGGTGTGGCTTTGGTTCTCATCTGTTCTTTAATTTCTTTATATCAGGCAAGAAAGAATCCTTTCTGAGAACACATCTTCTCAACACTTCATGTGTTCAGACGTGTTCTGATTCAGTAGTTTTATGTTTCTGTATGAATCAGACTTGGATGTGATTTATAAAATTTGACTCAGGAAGAGAGCACTTACTTTTTTTATACATGACCAGGTTTTATGATATCTGAACAAAGATATCCAAAAAACCTGGATATCTTAAATATCTGAACAAAATATCTTTGGTCAGATACTTATGATATCTGAACAAAGATATCCAAAAGTTACCCTTGTTATATTTAGCTGATGCACAACATTGTTTAATGATCTGGAACAAAAAAGAAGAAATATGCAAGGGGGAAATAACTTTTCTCAGTACTGTTGTTGTAAAATTGTCCTTTGTGTGGTTTCACATATTGTCATTTCACAGAGTGGTGAAAAAAAATCAAACTGAGATTCTAATTTATCTAATCACTTGAGATTTGATCAAAATTTGAATGATTTATTTACTTCCTGTCCCATAAAAACTTATTGTTATGCTGTGAATCGTATACCACTTTTCACATAACTTCTGAAGACCAAATAAGAGCTTTACAATTGTGAGTTGTACCTAAAACACAAGTTTTACAAATCATGAATTGTGTTCTAAAAAATCTGTTTAGAAATAATGCAGCTCCAGATTGTGCAGCGTTTTTCTTTTTGAACAATAAAAGGAAACCTTAATGAGACGCAGACTTCAGTATTGCAGCATTGCACTTCAGCAGTTACCATATTTAATGACAGTGATTCAAAAGACAAAAAAAATAAAAAAAGTTTGTGGTTTCACTCGCTTTGCCAGCATTTTTTCCTATTGTCTACCAAATTCTGCACCTTCAGTCCTTTCAGAGGAAGACATGAACTCTCTAAGGCGTTGCATTGCAAAACGTACATTCTTTAGACAAGAAAAATGTCTTCATTTACACATCACATCCCAACACAAATAGATAAGCACATTAATAAACATCTGAAGAAATTCAAGAGAATTCTTAAGAGAACATACCTTTACTAGTCATAGACATACCAATGTTGTCACGATTAAGAAGTATTTATATACACAGCAATACAGTCCATACATTAATGTCATTAGCATCAATGAAAACATATTTGTATATGTATAATTGCTATTCCTGTTTATGCCACCATTATCAGCATTAATAAATATGTTGGATTAGAATAAAAAAAAAAATGCTGCGACATTTTCACAGATAAACTTCTTTAGTTTTCATTGGTCTCACTCATATTGTCATTGGTCTCACTCATATTGTTGCAGCTGAGCATAACATCAGATTTGCTGGTCTGAGATCCTTGACTTTCTGCTTCACAATAAGTATACCGTTTCCAGATGTTCATGTATGCTCTCTTTATCTTTTTTATTTTAAATGCATACACGACAGGGTTTACTGCCGAATTAGCATGAGAAAGAGAAATGCCGATATGGAAAGCAATTTTGGTTGCACGGTTTGCAAATAAACTAATGCAGTTCATAATGTGAAGTGGAAGCCAGGACAGCGCAAACAGAGCCAAGACAAGAGCCAGAGATGATGCCAGCTGTTTCTCTTTCCTCAGGTAAAGAGACTGGTTCTTTGGCTGGTTTTGGGCACCGTTGCCTGGTTTCTCTCTGAGATTTTCTCGAATGTAACAGAAAACATAGGCGTATAATACAGTCATCACCAGCAGTGGTGTTAAGGTGCAGAGAAAAAAGTTGAAGTAGACCAGATAATTCAAGCTGATCACCTTTATGAACATGCAATTATCAGAGGGAGTAAAGTTTTCTGATCCTGGATTCCATCCAAGCATGGGAGTGAAACTCAGTGGTACTGCAAAAAGCCAGCATGCAGCAGCCACAGAATATGAATACCTCCAGGTTACTGTCCTTTTGTACCTATAAAGAATAGCATTGGTAAGAAAATTTTTAACTTTAATTCTTATTGAAATGATGACCAGCAGAATGTAGCATCAAATGCCTTGAGATCACATCTGCACATTTTAAAATACCTGAAAAATTTCTTACCAGAAAGGGCGAGAGAGCCGAAGGTATCGATCCACAGCAATGGCCGTCAGACAGAGAACCGAAACTAAGGTCAGCAGGATCACCACGCAGCTGATGAAGAGACAAGTGTGGAATGAAGTTTTCACTCGGCCATCTACCAGCACAGCCATTGGTATGGCCACAGCTCCGACAAGAAAGTCAGCCACAGCCAGAGACACAATGAGGCAGTAGGTGGGCAGCTGGATGCTTCTTGTTTTCCACAGAGCCAAAACAACCATTGCATTCCCAAGACAGCAGCATACTGCAATGAGAACTTCCACCAAAGTGTAAATCGTTATTTCAATATCAATATCCGTGGTGCTGTTTGAGTCTGACTGGTTCATGTTGCAGGTTGATGGAGTGAGGTTCTAATGCTGAGCGAGACTAAAAGTTAGATCATACTCTGCCACTTATCATTCATCTCGCACTTGCAAAGCTTTTAGAGGAAGTCCTTAGCTGCAGCAACTTCTTCTATTTTTTTCTTGTTTTTAGCCTGTCTTGCACCATTGCTTAAAATTTTCTTTGCACAATAAAAGTTTTTACATTATTATTATAAAACTCATAATCATATTAGCTAATATTAATAATGAATAATATAATATTAGCCACAAACCAATTAATTGACTTTATTATTTACGGTGACTTGTGAGACTATGCGTGCAAATCAGCACTGTAGTAAAGCCACAAATTTATAATCTCACTGTACGTATCTCCCTTTCATATTTCATACAGCTGAAGTCATATCAAACTTGCTTCTGCATGGCATTTGTTTATTTTACCCTACTTTTAGTTTCTTTTTTACTATTATCCTTGAAAAATGCATTTTGTTCCTGCACTGTTTGTCTTCAAACTGCAGTTAGGAACTAGCCTAGAATGGAAATATTTAGATTATTATTGAAACTCAGATTAGTAAGTGAAAAATGTTTTCGGTTAAATACACACAGACTGATACTTCCCAGTCTTTCTTTTTGTTTTGTTTTTATTATTTTCTGCTACAGCAAGTCTAAACACAAGATTTAATATTAGATTGCATCAGAGCATGCAAAACCTCATATAAATATGCTTAATAACTGCTGGGAGGTGCTGCACTTCAAATGGTACTTCTGCTAAGAAACAAGTCTCATTGCATATACACGTGAATGCTATAGTCAGCTACTTTCTTTCATTTGAGCTTAAAACAACTTTCTGAGCCATAACCACATCGTCAACTCACATTATCTGTCACCATATATGCAAAACTCATTTGAGAAGAGATGAGTGATAAAACAAACCAGATCGGCTGTTTAACAAAACGCTGTGCTGTGTGACACAAAGGCGTACTGTCTTAAACCAAAAGGAGAATGAAACTGCTTAGGCACCTTTTGATCAAATATCCCAGCACTGACCCAGCTTTAGGCAATGTTACGGCCCTGGGCCTTATAAAGTGGGCTGCAGGTGTTTTTGTTGTCTGCCTTTGTTTATAAATATCCCTTTTTCTGCACTTTAACCCCTGCATGATCACCCGCAAAATAATGCAGAATCAAACAAGTTTACACAAAAATGTCAAAATTCACACAAAAACATAAAGATAAAACTCTAAATCATCTATTTAGACAGTTTATCAGTAAGATAAATGGATTTGGGGGTCAGTTAAACTTTAATTTTTCAATGTACATTTACTGAATTTCTTTGCGTGATTTACAATTTTTTTGTGGACTATGCCCATCTTTAATTCAAAGTCTAAACTTACAGTTTTTAGACCAGGGAGTTTGGTTTAATCTAAAACTAGATCAGATCTAGAAGTGTATCCTTAGTGTTTTCATCAAGTCTTACTGGGAAGACACGGGTGAGAGGTGGAACATGTATAGACCAGCAAATCTGCAGCTCCAATTTGCCTTTGCTTCTGTGTTAACATCACAGCGCAGATTAAGATAAATAAATACGACTGTCCGTCTCTCACTTCTTCCTGTGAACGTCATTACTTGTTCTCTAGGCAGAATCTGGCCCCAAAAACAGATAGTGCAATTCCTGTTTCTTTATCTGAGAGCCATGGTATCAGACACCACACTGAGCTGCAAAACCACAAGCTTTAACCATGAGTTTCTCAGAATTGTTCCCATTTTGTTGCCACAGACCTTAGTACATTTTAAAACGATTTTACGACAGCCCAACACAAATTGCCACACAGTTTGAAAGTTGGAAAAAATAAATACACATGGT